>NW_026057579.1:27276893-27345500 GCF_023721935.1 Panthera uncia
ATATATATATATATATATATATATATATATGAAAAAAATCTGTTAGGCCACTTTGTTGACAACTCCTGCCAGGTTCCTTGCATTTCTTCTCTCTTTGGGGAACACAAAGCTCGTACTTGAACTTCAGATAATTGAATAACCTATGTGACCTACATTATACTCTCCTCTATTTTATTTTATTTTATTTTATTTTATTTTATTTTATTATTTTATTTTATTTTATTTTATTCTATTTTATGTTCACCTACTGACAGACTGGCGATCAGTGGGAAGAAAATAAATTTTTTAATGTTTATTTATTTGGGGAGGGAGAAGGGCAGAGAGAGAGAGGGAGACAGAGGATCTGAAGCAGGCTCCACACTGACATCAGAGAGCCTGAGGCGGGGCTCGAATTCATGAACTGTGAGATCATGACCTGAGCCAAAGTCAGATGCTTAACCAACTGAGTCACCCAGGTGCCCCAAGAAGCCTTTTATATAGGTAAAAATCTGTGCCAAATGGAACTGCTGGAATGAGGTAAAGAAGGAACGTAGATGCACCAATAAACACCAAATGCTTTTTGAAATAAAATAATATATCTAATCACTGTAAGATCTAACTGACAGTTTTTAGAGATATAAGTTTATGAAATTCATTACTCTCTTGATATTCCTCTGAGATACTTTGATTTGAGAATTCATTGTGTTTCAGCTCCCTGCCCCTGGTGTGGTCCATGCAAGCTGCTTTTCAGCTACCAGAATCCACTAATTTCTGGGCCCAGCTGTGTTGCCAGTTTTTATGCTCAGTCCATATTTGGTGCCTGAAACTTAGTAGCCACAAAGCTGATGAGTGACAAATTAATTCATGATTAGATGGGTTTCATTTATGGATTTCTAGACTAATAGAATTTTTAATTAATATAAATGATGATGATCACTTAAATCTAATGCATTGGCTTTTTCCACTCTGGCTGTAGTCTAAGGGCCTTTCCAACTCTGTCTCTGGCCACCTGTCACCTGACTGTAAGGTGCAGCCTAAGCTTCCTCTCAGATGAAAGTGGGTCAGGGAGAAGAGGGTTGGGCAAGAGGAAAAGAATGTCTTTCTTTGTCCCATCTAGCAGGTTGGATTTGAGGGAAGAGATAAGGAAAACAGGAAAAGGATAAGGTTGAAAGAAGATCAAAATGTGAAGTCGCCAAAACATCCAGAAAATTCTCATTCTGCTCCAACATGAGGAAGACAAATAGCCATAATTATTCAGATCACTCTAAAGATGAGCTTTTTTATACCTTTGATGGTCTGTGGTTGATGGCTAAAGAGAGGAGGGTAAAGGTAAATATTTTCAACTGTAATGAAAGATCCTTTCAGAAACTTACTTATTCCCTCGTTGCTACTGCTAACCAAATATAATAGAACCCAAATTTAATGAGAAAGATCATACGTAAAATGAACCACATGGTTTAATTGAGAAGTATATGGATGATAGGTTCCAAAGATATGCATTTATTTTATTTCTCCTTTGTATCTATTTATGTGTATAGATGAGATACTTTCTCTGTTCTAGATTCTACTCTAGGCATAAGGTGCCTAGTATTTTTGTACCAAAATATGAAAGACAGGATCTCTCTATAAAATAATGTTCAGTATACTAGGGGAAATAGAAAACAAACATATATTTACAGTGTAATCTGACTATTGTTATGAGTTCTATAAACACATTGGGAAATAAGAACCTAAATCTGTTGAGAAGCATCATGGAAGGTATTATAGAAGAGAAGTATTTGAGCTGAGATTTGAAGTTTATACAGACATTTTTTAAGTGGACAAGGCTAGAGAAGACGTTTTAAACTCAGGATGTCAGTGAACTATGTGGAATTAAATTCACCTGAAATAGGGACTGTAAGGGTATTAGAGAATGCAGGATACAAGTCTGGATACCTAAGCAAAGGTCAGGTTATGAAGGGTCTTCTTTGCCACCCAATAGTTCTAGATTTTGTCACTTGGGAAATAAAGTGTAATTCATAAATAATACATGGGAAGTAGCATTATTATGTTTGCACGTTCAAATTGCCGTAAGAGTGATGTAGAGGATGAGTTGGAAGATGTGTTTTAAAGATCATTAACAATCTATCATATCAATAGGCTAAAAAAGAAAAAAAAATAACACAATCACATCAATAGATACAGAAAAAAGGCATTTGACAAAATTCAGCTTAAATTCGTGATAAAAAATCCCAGTAATCTAGAAATAGAGAAGAACATTCTCTACTTGATAAACAATATCTACAAGAAAACCTACAGCTAACATCATACGTAATGGTGAGAAACTCAGAGGCTTTCTCTTAAGAATAGAGCAAGAATGTCTCCTTTCTCCAGTCCTTTTCAAATTTATCTAATGCAATAAGATAAGAAAGGACATAAAAGGAATACAGATTGGGAAGGAAGAAACAAAATTGTCTTTGTTTACAACGACATGATCGTCTATGTAGAAAAAAAGAACTGGCAAAAAAAAATATCTACTGGAACTAATAAGTGATTATGCCAGGGTTATAGGATACAAGGTTAGGGTACAAAGGTCAATTATTTTCCTATATACCAGCAAAGAACAAGTGAAAATTGCCATTTAAAACACAATACCACTTACATCAGCACACAAAGGTATGAAATACTTAGGTATAAATCTAACAAAATCTGTACAAAGTATGTATGAGGAAAACTAAAAAACTGATGAACAAAACGAAAGAACTAAATAAATGAAGAGATATTCCATGTTCAGGGATAAGAAATCTTAATATTGTCAAGGTGTCAATTCTTCCCAACTTGATCTATAGCTGTAATACAATCCCGATCAAAATCCCAGCAAGTTATTTTGTATATATTGACAAACTTATTCTCAAGTTTATATAGAGAGGCAAAAGTTCCAGAATAATGTTGAATATTCAATAACAATATTGAAGTAGAAGAACAAAGTTGGAGGGCTGACACTACAAACTGAAGTCTACACTCTGTTACTCCAAATGTAAGACATTTTGGAGAAGGCAACTGTTTGGAGACAGCAAAAAGTTTAGGGGCTGCGGCGGTCTCAGCAGTGGAGGAATAAATAGGCAAAGCATAGAAGATTTTTAGGGCAGTAAATATACTTTGTATCAAATACCATAATGATGGATACACATTAGGCATGTATCCAAATGCAAAGGATATGTAACTGCAATAGTGAATTATAATGTTAACTATGGACTTTGGGTGATTATGATATGTCAATGCAGGTTCACCAATTTTAACAAATGTACCACTCTAATGGGAGATACCGATAATGCAGAAAGCTATTTGTGTATGGGGACATGGGTTTCTGGGAAATCTCCGTACCATCCTGTCAACTGTGTTCTGAATAGGACTACTCTAAAATTACAGTAATAAATAAATAAATAAATAAATAAATAAAGTCTTAATTTTTAAAAGACCTTTAATAGTTCATTTGACTAATGACTCAAATTTCAAGTGATTAGTAAGAAACACTGCCCATCTGGTAGCTCTCAGATTTAGATTTACATAGGAGAAAAAAAGTTACGCTTGGAAGGACTGTCCTCTATTGTGGTCAGACAACCTTGGCACTGAGAGTCACAGTGGTTATCTCCATGGCCATGTCTATTGGAGACTATTCAATGGATCTTCCCATCTGCTAGTCTTTCAAATTTACTGTGTGAAGGGATCAGATATGTAACTCTCTGGGCATCACAGCTGGCTCCTAAACAAAGATTCCTTTCTGTAGGAAACCAATGTAGCCACTAGCCACTTCTGGCTTATCCTCCTATGGCTTTCTAATCACAGTCTGTTTTCCAACTAATTAGTGTTGGGACAACTCAGGCCTGAACCTCAACTTGAAAATGTTAGTGTCATGGGGAGAGAACACTTGATCAAATGACTTGCCATTAGGCAACAAAGAGATTTTCTCTGATTAAGACTGCCACTCTTTCTGACACACTGGGTCTTCCCTTTTATGATATTGGGTTGAGCAGGCTCTGCTCTGCCACAGCTGCCACGGCCCTGATGTTTTACTGAAGGGGAGCAGGCAGCTATACCAATGCAGTTCAGAGACCTGTATCTTCACTGAAATCTAGGGTATTTTTTAGCCCATTTTTACTGGCTATTAAGTTTCAAAAAATCAGTCTCTTACCATAGCGATGCTTAAATAAACTCTAGAAAAGGCTGTCTCATTCTCACGAGCTCTTCAGTCTATAAAGTTTAATAGGTTTAAGGTATTTATTTTAGGTTTCCTTAATTTTGAATATTTCCTACCAGAAGGGACATGGTTTTCGACACATGGTCTTCACAGTGAGCAGGTTATAACCTCATCTTTTCTAGACATCACATGGGAGAGAGTTGGGAGCAGATGCATGAGATGGGCTGACCTTGGTTAGATTTGAAATCTGTGCTTGTGGTATGATCTCAGATAAGACACTAGAGCCCATTCTTTTATAAAGGAGACCAGTACATACTTCAAAACGTTTTTACGGTGGTGAAATAAAATGAAATACCTAAAATACTTCTTGAAACATCTGTTAACTTAGGAAGCAATTTTTTAGTAGCAGCTAAATTGTAGTTGAAATAGAAACCAGAGATGTTTGTTTCTGACCTCTCACAACCTCTCCTAAATACTTCCCTTCTCACCTGTTTCTTTCTTACTAAGTTTCATGGACCAGAGAAAATGACAACACAAAATTCCCCTAAAAGAAAATAACATTTTAATATAATGAATATTCTTGACCAGGTTGTCCCGGGAGGCTTCCAGTGACCCTCAATGTCTAGACTTGTAGACAGAGCTGTAGTAACTTTACTCACAACTCAGAGGATGTTATTTTCCTCCTTCCTGCATACTCTGCAGGGACCCTACTCTTGGGATGGCTTGCCCTCCAGACCTCTGATTCTGAGGAATGCTTGTCAAAACAGGTTATTATTTTTTTTCCATTAGACATTTCCAGCCCCCTAATCTGTTTCCATTCATATGTGATAATAAAGCCTAGAATTGGCTCCTCTGAAGCAAGTTCAAGCATGGATACCTTCATTTGGTGAAATATTGATTAGCTCTTCCCCTAAATGGCTGCACTCCCTGTCCAGCAAAGTGGGATGGAGGCAATGGAGAAGAAATAGATCTTTCCCCATGTATCCATATGCTGAGGGCATCAAAGTGAAGGGCTGCTTCTAAGCCATCTATCATGGATAGGTTGCACAAGATTGCAAGATATGCTGATAAGAATAGAGGTTTTGGAGCCAGGCAGATTGTGATTTGTATTTCAGTTCTTATCCTTACTAGCTCTGTGACCTGAGACTACGAGTTGACTTGCTCATAGTTCCAGTTCTATCATAAGCAAAATAGGAACAATAACCCTAATATGTGGAATTGATTGGAGGAAAAGAGATACTGTATAAGTTGTGCAGCAAAGAGCCTAGCACATTGCTGGTGTTTAATGAGCAGTGGCTGCTGTTACTGTTATGTTTCTGATTTGACAAGGAAGAGAAGGGGCTTTGTCACTCCTGACACCATGCTCACTCTTACAGCAACATCCTCAGTGTGCCATCTAGTTTGATATTGAATATTTGACCACATGTGTGATGGACATTCTGAAGAATTCTAACACAATGGGCCTCTATTTTCCTTTCTTTCTGAGGCAGCCCTAATTCATGCACCACTGAACGAATGCCCACTAGTGATGTTATGTCAGAATGTGATATATGACAGAAAACAGCCTTCTGTTTCTGAATTTTCTATTCCTAGAGGGAAGAAAAGGGAACTGGATATTTAAATGCATCCACTTCAAAGTCCTCCCTTTCAAATCTTCCCAGGACATAAGCTCCTGGAAAGAGGAAGATGCTGATATTCCCAGGAAAAGCCGAAATAGCACATGTTCAGGAGGTAGGGGATGGTGAGACCCTCAAGAGAAAGGGACTAAGAATTATCCATCCCCCGTTACCCAGTGCTCGTCATCGTGTGCATATTGTCCTCTTTTTACTCTTTCCTCCAGCCTAACTAAACTATTACAGTACTTCAAACTGGTTGACTATTTCCAGGCTGTCTTGATTTTGATCATACTGATCTTTGCCTACATAACCTTATCTATTGTGGGTTCTGAAGCCACACACACTGAGTTAAAATTCTGGCTCCATCACCTATTTAGCTGTGTAATTTTAGACAAATTGTGTACCCTCTCTTTGCCTCAATTTTCTTACCTGTGAAACCAGAAAACATAATGGTACTCCTTGCTACCCATAGTATGGTCCCAGACCAGCAGCTCCAGCATGACTTGAGTATTTGCTGGAAATGCAGAATCTCAGACCTATTGAATCTCAATTTGTATTTTGACAAGATACCTAGAATATTTATTTGCACATTAAAGTTTGAGATTTGCTGATGATGCCTACATGATGGGGTTGTGGGAGGATTGAGTGAGGCGATAGATATAAGGCAATTAAAGCTAGCATAAATATTAAGTGTTGAATAAGTATTCGTTATTATTTGTTTTATTTTACATCAAGATATACCTCAAGTAGCAACTTCCTTGTCAAATTTCCTATGATCTTTCCTTTATCCTCTTCTTATTTAATTATCTTTTGTTTGTCCTCCACAAAAATCTCTGCAGGTGCTCTGATGATTTATTTGCTTGTACCTTTCTGTGTCAAACTGAAAGACCTTTAAGGGCACAGAAGTGCCCACTGGGCCTAGGACAGTGCCAGAAGAGACCTTTAATAAATGTCAGTTGAATAACTGATATACACACATGTTCTCCCAATAACAACAACAAATAGTAGCAGTACCAAATAGACGATATGCAAAATACTTACTGGGAAGACTCAAGGAATACAGAAGTATTCTAAGAAATTTCCATGGTGAGGGTGAGATTTAAGCTGTTCTTTGAATAACATAGAGGCTCAAGAGTTTAAGAGATAGAAATGGTATAAATTGTGGGTGCAGGTACTAATGTGGGTGAAACTTGAAAAATGGAAGTGCAAGTAATAAGTTCAAAGGATCAAGACTTGATATGTGGTTCTGGAACAGATGGTGCTCTGCAGAACTATAATAGAAAACTCAAACTGTACATTCATGTCCTAAAGATCCTGAGTGCCAAGCTAACAAGTTTGAAAATAGGCAACTTTTGAATGTTTTTGAGTTGGCGAATAACATGCTTAAAATGTCTTTTAAAAAGGAAAAGAAAAAGAAAAGCTTATTAATTACATCTGCTTCCTCAGTAGCTCTGTAGAGAATGAGGCTGATTTTTGCCCACTGAGACTCACATGAGCATTTTGTAAAAGAATGGTTATAGGGGGGAGAAGTGACAATGTTTGAGCTGGTACATACTAACAAGGCAGAGATTCATTTCTCTGAAGGATGCTACCATTTAGTTTTTTGCCAAATTTTGAAGAGGAGCAAACTGCTATCAATGCCACATGGTCATTTATGGATTGTTTCAAAGTTTTTTTTAACTTTTTTTTAATGTTTGATTGTCACAGGTGTCATTTTCTAATTTGCAAATACCCTGAAAATCTATAATTTCCTCTACAGAATTATAGTGAGCTCTGAGCAATTAAGTGACCGTTTTAGGTCCTGAATTTGAGTTGCTACAAACTAGTTGTAGTAAATAAACAGCAGTGTTGGACTGATGCAGATGGTGTGTGGTTGGCTGGCCTCACGGCTTCTTTAGTGAGTCTCTTGCACATTTATTTCAACATGGTGCTTCAGTAAATTTCCCAGCTTCTTAGGCCATTGGACAGAAAAGCAGTCTACAGAGCATGCCAATGAGTTTGCAAATATGCTAAGGATATTTTATGTGGATCCTCCAGGGTGAAGTTAGGGCTCTGCAATGTTTCCATTGGAGTTGAATTTATTGAGAAAGGAGTTCTAAGAACAGCCGATTTGTCCTCAATATTCTGTACTTCCTTTGTGCTGTAGATAAAACAGAAAAGAGTGAAAGAGGATCAGGAACAAGTCAAATCTCTCACAGTTAAACTGCTCACATCTTCATTCCCTTCCCCGATTCTTTTCTGGACTATACTCCTTGTGGGCAGGTGTATAGCCTTTTATTTTTCTCCTCTTATTGTCCAAGAGATGTGGAGTCCAGACCTGAATACACAGAAGGAGCTTGGTGAAAACTTACTAAATAGTTGAAGATCAGATATCTTTTTAGTATGTATTTATTTCTGGGGATACTGATAGTGCTCCTGGTGTTTTATGTGAGCAAATGCAGCGGCTGAGTACCTATATTACATCTTGGACTTCAGAGTTTCTGCTCATAGCTCCTTGAGGCCATAAATCCCTCTCCCAGAGACCATGCTTACTGTGCCCATGGAGAGATAGTATAAAACTACAAGCTTTGTGAAAGGGAACAGGGTGACTAAATTACAGTAGTGTGTTAAAAAGCCTTACTGGAGGCCAAAAGGAACCAATCAGGAGACTATAGATAGATGCTGGACAGGATGTGGAGAAACGGGAACCCTCTTGCACTGCTGGTGGGAATACAAATTGGTGCAGCCACTCTGGAAAACAGTGTGGAGGTTCCTCAAAAAATTAAAAATAGACCTACCCTATGACCCAGCAATAGCACTGCTAGGAATTTATCCAAGGGATACAGGAGTACTGATGCATAGGGGCACTTGAACCCCAGTGTTTATAGCAGCACTCTCAACAATAGCCAAATTGTGGAAAGAGCCTAAATGTCCATCAACTGATGAATGGATAAAGAAATTGTGGTTTATATACACAATGGAATACTACGTGGCAATGAGAAAGAATGAAATATGGCCTTTTGTAGCAACATGGATGGAACTGGAGAGTGTGATGCTAAGTGAAATAAGCCATACAGAGAAAGACAGATACCATATGGTTTCACTCTTATGTGGATCCTGAGAAACTTAACAGAAACCCATGGGGGAGGGGAAGGAAAAAAAAAAAGGAGGTTAGAGTGGGAGAGAGCCAAAGCATAAGAGACTCTTAAAAACTGAGAACAAACTGAGGGTTGATGGGGAATGGGAGGGAGGGGAGGGTGGGTGATGGGTATTGAGGAGGGCACCTTTTGGGATGAGCACTGGGTGTTGTATGGAAACCAATTTGACAATAAACTTCATATATTAAAAAAAAAAAGCCTTACTGGAGGGAGTGTTGTGGGGTAAAGACAAACACATTATTTTTAACTATAATGCATTGTAATATCTTGCAAATAAGATCTAATATATATTATGTACACATTATATGCTGGTCATCGTGTAGTAGTTTACAGGTATTATCTCACTTAATACAAAAACTCTAGGTATTCATATTTTTCTTGATTTAGCATAGGAAGACACCAAAGTTGTGAGAGATTATGTAATTCACCTCTATTCAAAGAGATTAACAAAAACAAATTCTGGCTTTAACTTGTGTGATTTCTAGTGAATTTGCATATTTATTACCATATATTTACTGGTCATTTTTTTCTCGATGAATACCTGCTAGGGTGCTTCTAGAGATCATATCTGATGATTAATGAGACATTTGCTCATAAGCTTTTCTGGATATTGATTTTTTATATTGATTTTTGAGAGTGATCATACATTTAATGGAAAATCATAATTTTGTCTGCAAACTTAAAGTTGTTTTATCCATCACAGATAAAAGCCAAAAAGTAATATTTTGTTGGAGGAAGATCACATATGTAACTGACTTTCTGGGCAAGAGTTATCTATGAGATTCCAGGGAGAAAGGCTGATTGGAAGAGAAATAAGAATTTGTGTTAATGAAGGGAAGTAGGGGCTTTAAAACCAGAAAGAAATACTCATTCCACTGTTCTATCCTTTCAAACAACACCTACAGATAATCTATATAGAGGGTGAAGAGAAAGCCTTCGGTATATACTGTGAACTAATTGAGAAGGGAAAGTGCAGGAGTGGAAGTTGGGAGAAAGTTCTGGATTTATTCTGCTTTTGGCAACCTTAAGAACTTCAGATAAATCATTTAAATTTCCTGCATTGTAGGTTTTGTCTTAGTAAATATCCTCTAAAAGTATGAGTTATTATTGGCCTTGATTGAAAATAAATATGATAATCAGCCCTCAAGGTAGAATAGAGAAATAATGCATGGTCTAATACTATTATCTTTTTTTTCAATAGATCATTATTAAGTTCCCACAGGATGCATGAATTTTTAATCTATCATTTACATAGGTAGAAATGTTACCAATTTATTAAGCTCATTTAAAAATATCATCCATATATTTAATGTGAGCTAATATCAGCCCAATTGTCACCAAAATTGAGTAGGGAATAGGGAACAGAGAAACACTTTTCCTTTTCCTGAAAAGGCTTGATGCCAAAACAACCTAGCTTGTTTTTCTAAACATGGCAGGTCCAAAAGAGTAGAGAATCTGTTAGAAACAGATGTTCTTGGAAACAATGGCATCTGAAGGTTTATTTCTTTGAGGGAAGCAAAATGCTGAAGGAAAGAATTAATTCAAAAATTATATCTGGAAATTTAAAAATGACACCATTTACAAAAACATAAAAAATTAAGTAGAGAGGCGCCTGGGTGGCTCAGTCAGTAAAGCTGTAGACTTTGGCTCAGGTCATGATCTCACGGCTCATGAGTTCGAGCCCCACATCGGGCTCTGTTTTGACAGCTCAGAGCCTGCTTCAGATTCTGTGTCTCCCTCTCTCTCTGCCCCTTTCCTGATTCACTCTGTCTCTCTCTCTCCCTCAAAATAAATAAACATTTAAAAAATTTGTAAAAATTAAGTAGAAAAACTGTAATGAAAGATGTACAAAACCTCTATACCATTGCTACTCAATGTATGGTTCATGCAGGAGAGCCAGTCCATGATTTATTTCTTACTTGTTAGCAATGAGATATGTGCAGAAAGTAAGAGTAAGGGTTTAGAAACTCCTGTAGTTATTTGACATTTCTGCAACATCCAAGCCTATGATCCATGGACTTGAGCCATTGAAAAGTGTGTAAACCAGTTTGTGTATACACCCCACGAACAAGAAATTTTACATATTCTTCCATAAGACATACGGTAGAAGGCTTATAATTACATTAGCCCCACATTGGAAATTATTCATTGCGTATGAAGAGTAGAGCAGAAAAAGAAATAATAGCATATTTACACAGGGGAGTATTCTACAACAGTGAGGACAACTCATTTACAACCACACCCAATCCCATAGAAGGATCTCACACATAGGGTTCTGAATCAAATGGGCCAGACATGAAAGAGCACATATGTGTTCTTCCATTTATTTCAACAAAAATAGCCACTAGTAATCTCTGCTGTTCGAAGCCTAAATAGGGTTACTTTTGAGAGAAAGTGATGTTGGAATTGGACTGCAAGGGAAACTTCTAGGGTGCTGGGAACCGTGTTGCTCAAGCTGTCAAGAACAAGCTGTTCTTGCTCAAGAACAAGCTGTCTTGATCTGGTTACGTGAGTTCTGTTTTGTTTGAGAATGTTCACTGATGTATGCTCTCTTGTCTCTGTGTACTTTATAAGTCAGTCCACTGATCAAGCTAAATAAACACAAACACACAGAAAAAAGAGAGTGAGTGAGATAGAGGTTTCAAATGAAGGGTTAGTCAGAGCACCTTGAAGGAAAAGATAGGAAGTCAAGTCAGATTTCCGATTCTGAAGTTCCTCTCAAGTTGTGCTAGCACTTTGAGTTCACAGAAAGTGTTGGAAGGGTCAGGCCCCCTTTAAAAAGAGAGGTTTAAAATGATAGATTCTCTAGTGTACCAACTGTATTTTCAAATATAAATCCAGTATATATACCTAGCAATAGAGAAGAAAAAACAGCAGGGACTAACTATCAAATATATGGAACATAAAATGGTTCGGTAATTCTAGAATTCCCAGCTTGAATCTTTTCATCCAAGACCATGTCTCAGACTAAGGAAACACTGGAAGTACCACCGTTGATGGTTTATTATAAGCAGGGGTGGCAAAATCTAACAGGATCACTGATAGCCCAAATTGAGGTACCACATGTGAAGCCAGATACTCTAAAACAGGAGTTATTTTTGGTCTTGGTTTAAAGTGAACATTATATCCAGTGTTCCAGCTGAAATAAATGGGTACTGTGCAGTCTAATGCTGTTACCTAAAAGTAATAAGCATGCTAATTTAGTTTAGAATAGGTACTAGGATTGTATTTCATTATATCTAAAAATAAAGACTTTTAGAGTCCTACAAAGACAAATTAGCGGATGGGCCAGGGTGACGGACAGAGTCCTTGTAGCTTAATACATTACAGATGACGAGAATTTGCTTTGCTTGGAGTTAGGAGGCGGGTGGAGGCAGTCTATTTGAACCTCATGCTCTCTGGAGTACATCTCTTGGTGAAGCAGATTTAATACACTCTTGTTGGATATTCCCTTCCCATGAGATAATGCCACATATTAGCTGCGTGTTATTTTCTCTTGGATGGATATACATCAATGCCACTACCTTTTATGATAATTTTTCATTCATTCATTCAGTTAGTTGTTCATTATTTTGGTTACTTAATAATTTATTTGGTGATTGCATGTTCACTAATCACAACATATTGGGAGCTATGGGAGATACAGACATGTCTAAGAAATAGTCCCTGCCTTCAATGAGAATGGATACTAATACAAATGCCATAAATAAATAAAGTTATATATGCTAGAATGCAGGAAGATAAAATAAAAACCGGTAATCGAGAGAAAGAAAGGCTGCCTTTCAGAGAGGTTAAGCAAGGAGTTTTCAGAAGTCCTGGTCTTTGAACTGGGACATAAAAAGGAAAACAAAGAGCATTTTGACAAAGGAACTGAAGTGAAGTAGGCGCAATTAGAGGAAGTAAGATGAGCAAACACACAGGCGTGGGGAAGTGTGAATATACATCAGGGACAGAAAGTCATCACGTTTGCCTGGTGCACAGTCTGTACCAAAGGGAGTAAAGAACAGGAAAGGAGGGAGAATGTAGTAGTGAAATGTCTAAATTCAACAGAAAAGACTAGAATTGAGGACTGGAGAGCCAGAGAAGACTTGGGACTGAAAAGAGAGGGGGAGACTGTTTAGAAATGTTCCCACCATTACAATGTAAATTACTTAAAGGCCGGATCTGCTATATCCCTAGTACCTTCTGCAGCAAGTTTATAGTAGGCATTCAATACATATTTGTAGAATATTATATTGAATGTTCTTAAAGAATGCCATTTAAGATATGCATGACACTTTTATTCATTTTAAATGGAATACGTAATACATGCAAATTTCAGGGAATCCAAAATGTTTAGAAGAAAATATGTTGAAAAGTAAGTTTCTCCTCTGGACTCCTACATCCCTATCTCTCCACCATTTAGTTCCTCTCCAAGAAGCAATCACTGTTACCCATTTCTTGTAAATACATAAAGAGATTGTGTGTGTCTATGTCTTTTATATACATAATCTCTTCTTTTTATACAAATGAAGAAATTCTACATACGAGGTTCTTCAGGGTACTTTTATATTTATATATCAGCAATTATTTCTCATCAGGACATACAGAACTGCCTCATTCTTTTTAAACTACTGCTTAGTATTTGAATGAAAGCAATATAATTTATTCATTTATTTATTTTTTAATGTTTATTTATTTTTGAGACCAAGAGAGAGAGACAGAGCACAAGTGAGGGAAGGGCAGAGAGACAGACAGAGACACAGAATCTGAAGCAGGCTCCAGGCTCTGAACTGTCAGCACAGAGCCTGATGTGGGGCTCAAACTCATGAGCTGTCAGATAATGACCTGAGCTGAAGTCTAAAGCTTTACTGACTGAGCCACCCAGGCACCCCTATAATTTATTTAAATAATACTCTCAAGATAGACATTTTCAACCTTTCCCTTGTTTAAAAATATAGGTGATATATAGGGTGTATCTATTGTAATGTTCTTCTTTGTAAATTATTATGAAACGTCTAAATAAAAGAAAAACCTGTAAAACATAATTTAACAGGAAACTTTGTGCCCACATACCTGCCCCTCTCCTGGATGAGCATTAGTATAAGTATTACTAGAGCTGAGTGATTCTACCTGTATTTCAGAGCCATTTATACTTTTCCATTTCAATGGACTTTCTGTTCATAACCATTGCCCATTTTGTATTATATTGTCAGTATTTTATTGTTGTATAGGAACTCTTTATGTCTTAGCAAAATGACCTTTTTGTGTGGAAAGACAAAAGAGAATGTGGGTAACCTTAGCAGTTCTCTCTTGGTTGTCTGATCATGAGTCAGTAGCACCTCCTTTCCCTCATCGCATGGGCTTGGGTCAGTGTTAACTGTCCACAAGACTGTGAGGTAGAACCAGCAGCAATATGCAGCTCTGCTAGCCAGTGGGCACCCAAGCTCCGACAGTCCTCCCTTGGCCTTGCAGGACTGCCCTGATACTTTCCTTACTGAAGGGGAGAGCAACAAGGAAGCAAAGAACCCCTCCTTCAGCATAGCCCCAAAGAGAATCTATTTGCACCTGACTCAAGCATACATCCCTCCAGTTCTCAAGAGAACAGTACTCATACAGCTTGCTGACCTTCTGCCTATAGATTGGCAAAAATGCACACGGGTCTTGTCCTGAGCCTTCTGCACAATAAGCTGTGATGTGGCTTGCACTTGTTTCCTTTCTCAGTTTACCATTTGTCCTTTGACTTTGTCTTTTGCCTTGAAAACTGTTCTGAATTTTTTGTGCTCATTTGATTTCAAAGATGATTTATTAAACTCTATGTGATTATGTTGATAAGTAAAAAGTAGTTTACTTCTAAACTTAAAAGAAATCCTTGTATTTTTCCGTACGTGATGTATGATTATTATTTCAGCTCGATGTCTCCAAATATACAGCTTAATCCACTGATGTCTTATTATGCAACTTAGTATCTAGCAATATTCCATCGAGACATGTAATTTTCCTTTTATTACTCTAGTGTGGGCTCATAAATTCTCTTTCTAATGGGAAAAAAAGCATCATGTACTAAATCTGTTGGACAATATAGAATAATGTGTACTTTAGGTTAATTATTTATATGGTGTAACACTCTGTCTTTTTAAAAAATGTTTTGTTATTTAAACTTCTACCAAAATGGAAAGAAATACACAATAAGCTTCCACGAGCTTATCATCCATCTACAACAACCAACAATTCTTGGCCACTCAATCCTGTCTTTGCTCCAGCCCATTCGACCACCCACTGCTTCATCACTGGGTCAGTTAATCAGTCATTTGTGTTGTGGGTTCTCAGACTTGTATTATGCATAAACAAGCTTTTCTTAGATGTATATTATGCTTAAAGAGGCCAAAGTTATTAAAAGTAATGATTCATGTTTCTTTCTACTACTTTTGTAGTTTTATTTTTCAAATTTAAATAATTGTCCAAATTATTTGTGGGATTTATTTTGGCCTAATGTGTCCTACTTATTCTTTTCCAGATTGCTTTTTAATTGTTCCAGTTTAAACTTATTTAAATAACCTTTTTTAAAATAACCCATCTGTTCATTAGTGATTTGCAATATCAAATTGATTCTATAGTAAATGCCCATTTGTAATTAGAATTTTTTATGTATATTCTGATATTGCCTATTGATGTGGCTAAATATGCAATTTTAATTGCATTTGTTAAATGTTTTCACCAATATTCATAAATGATACTTAGTTTTCTTTTGGTAACATCTTTAAAATTTTTTTAAATGTTTATTTACTTTTTAGAGAGAGAGAGAGCAGGGGAGGGGAAGAGAGAGAGGGAGACACGGAATCCAAAGCAGGCTCCAGGCTCTGAGCTGTCAGCACAGAGCCCGACATGGGGCTGGAACTTGGGAACTGTGATGACCTGAGCCGAAGTCGGACGCTAAACCGACTAAGCCACCCAGGAGCCCTTCTTTTTATATCATATTTGACAGAATTTGTTATTAATATTGTGCTAAATTTGAAAAATGAATTTGAAAGTTTTTCTTCCACTTTTTATCCCTCTGAAAGAGTTTAGATAGTATTGGAGATATTCCCTTTTAAAGTTTGGACAGATTTTCCTCGTGAAATCATCTGGATCTGGTATTTCTGGCAGATATATCTTTGATAACTTTCTCCATTTCTTGTGATAACTGATTGGTTTGGATTGCCTATCTCATCTGGAGCCGGTTTCCATATTTCATAAAAAAGGTTTCTGTCTTCTGGATTCTTCTTTTATTCTTTTTCTTTTTCTCTGTGAATCAAGTCTAGGTCGTAGGAACAAGTACTTCTATTGACCCCGTGAGCATTTGAGCATCAGGCACTATTCTCTGTTATCCTTTCAGATAACTTCATCCCCAGGTTTAGAAAGTTTATCTCATGGCTGCATTGGTCAATACTCTGCAGGATATTGGGAGAATATTTCTCAGATCCACAGAGTCCTTTGTCTGCCAGTCTCTCCTCTCTGGGACTCTGTGATGGCAACTCTAGCCACCTTGGTCTCCCGAAAGCGTTGGCTCTGTCTCCTTAAGTCAGGAAGCCCACGGGGCTTTGCCTGGGTTCCTGCTCCATGATCTGTGGTCTGGCACTCTTTCAAGGCAGTGTTAGACGACTGTAGGGCTCACAATATTTATGTCCCATCTCCCACTGATCACTGTTCATTGCCTTCAATCTCTATGTAAGTCTTTTATTTCTAAAAATATATTTTGATTTATGTATCTGGGTTTTTTGTGCAAATATTCATTTCTCTTCTTTGGGTATATTAATGTTTTGGGAAGCTATTAATAGACGTGGTTTGAATGTCTCTTTCCTTTTAGTAAATCTATCATTTCCTTCTGTTTCTAAAAATCTCATATTTACACTCATCATTTCTGTTGTCATGTCTCATTCCTTGAAGTATGTTTAGTCTTGTCATCTCCCTTTGAGTTGATCCCACTTGCTGACATGTTGATTTGCCCTGTGCTTCGTCAGCTCATGATTTGTCACTTTCTGTTGTCACATCATGCTTTCCCTAGGTTCATATACCTCTGATTGTGTTCTCATAGTGTGGTTACTTCATAATGTTTCTTTAAGCCATGGGGATATAGTTGGTTACAATTTTCACCTACTATGTCACAATAATTTTCTGTTGAATGTTCTTCATCTCATATTTTTTCCTATTCTCTTTTTCCTTTTATCTCATCTTATGATTGCATCAATTATATTACTTTACTAATGTAAGTAGTAATTATTATTACTATTTCTTGTTGAACAAAGATATTTTTTCTGGATAGCTAATTTTAGGAATACATATGGGGAGGAAGCAGAGCTCTGTTCAGGTGAGTGAGACTTCTCTTTATGACCCATGAGTGTCTCTGTGTGATGCCTTTAATCCCTTCCTGCTCTTTGGCCAACCAAGACTGGTGCCATGGAGCCATTAACGATGCTGCCTTTCTCCTCTCATCTTCTTCAACATCAAACTATCTCCTGGAGTGTAGCTTTTTATTTCTTCTTATGGTGTTAGAAAAACATAAACACACAATTTTAAAGAAGATAAAAATCTAAATTCATTTGAAAGAATACTTTCTTGGTGCTTCATTAGAATAGATTGTTTTGGTGATGGTTTCTGAAGCTCTTCATCCTCTAGGAAGCAGAGCATATGGTGATTTCCACCTGCACCATGGACCTGAGGGCAGAATAACTACTGGTTTGGGTCCAGGATGTCATTGGTCTGGAAACCAGTTTTAGTCTCACTTCTGCTTTTAAGTATTTGTCAAAATTCAGTGTTTAATAAAAATTGCTTTTAACTCAATGTTTATTCTCTACCTACTCACAAAGCACTATCCTAGCTTCCGGGCATAGAAATGTCTACCCCTTCCTATACCACTTGGCTAAATAGGAAAACTAATGTGAATGTACTTGAAGTGTTGAGTGAAAATCTGTTGTTTCTGCCTTCCATGTCTTCTACCTTCTCCTTGGTCAGGCTGCAGCTTGCCTCTCAGTGTCCTGATATTATCTCATTCTCGGCTCCCTTTTCAGATTCTTCTTCTCTGACCACAGAGGCTGGTTCTGCCCGATTGGAGCCATCTTCCACAGACATAGGTTAAATGTCCAGCTGGCACTACTATGCACAGGAAGTCTCACAGTTGCTTCTGTATGTTTTGCTGCCCTAAGAAATCAAATCCAATATGAAAAATAATTTTGTTTTTTTTCCCAAAACATTCTGCATTACTGTCTTGTTTGAGGGATTCTTGACCACATAGCAGGTGATTCCTTCCTTCCTTCCTTCCTTCCTTCCTTCCTTCCTTCTGCCTGCTTGCCTGCCTATCTTTGTTCCGTCCTCCACAGTGGCATTCAGATATTTGAAAATGGCATATAGATGATGATACATAAACACTACCATTTAAAATATACCCAGCTTCAGTGACAGAGTCATTTTGATTATAAAGGGCATATAGTTGACAAATATTCAAAGTCATCTCAGTGCTATGGTGCATGAAGCCAGCACCTGTAAGGAAGGAGTACTCAGTGGTGAGTAGTGAAAAAGTTACGTGTCTCTATAAGCTTTTATATGTTAGACCAGATTTTTAAATGATTCTCTCATTCAGTGCCCCTGGGTTGGGCTGCATGAAGGGCTGGGATGGAAACCTGAATAGGATCTTTCACACTTAACTTTATCCTGCAGACAGAGACATAAAAGAATAAGGTAGAAGCATAGGGAAAAAAAAACCCATAAGATTTAATTATCTTCTTTTGCTTTCCTTTCTTCCCTTCCCTCATGTCTGCACTCAGCTGGGTCTAGAGTAATGGCCCCATCTTCACTGCTTCTTTTTACAGTCCTTCATACTTATATTTAGAGGCTTGGAAAATGCCATTTGTTACTCCCAGCACTTAGCAGAGTCCTGCTGAGCAATCCAGCCCCCAGGGTGAAGGCCTGTCAACACTTCCTATCAGCAACTAGTTTTCTTAGCATTGGACAGTTAGACACATGCCCATGAAACACAGTTCTTTCTCTGCTGAATCAGGACATGTAAATGAGGGCGCTGGGCTGCTAGACTGGAACAGGTGGTAGGATTCTTTGTTGATGAGGGGGGCCTCTATAACATGGATGGCTCTGGGTTAGAGTTGGGGCTGGATAAACAAATGAGCGAAGTACTGTTTAGCTCCTTTGGACTGCTCAGGGGCTGGGCTAATCAGCAAAGAATCAGACTTTGATAAATAAAAGAAAAAAGTAGGAAGTATGGTTTAAAAAAATACTTTCTAGAACAATAAACCACTCTTAATTCCTGACAATGCAGCTGTAATTATAGTACAGAGAATGAGAAGCAATTTCAGAAATCAACCTGCCCAAGCATTTAACCGATAGATGTACTGAGCAAAGAGAGAAGGGTCCTTCCAAGGTATGCATTTTGTGGATGGGATCCTTAATCTGGGAGGGCATAATAAAGAGTTTTTCAACCTCAAAACTATCATAGTTGGGACTGGATAATTCTTTGTCTTGGAAGGCTCTCCTGTGTCCTGTAGGCTGTTTGAAGAATTCCTAGCCTCTACCCTTGCTAAGGCCTATTAGCAACCCCTCCAAAGCCACAAAAATTTTAAAAAAATGTCTCCAAATATCACCAAAGTCCTGTCAGGGCACAATCACCCTTGGTCGAGAACCACTAGTCTAAAATAGGCTGATGCTGAGCCTGTATTTGAGTAAAGAGTCTATGTAGGCCCTTTGTATTTGGCGCTGGTCAGAACGTATCTAAGTCAAGCAGACTTTCATCAGGAAATTAACAGCTGGCAGGGCTTAAAAGAGAGAGAGGTCATGATGGTGGTCAAGAAAATGTCAAGTCAGAGTTCAGGTGCTTGTTCATTCCATTTCTCTGTAAAGGCCAGGCTAGTTCCCCAAGACAAATCATAAGCATGTTGCTACATATATGATTTGTCCTTTTTCTGCTATTAACTCATCACCATTCTGGGTAGCAGTTTTCCTCTTGTTAAATAAGAGTATTTGGAGGATATGTTTCCCACATCCCATCCAGCTTTGACAGTACTACTCATTCATGTTCTAAAAGTAAAAAGCCTCATAGTGACTTCCAAATCAAGACCAAAAAAACAAACACAAAAACAAACAAACAACCCAAAAAACCTGCTCTCCCAAACCCTCATAGAATTCCCAAGCTTCAAGGACTTTCCAACCTCCTAATTAAGCACATTTTCCTAAGCAAGTTTTAGGTTTGTTTTCTGTCCAGGGTTCAGCTAAGCTGCCAAGTGTCAGAGTTGATTAAAAGAAGCAAAAAATGAAAGTAAAAATCAAAGCTTTAACCACTTACAGTGCTAGTATAAGCAAGAGGCTACATTGGAGAAACTGCTGACTCCTCACTGTTCCATTTTACCCTGTGGACCAGTATCACTGGGTCAATCAGCACAGATGTGGAGGTCATCTTACTGCTAAGGGACCTCCAACAAAAACTTCCTGTGGTTTTATGGACTCCATAGCTCATGGAGAGTGATAGGAGACAGTTAAGAGTGGGAAGGTACTGAGTGCTGAACCAGAGGAGAGAAAAATGTCTTCAGTGTTGCCTTACCTCCATAAGGAGGCTTTTGCAGAGACACCTGGGATAGACCTCAGCTGAAGGGCCCAATCAAAGAGAACTCTGAATAAAGGCATCTGGACAAGGAATGCAATCTTAAGTAAATCTTTAGTCCAGTGTGACTGGACTAAAAGGCCTTAGGCAGTGCACCAAGTCTGGTATGAGGAGAGAAGATTCCCCCATGAAACTTGTCAGGTAAAGCCTTTGTAATTATTATGGGCAGACTTGAAAAAAATCATACACAGGATTTCTGGCCAAGAAATGGACTCCTCAATATTTCTTAGATCTCCTCAAAATTCTAGCAGGTACATGACTGTTTTTCTATAAATTTATTCTTCTTTTAATATGAGAAATGTCTTCCTTGGTTTCTTCAAAGAAATTTGGATACTTGCTTCTATTTGTGACTGCTAGAGTTCTAATTTGTTATCAGAAAGCAGATGAGAACATATGCCATAAAAAAGAAACATCTGTTATTGTATTCTTTATTCTGTTAATGTGGCATGTCACATTAATTGATTTTCAAATGTTGAACTACCCTTGCATTCCACAGATAAATCACACTTGGTCATGGTGTATGATTTTTTTTAATGTACTGTTGGATTTGGTTTACTAGAATTTTATTGAGGAATATTGCATCCATGTTTATCAAAGTCATTGGCCTGCAGTTTCTTTTCTTGTGGTGTCATTTTGTGGCTTTGGTATCAGGGTAATCCTTGCCTCAAAATCATGTTTGGAAGCATTCTGTCCTCTTCAATTTTTGCAGAGTTTCAGAAGGATTGGCATTAATTATTCTTTAAATGTTTGATAGAAATCACCAGTGAGGCCATCTGGTCCCAAAATTTTCTTTATAGACAGGTTTTTGATTACTAATTCAATCTCCATACTAATTATAAGTATGTTCGACCTTTTACTTCTTTATGATTTAATCTTGGTAGTTGTGTGTTCCTAGGAATTTATCCATTTCTTTCAGGTTATTCAGTGTGTTGGCATATTGTTGTTCATAGTAGTCTCTTACCCTTTTTATTTCTGCAGGATAGTTGTAATGTCTCTTTTTTTTTACTTCTGATCTCATTTATTTGAGTCTTCTCTCTTTTTCATTTCAAAAGATGCAGAAAAAGCATTTGACAAAAATCAGCAATCTTTCATGACAAGAAAAAAAAATAACAACCTCTCAACAAACTAGGAATGGAAGGAAATTACCTCAACAAAATAAAGGCCATATATGAAAAGCCCACAGCTAGCACAGTACTCAAAGGTAAAAACTAAAAGCTTTTCCTTTAACAGCAGGGACAAGGCAAGGATACCAACTCTCATCCCCACTTCTATTTAACATGATACTGAAAGTCCTAGCCAGAGCAATTAGTCTAGAGAAATAAATAAAAGGAATACAAATCTACCAGGAAGAAATAAAATTGTCCCTACTTGCAGATGATACGATCCTATATATAGAAAACCATAAAGACTACCTCCCAAAAAACCTATTAGAATGAATAAATGAATTCAGGAAAGCTGCAGAATACAAACTCAGCATATACAAATCATTGTGTCTCTAAATACTAATAACAGACCTTCTGAAACAGGAATTTGGAAAACGGTCCCACTTATAATAGCACCCAAGATAATAAAATACCGAGAGATAGATGTACCTAAGGAAGTATACTGAAATCCAGAAATGTTGATAAAAGAAATTAAGACACAAACAAATGAAAATATTTCCTATGTTCATGGATTAGAAGACTTACTATTGTTAAAATGTGCATAGTATCCAAAGCAATCTGCAGATTCAGAGTAATCTCTATTAAAATGCCAATGGTATTTTTTTACAGAAATAGAAAAATAATTCTATAGTTTATATGGAACTACAAGAGACCTCTAATATCAGTCTTGATAAAAAGAACAAAGCTGGAGGCATAATACTTTCTATTTTCAAAATATCTTACAAAACTCTAATAATTGAAGTATTATGGTACTGGCATAAAGGCAGACATATAGAACAATGGAAAAGAATAGAGCCCAGACATACATCCACACATATATGGTCAACTGATACTCAACAAGGGTGCCAAAAATGGGGAAAAGCACCAAGAAAACTGGATATTCACATGCAACAGAAAAAAAATTAAACCCTACGCCATATGGAAAAATCAACTAAAAATGGTTTAAAGACTTTAACTTAAACAATATAGAATCTAAAAAAACTGTAGAGCAGATCAACGAAACCAAGAGTTGGTTTTTTGAAAAAATAAACAAAATTGACAAACCTCTAGCCAGGCTTCTCAAAAAGAAAAGGGAGATGACCCAAACAGATAAAATCATGAATGAAAATGGAATTATTACAACCAATCCCTCAGAGATACAAACAATTATCAGGGAATACTATGAAAAATTATATGCCAACAAATTGGACAACCTGGAAGAAGTGGACAAATTCCTAAACACCCACACTCTTCCAAAACTCAATCAGGAGGAAATAGAAAGCTTGAACAGACCCATAACCAGCGAAGAAATTGAATCGGTTATCAAAAATCTCCCAACAAATAAGAGTCCAGGACCAGATGGCTTCCCAGGGGAGTTCTACCAGACGTTTAAAGCAGAGATAATACCTATCCTTCTCAAGCTATTCCAAGAAATAGAAAGGGAAGGAAAACTTCCAGACTCATTCTATGAAGCCAGTATTACTTTGATTCCTAAACCAGACAGAGACCCAGTAAAAAAGGAGAACTACAGGCCAATATCCCTGATGAATATGGATGCAGAAATTCTCAATAAGATACTAGCAAATCGAATTCAACAGCATATAAAAAGAATTATTCACCATGATCAAGTGGGATTCATTCCTGGGATGCAGGGCTGGTTCAACATTCGCAAATCGATCAACGTGATACATCACATTAACAAAAAAAAAAGAGAAGAACCATATGATCCTGTCAATCGATGCAGAAAAGGCCTTTGACAAAATCCAGCACCCTTTCTTAATAAAAACCCTTGAGAAAGTCGGGATAGAAGGAACATACTTAAAGATCATAAAAGCCATTTATGAAAAGCCCACAGCTAACATCATCCTCAACGGGGAAAAACTGAGAGCTTTTTCCCTGAGATCAGGAACACGACAGGGATGTCCACTCTCACCGCTGTTGTTTAACATAGTGTTGGAAGTTCTAGCATCAGCAATCAGACAACAAAAGGAAATCAAAGGCATCAAAATTGGCAAAGATGAAGTCAAGCTTTCGCTTTTTGCAGATGACATGATATTATACATGGAAAATCCGATAGACTCCACCAAAAGTCTGCTAGAACTGATACATGAATTCAGCAAAGTTGCAGGATACAAAATCAATGTACAGAAATCAGTTGCATTCTTATACACTAACAATGAAGCAACAGAAAGACAAATAAAGAAACTGATCCCATTCACAATTGCACCAAGAAGCATTAAATACCTAGGAATAAATCTAACCAAAGATGTAAAAGACTTTAACTTAAGACCCCAAACTGTAAAACTCCTAGAGAAAACATAGGAAATAAGCATCATGACATTTGTCTTGGTAATGATTTCATGGATACATTAAGAATGCAGGCCACAAAAATAAACAAGTGGACTATACCAAAGTACAAAGCATTTTGGTAAAATTTGACCTAGATACATTTCAGAGATCTGTCGCCAATGTAAAGGGACTTCTAATTTGTTATTCTTAAGAATAAAATGATGGGGAAACCTGAGTGGCTCAGTTGGTTAAGCAACCGACTTCAGTTCGGGTCATGATCTCACAGTTCGGTTCGTGAGTTTGAGCCCCATACCAGTCTCTGTGCTGACAGCTCAGAGCCTGGATCCTGCTTCAGATTCTGTCTCCCTCTCTCTCTGCCCCTCCCCCATTCATGCTCTGTGTCTCAAAGATAAATAAAATGCTATAAAAACTAAAAAAGACTAAAATGGTGGAATTTTGCCATGCATGTCTAACCTAAATCGTATCTCCTTGCTGAGCCTTCCATGATCTTCCCACATAAAGAACCCCCTCTAACCCAATCTCTCTCTATTTATGCTCATTTTACAAACCTGCTTTATTTCCATCACAGTGTTCACTATATGATATTCTATTGATTTTTAAAAGCTTTTATTATCTATTTCCCTCCCATTAGAACATAAGCTCCACAGAAGCTGCTATCTGCCTCTGTATTCTTAGTATTCAAAACAATACCTGGCATAAAAAAATATTCAAAAATATTTGTTGAATGAAAAATTAATGAATTTATGTGTATATATTAGACATATATCATTTTATATGATTATATTACTATTCAAGTAGGATTTTAATTTTATTTTGACTAACATTTTTAATTTTTTTTCTAGGTATATAATCATAATATGTGAAAGTATATTTTTGTCTCTCATAGTATTTTATAATGATCAATTAGTTTAATTTTCATCTCTCTTTTAGCTAGAAACATCAAAAATATGTGATGATGCAGGAGATCCTTGTCTTATTTCTGATTTTAATGGAAGTAGGTTTATTATTTTACTATTTGTACCAATGTTCATTGCTACTGTTTGCAAATTGTCGGCCTTTGAGCTAATTTACTTAGCATTTTTATTAGAGAAGGTTGCTAGATTCAAGTGACTTTTCAGTATCTACTGACATAATTTTATGGTTATTCTCTCTTTCTTTTTTTAATATAAGGTATTATGTTTACAGATTTGTTTAAGTTTATTTATGTATTGTGAGACAGAAAGAGACAAAAAGAGTGAGTAGGGGAGGGGCAGAGAGTAAGGGAGACAGAGAATCACAAGCAGGCTCCATGCTGTCAGCACAGAGCCCAATGTGGGGCTCAAACTCACGAACTGTGAGATCATGACCTGAGCAGAAACCGAGAGTCAAATGCTTAACTGACTGAGCCACCCAGGTGCCCCTGTTTATAGATTTTCCTGATGGTAAACCATGATTGTGTTCCTGGAATAAATCCTCTTATTTTGATATGTTATTCTTTAATATGCCATTGGATTTAATTTAAAAATATTTTGTTTAAAATTATTGCACCTGTTTTAGTAAGGTAAACTAAAATAGTTTTTTTTTCTTTGTGCTACCTTTATTAGCTTTTGGTAATGAATTCATACTATCAGCACAAAATGAATTGGGGGAGTTTTTTTTAATCAGTTATTTTTCTTGTGGTTCAGAATAGAATAACATTGAAACCCTGAAACTTATGGCTTAATTTACTCTTTCTCATTTCTTTTCTATTCTTCAGTTTTTGATTTGCTTTTTCTGTATAGTTCTTAGTGGAAGGACATGCTATGTCTGTTGCTTCTAAAATGTCATCACCCTTAGTATTTCCTATTATACCTCTATAACCTGTGCTTGGAAAATATCCACCAGTCAGTCATTTTCAGTTCTCTGTGATATTTTCATATAGATCTATTCCCTGGAATTTGAATTTAAGCTTAGTTTCTCACTAAAACTTTATCCTTTGATTAAAGGCTTTTAGGCTTCGGCAACATGTCAGAAAGGGTTTATTTGGGCATTATTATCCAAAATCAAACAAGTGGAACTCATCTCTACTTCTCTTTCCTACCCATGATGACAGCCAGTATCTTCCTGCTTTCTCAATCTATCTATCAAACTCAGGCTCTCACCAAGTAATTAAAAAAAAAATCTATGATCTTGCCTTCAGAAGAGATTGAGGCCTCAGTGAGTGATTGGAGGCAGAATATTCCATTTCTAGAGACTAGGTGGATCCTGAGACTCCTGATGAGATTTTCTAGTCCAGGCTACCTCTTCCATTGTCTCCATTAAAAAGGAAGCTGGAGACACACCATTTTGGAGAATCCATCTGCCCTCCTGGAGAAAGACAAAGATCATCTTTCGGTGTCTTTTGTCAGCCACACAGAGGGTAGCAGACCCTGCCAATGTTGTGTGGTGTTCTAAAAAATTCATTTCTCTTTACCATCCTCCTCGAATTGTGTCAAGATCTGCAGATTATAAATTCATCAGCAGTGACGTGGAATAAATAAGTCTGAGATGGTTATCATTAGAGCTCCTTCTCCGAGGAGACTTTGGAGTTACTGCCTTCATTATTTCAAGAATTGCAAGCCCTAGCATCTCTGTGCTATGGCAGGAATGGAGTGAGGATATTCTCAGATATTGCTCTGCCCAGACTCAGGGTCAGATTCCCATTTCCAGCATACCCAAACTAGAGTTATTCTCGGTTGAAATATTTTTAAGAGGAAAAATGGCAGGAGTAATGCTCACCTTTCCTCACACACAACTTCCCCTGAAACCAGAGAAAAAAGAATGATGTGCAGGGAGTCAGCAGAGGAATGTACTGGCTTATACCTCTAGGAATGTCTTCATGCTCAGAAGTGAGGGATCAGTTTTCAAGCCCAAAGGGCATTTACCTCTTAGGGAGTATGATGTCTGCTTTGCAAGCTGATTGTGAGTCCTCTTCTCTCTCCCTGTTCTCTGTCTCCTCCTCACATCCTCTGTGCCTCCGCAAAGCCAGGCCCAGTCTGTCAAATTAAGAACAGATAGTCCTTAAGAAATCAGATCTCACAGATAAAAGAGAGAATTCACCAGTTAACATGAAGTTCTGAGCCCGTGCGAACCATGAGTTCATACCAATACTTCGGATTCCAATCCAACACTATGGGTTTCATTCTAATTTTGATTTTTTCCATCCTTCACTCACTATCCCCAATATAGCTAGTTATTGGCTCCCTCTCCCACGGTAATCAATCTCCTGAAACTACCGGGCATCCGCCTCAGTGGTTGCTTCCTCACATGGTCCAAACACCACCTCCCCACCATCTTGCCTGACCGTCTTCTTACTTGGCCCTGAATCCCACAGGCATGTGGGTGGCCTCCCTCAGCTGTCTGCTAGCCAGGTCCCAAGCCCTCCTAGGCCATTTCATTGCTTCTTGCTTAGCCTAAGAGAACTCTTTATCATAACCTAAAGTCTATGATACCATAGAACCAGCATAAACAACCCCCCCTTTTAATCTTACCAAGATTAAAGAACTTGATTTCTAAACACTTATTTTCATAGTCTTTACTGTTGCTTTTATTTCAGATTTCATCTATTGCTTCAGAGATTAGAAATTGTGACTTACCCACCAATTTAATAAATATTATATTCTAGTAATATAATTTCATATATATACATATATATATACATATATATGTATATATATATGTATATATATATATGTATATATATTTAAGTCCAAATTTAGCCAAAATTTATTTGGTCTCGCAAACTAAATTTACAGTCAAAATTTTATTTCGGTTTGTTGTTTAAATAGCACTTACTGAATTACTGAATTACCTTTTCCTATCTTTTTTAGAGAGTATATTTAGCTTGCATAAAGTTAGTATAGAGAATTGGTTCTATTCATAGACTCTCTCTTCTGTTACATCTACCTGTATTTCTATTTTTACCCTCACCATATCCTGATTTATTGTCCTTTTATCTAAACTTTTAATTTTTTTACGTTTACTTTCCTGAGTACATTTTTATAATTTTTATTGAATATTTAAAATCCTGTGACATAATATAAAATCTGAATACTGGTAAAATACTTTGCATTAAAGAAAATAGTTATTATATTCAATTTCCCCTTTCAGTAGCAGGATTCTCCCTCCATTTGTTCAAATGATCTTGTGAATGGTGTAATATGGGACTATAGTTCCCCACCTAGAGTTTCCAGACCTCTCTCTTACAGTTCATTCCTAATATTTTATAATTTTATTTCCTTATTTCTTGTTGAAAATGAAATCTCCATTCGATGTTTCCTTCCCATTTAAGTTCTAGCATCATCTAGGATTGGCAATGAATGTGTTTCCTAAAGAAACAGCAGCTATTGGGCACCAAGCCCCAGACACTGCCTGGGATCTAATCAGCAATGCCAAGGGGCAAACCCAGAGAGGCCATCAAGTCCTTGAGCTTTAGTGTTCAACATGGTAGCCACCAAGTCCTAGTTTCACCTTTTATCATTTGCAAGCTGTTTGCTTCTACATAAATCAACACCTGTTAGGAAGAGTGCCAAGGACTGGTCACTGCCTGGTCCTTGCAGCATGCCCACAGTTAGGTGACAATGGTAACTTATTCCCCCCCACCCCACCACCCCCGATCCCAGGATCCTTGCATGTAGATGGTATGGCAGAAAAGGAGTTAGAGTAGGACTTTGAAAAGTAGCACTCTAAAATAAAACCCCAGGAAGCCACTTACACACTCAGCCACCTTCCAGGTTCACCCATCCCATTTTCACCTGCTCTTCTATGATTGCCTCCTTGATGGTCAAGGTCAGTGTTTTATCCAACTCTCAGTCTTCTAACTGCTAACACTGCTCTTCCCAGAGGAGATGCTCTATAAAGGCTGGGAAAAACAAAATACAAAGAAGCAGGGAGGATCTTAGAGTTTTAAGCTATCAGATATGGCCATTCTATCTGGGTCATCATAAATCCCAGGTCTTATCTTCTAGCTCTTCTCATTAAATATCTTTTTTTTTTTGGTACCTTCCAGGTTTCTTGACTTAACCATCAACCCACACACAGTCCTGCCCCAATCTGCCCATCCAGAAGTCTGAGTTAGTTCAGGCTGCCATAGGAAAATACCTTTAACTGGGTGGCTTAAACAACCAAAATTTATTTTCTCACAGTTCTGGAGGCCAAGAATTCTAAGATCAAGGCAACTGAAATGTAGGTGTTATTAGGGGACATCTCTTGCTTTGTAGGTAGCTGCCATCTTGCTGTGTGCTCACATGATCTCTTCTTTGTGTGTGTGTGTGTGTGTGTGTGTGTGTGTGTGAGAGAGAGAGAGAGAGGGAGAGAGAGAGAGAGAGAGAGAGAGAGTCAGTGTTATGGTATCTTTTCTCATAAGGGCATTAATCCTATATTAAGGGGACCAACCTCATGACCTCATTTAACCCTAATTACTTCCCAAAGGCCCATCTCCAAATACCATCATGTTGGGGGAATACACCTTCAACATATGAATTTGGCGGGGCTGGGGTGGGGGGTGGGGGACACACATTCTGTCCGTAACACTAGACATACAGGTTAACAACACCATTCCTCTCTACCATTCCTCTAGAGAGGAATTCAAATTCACAATATGAATTTGAATTCATATTCAAAGTATAAATATAAAGACTCTCTGTACTTCTTTATATTCATACTTTGTCAAGCCAATCCGTCTCTCTGAGAGAAGTTACTTCATTATGTATAGCAATGGCAGGACAGTGAACTAGCTGAGGATGGGGAACACAGCAGATATGCAGAAGCCAAGAAGTCAGGGCCTTACAGAAGGACTTGCAGACAGGTACCAGTTTGAGCCCATAGAGCTGTATTTTCACTACTTTCATGCTGCCAGGAGAAAGTCTCAGATGTAGATAAAGAGCTGATTCTGCCCTAGGGTTGTGATAATCAATGTCCTGTCTACTAATTAAAGAATGAGGGCTTCGCCAGACTTTCTGCTTGAAACGGTTAGCTGGCAGCCTTCCAAGACTCTTCTAGCTTCTCCGAACTGAGGTCTGCATAGTTCTGTAACTGAGGGCAAATGGTAGAAGGCAAGCTAATACCTGATGACTCGCCATCCTGTGTGGCAGGTGTCCACTTTTATCTCGAACTCCTTCAGATCAAGGGCTGTGTCTTTCTCTTTAATGTTAAATTGCAGTGAAATAAGCACAGACTTTGAACTCAGACAGGTATTAATTCAAATCCCCAAGGCCAGTAATCAAGAGCTATACAATATTTGGCAAACTAACTTGTCCCTCTAAGACTAATACTATCTTCTGCAAAAACAGGAAAATCATGTCTTACAAAGAAAATAATTTATTTTAAATCCTTGGTTTATGGCAGCAAATCCATGGCATAGAAAACCAGTTGAGAACTTCTTAATCCCTTTTCTCTGTTCTCACACTGTCTTGTGAGAAAGTTGGCGTATAGTAAATGTTTATTGAATGCTGAGCCATGGAAGGAGGGTGGGGATAGGAATATAACAAGAACTGATTTGAGACTCCATGCTCACAGGTGCTAAAAAGTACTTTTGTTATTTTCTACCAACTTATTTTGGCTACAAGTCACTTTTTCTCCTGACTAGAAAGCAACATCTAACAGGCTACATATCCCTTTGTTTCATTTTAAAGAACGAGATCTTCGGAGTGTGAGCTAGATAATTCTGTACCTGTTCTCACCTTCACAACTTCAAAGGCTCAAAAGGAACCTGTCAATGAGACCTCATAGCAGTGACTGGACCTGTTTCATATTTCAGAGATTAATGAATGGGTGTTGATAGAAATTCAACAATATTTGTGGAGCACATATTATTTTGTCGCTTGCCATGTTCTAGGCATTGGGGATAAAAGATAAATAAGACTTAGCTCCTGATCTGTAGAATTTCACAGTTTTCAGTGAGACAGTGACAGGTATGAAATAAATACAAAATAATGTGCAATGTGCTGTGACAGAGATACATGCAAAGTTCAGGGACAGCAGAGAAAAGAGACTAATAACTGCCCGGGGCCAGGAAGGGGGTATATCTCTTCACAGAAGATATCTCCTTTGAGATAAACCTGGCAGAATAAAGAAGAATTTGTCAGAAAGAGGTAAGAAAATAGTTTGAACAAGGACACAAAGGTTTCCTCTCATTTGAGAGAGTTTCCAGAATGAGGAGAGGTAAAAGGAAGAGAGAGGTTGGGGGTTTTGTTGTTTTGTTTTGTTTTGTTTTGTTTTGTTTTGTTTTAAATAATGCTAATTAACCAAACAAGGTTCTATAGTCATTACAAATGCGCTACTCAGAGACAGCAGGTTCCAAACTCTGTTCATGCATTTAGCTGTCTGGATCCTGTTTCCTTAGGAAGGCTTCAGATCTTTGAAAAGAAATGAAGATTATTCTGTCTCATGAGTGCTTTAAAATGGACTTTCTAAGACAAATACCATATGATTTCACTCATATGTAGAATTTAAGAAATAAAACAGATGAACATAGGGGAAAGAAAAAAAAGGCAAAGAGGCAAATCATAAAATAGACACTTAACTATAGAGAACAAACCAAGAGTTGCTGGAGGGGAGGTGGGTGGGGGATGGGCTAAATGGATGATAGGCATTAAGGAGGGCACTTGTTGTGATGAGCACTGGGTATTGTATGTAAGTGGATGAACCATTAAATTCTACCCTGAAACCAATATTACCCTGTATGTTAAGCAACTAGAATTTAAAGAAAAACTCAAAACAAAGGAAAAAACAAGAAAAAAAGGCCTTTCTAAAAGTGATTATATGTAAATCATAAGGCATGTTAAATATCATTGGTTCTACCAAGAAACTCACTATGAGACCTTGAAAAAGTCATTCCTCTCTAGTCTTCCAGTCCCACAAGAGAAAATAAGTAAGATAAAATGATTACCAAGATGTCTCCGAATCCAAGATTCCATATGATTCCATGTGGAAAGTGTGTTATCATCAGAGAGCTTCATAAAGTTGGACTAATTGAAGAGAGACCATTTTGAATGGGTGAAAACTCTGGGGAGAACATTTTCAATGATTCTTTATTGCTTTCAAGTACTCCAAGGAACTCCAAGGAACTCCAAGGAAGCTAAACATTTAAGCAAGTGCTTTCATCAATAGAATAAGCCTGATTTTGAAATACAGTTAATTGTACATTGAAAAGTTTTCTGAATTTGGAATGTGCTGAATTCTTCAAATAAATTAAATCTCTAACAACAACAACAACAACAAAATGTTCATTGGCTGAGCTATTCCCATTTTATAAAAGGTCCAAAGAATAATCCTTTTCTTAAATAATATGGTTTTTAAATTTACAGGCTATTTTTGGATAGCCACAGGCACTTCTAGAAAGTCTCATTCAAGAAGTATAGAACAACTGGTGGACTTGGTGTCTTGTGAAGAAGAAAGTACCCTTGAGGGCTCATGTGCTCTATCTTAAAATGGAGATAAGACCTAGGCTACCTTAATTACTCTCTGGATTAGCAGCACACATGACTAACCATCCCTTAGGAACTATGGATGAGTCCTGTTGATGATGGGGCAATGGTTGCATTTTCCTTTTGAATACCATGCCAGAAAGGATAAAAAGACTATTTGAAGGAAGGTACAAGAAGAAGCATTGAGTTACAGCCAGCATTGTGGGTTTTAGTCCTAATTCTGCCACACAGTCACTGCATGTCCTTGGTAATGTCTCTCATTCACTGGGTCTCAATCTTCCCAAATATATGAAAAAACAAGTAGGCTCCTGGGGCACCTGGGTGGCTCAGTCGGTTAAGTGTCCGCCTTTGGCTCAGGTCATGATCTCACAGTTTGCCGTTTCGAGCCCCGTGTTGGGGTCTGTGCCCACAGCTCAGAGCCTGGAGCCTGCTTCCGATTCTGTGTCTCCCTCGCTCTCTGCCCCTCCCCCACTCATGCTCTGTCTCTGTCTCTCAAAAATAAATAAACATTGAAAAAAAATTTTTTTTAATAAAATAAAAAAAAAGAAGTAGGCTCCTAACTCTGCAGTGAATTCAGGAAGTTGTGGTAAGGAAGCTCTAGCAAAATTGCATTGGATTCGTTCTTGCTGTTAAATTCTCTTTGATAAATGTATTTGGCCAGTCCCGGAGGAAACAATATGGAATTATCCACCCATACCCTTGAAGTTGATGTTCTTAATAATAGAAATTTTCATGACCTCTCTAAAGTCACACTGCAGGTTGTTGCCAGAGAAGAAATCCTATTTTACTGATCATTCTACCACGTGACCTGCCCAAAGATATTAAGATGATTAATTGGATCCTATGAAGGCCACAATAGACATGAGGAACAGCTTTGCACAAAATAAATTTGGTTAGTTTCTTTTCCTCTTAACTTTTTCTTAATTTTTTTTCCTGTACCTTTGGTTGATCTCAATGGTCTCAACTTAAACCCAGCTGCAGTCTAGGTTCAGCTATAATGACATCTAGAAACAACGATAACTCATTGATATGATTATCCCAAGCTCCAGTGACCATTCCAAATATGTGTTTCCTGAGTCTTGTCCAGCCTGATCCCTGAAAGCTATTGGTGAAAATGTGTGGTGTCTATGATGGATGAGGAATAAAGAACACTCTCATCTCATCAGTTTGTAGTAGTTATAACCTTTGGAGATATGGAAAACAAGTTATTCGTGTTGCCAATTCCATTTTTCCCTCAAAAATAGCAAATTAGCAGGAACAAGGGAAAACCAGGCTATGCCCTCCTATCAAAGAATAACCCAGAGAATAAATAGAAATCTTAGTTTAAAAAATAGCACTAAGTTAGTTTTAAAGTTCTGGGGCTGCATTTATGCTTGATAAAAATAGTGCAGTACTCATCCCCCAATTCCAACAGCAAGTCCAAAGTAGGGAACAGGGAGTTGGCAATAATAGTGGGAAGAGGCAAATTCCTTAAGAGAGACTAAAATGGAAGTATTGATGGAAGTCGGGACTAAATGAGGTAGGTGTGGGAATCAATGAAGATAACAATCAACTCCTTCACAATTCCCAAGGCTAATTTATCCATTTAGTCATTCTTTAGTTATGTGTTTATTGCATGTCTCCAGTGAGCTTGGCCTTCTTTTTCTACTAAGTCTATTTACAAATGTACCAGTTAACAAGAAGACAAAATCTTCACTCTTGTCCTAGTGGTGAGTGGGAGACAACTATTAAATCCGTAACCAAGTAAATCAACAAGATAATTTCTAATTAGGGTAAAACACAATGATATGGCTAAGATAAAAAAAAAAAAAACACGTTGACAACACCAAATGCCAGCGAGGAAATAGAGCAGCAGGAACTCTCATTCATTGTTGATGGGAATGCAAAATGGTGCAGCCACTTTGGACGACAGTTTGGCAGATTCTTATAAAGCTAAACATAGTCTTACCATATGATCCAGCAATCACACTAGTAGGTATTTATTTACTCAGATGAGTTGAAAACATATGTCCACACAAAAACTTGCACACAAATGTTTATAGCAACTTTATGCATAATTGCTAAAGACTGAAAGCAATCAAGTTTTCCTTCAATAGGTTAAACTCTGGTTCATTCATCCATATAATGGAATATTCAGCAACTATATATATGCCAACCTGAAAAGGCTACATACTGTATGATTCCAACTATACGGCATTCTGAAAAGATGGAACTAAGACACAGTAGAAAGACCAGGGGTTGCCAGGGATTCAGGTGGAACACAGAGGATTTTAAGGGCAGTGAAACCATTCTGCATGAATCTGCAATGGTGGATATATGGCATTATACATTTGTCAACACATGGAGTGAACCCTAATGTAAACTATAGACATGGGTTAATAATAATAAATCAATACTGTTTTGTTATTTGGAAGAAATGCACACACTAATGTCAGATGCTAATAATAGGAGGCTGTGTGATGTGGAGAAGGAGCAGGATAGAGGAGCTCTGTATTTGCTGCTCCACTTTTCTCTAATCTTAAAAGATAAGGTCTGTCATTTTTTTTAATGCAATGATAGAGAATCCGAATGACAGGATAAAGGATGCCCTTGTCAAGAGAGGAGGGAATCTAATATCCACAGGGTCTTTAGAGGAGTCTCTCTGAAAAAGTTGACCTTTCAGCTGACTGATGGGAGGAGCATTCCAGGTAGTGGGAAAAGTAAATATAAGGGCCCCATGAGGGCCTATATCCCCTTCTTGTATTTTCACGTTCATGAAAGTGCAACTGACGCTCAGAGGTTTAAGCAAGTTATTAGAAATCAGATTATGAATTAGTGGAGAGAGAAGTCAGCAGCTGAGTTTCTGGGGACATGACCAGTTGGGTGCCAGAATTCTGGGCACACCCACCAGAGCTCAGGACCCGGGAGCTACAGCAGCTTTTGCAGTCACCGCCACCACGTAAGAATGGCTGCTGCCATGGCATTCCCCTTCCTGAAGTTCATCTGCAGGAAAGCAGGAAACTTAATCTAGGCTTCCAGTGCCCAGTGGTGTGATTTCCCACAGATCACTGTTACTTCTGTGACTTAATCAAGATCCACACCTTCTTTAAAAGCAAAACAAACAAACAAAAAGTTGTTGCCACTATAGCACCTTCTCTCCTACACACCTGTGTCTTCTAAAGCTATGTTTTTTCCAACTTTGGTCTCTATCAGAATTATCTGAAGAACTTGGTAAATACCCTGGGGCACGGGCTCTACCCCACTTCTCTTAGTGGCCCACATCAATTGGGGTGTTTGTCAACGTTTGAGAAAGAGTGTTCCAAAGTAGAAAGCCTCAAACCTCAGTGTGCCTATGAATCACCCGGGCATCTGGTTGAATAGATCCACAAGTGGGCTGAGACTCTGCATTTCTAACAGGCTGTCAGGTGGTGTGGGTGCTCTTGGTCCGTGGAGCACACTGTGGTGAAGCATCTAAACAGAGGGCCATGACCAGTGGTAACGTGGGATCCTGTAATGAGTAACTGACCTCTGGTAGGTTTGGCAGTATTTCCTACTCAAAAGGAAGGTGCCCATTTTGCTTTCCAGTATTTTACTGTGTCAGATAATATTTTAGATAATCAGTGCAGAGTAGGATTTTTCTTCAGTTCTTCTGGAGAGACATGGGAGTATCGGTTGCTGCTCATCAAGGCAGAGAAATAAAAGCAATGGCAGGTACATCCAACAGATATAACAGTGGTATCTATTCTACAAGTTGGTTGTGAGGATCAAACTCAAATAATGTTCAATTAGAGTTAGATTTGGTGAAATGAGGGTGTCCTCCAGCCTCAGTGGGCATGGGAGTAACTCAGAGGAGTAGCCGTGCTGATGCTGCTGGGTACAGGAGGGTCCACAGTCACCCAGCACAGTCCCTAGTTTGACACTGATCTTCAGAGTATAAGGCAAGGACATCTCTGTTAGGCCGGGAGAGGGCCTCACATACACAGACAGGTTATAAGAGACCTTTCAGCTGCATTAAAGTAGCTCATGCCACTTGGCCTTGATGAAGGTCCTCTGAGGCCTATGAGATGGGTTCACTGAATTCCTGGGGTGGATTCTTGAAGATCTGTAGACAGTAGTGGGGTCTCCAGTTAGCGCTCTAAGATGTGGAGTGATTTTTTATGCAAATTTGTCAAAGCATCCCTTCCATAGAACACTTGGTTCAAACGATGAAGACAAAACTCCTTAACAAGGAGTACGTGACTAATTTCTCCTGCCTGGTCCAGGCCCTGTTTTCCCCTCCCACTTCACCTGGCACCTTGCTTCTCTCACTGCCTGCCGCTAGCCAAGCTGGCACATCACTTCCTCCCCACCTCTTTCCTGATTCACTCCTGCATAACCTTCAGATCTCAGGCGAATAATTACTTGGGCACATCCTCCCATTCCTACCCCAAACTCTTTATTAGCCCAGATCTTTTATTTAATGCCTTTTTGGTACCACATATCTTTTGTTTGTAGCAGTTGTGACAGGTGGAGTTTTACATGCAGTTGTATGATTATTTGATTATTGTCTCTCTCCCATGAGCATTGTGAGAGGAGGGACAGATTCTACTTCTGTTCTTAAGCAACCAAAATAGTGTCTGGACTTGTTCAGTGCTAAAAACAATATTTTTAATGAATGAATGAAATGAATTGAAATGAAATGAAATGAATGAATGAATGAGTGAATGAAAAAAATGTAACTATTTTTCCAATAATGTAACTAACTTGACACATTAGAAGATGTAGCAAGGCATTTAGTGAGGATTTTGTGATCTCCTGTAGAACAATGGGGTAATCCACTCTCAGATATACTACAGATGGATTCATGTTTAATACATTCAAGGTGAAGTCCTTAAATTTTCCTTCTGGGTCGACTGGAGAGAGGACAATAGTAGCTGAATCCTAAATATCCAGCAGAGCAATAATTTGGATAAAGACTGGGTGTGCTGCCAAAATTTGATAGAATTGATAGAAACATAAAGATCACAAAATTGATAGTCAAAATATTGAGGCACATCTAAAAATTTTGACATCGAACCTTGATAAAACTAAAGACTGTTATTTGGGGCTAAGGCGAAGAGATAAAAATTCTCCAGATAGAGGATAGTGAGGAAGATGAGGAGATACTTATAAACAACTCTTGTGCTCATGGTTTCTAAACTTTGTGCATGGCATCCCAGGGTGCCTCAGCCAAATTGTAGGAATTCTGCAGGGAAACAAAACAATCATCTTGTTCATAGTTTCAACATGAGGTTGATCTACAGTTCTTACCATGATGCTATATGTATGTGAAGCTGGGTTTTGGGAGGCTTCTAGGATAAAAAGTAAGCACCATGTGAAAATCAACATGGAACGGGAAATAAGGGTAAAAGGCTTAAAAAGATGTGCAGAGCCCAACAGGTGTGCACATCCCATTAGTAAGTAACTTTGGTTATTTAAGAATGAAGTAGGGGTGCCTGGGTGGCTAAGTCAGTTGAGCATCTGACTTGGCTTAGGTCATGGTCTCATGGTTCATGGGTTTGAGGCCCACATCAGGCTCTGTGTTCACAGCTCAGAGCCTGGAGCCTGCTTCAGATTCTGTGCGTCTCCCTCTCTTTCTGCCCCTCTCCTGCTTGTGTTCTCTCTCTCTGTCTCTCGAAAATAAATAAATAAACATTTTTAAAAATCTTCTTTAAAAAAATGAAATAAAAATATTTTTCTTTATTCATATTATTTCTAAATGATCACTTAGTTGTTAGGACATAAACACTTATTAAATTATTTGAACCTAACTTTTGAGTAAACATAATTGTTATGTTTCTTTTGGCTTAGGTGTGCTGCAGAAAACTTACCCAGGCATAAGGGCATAGTGAACAAAGAACATTTGGGAATCACTGTGCTTTACATTTGGTTTCTAAATTAAAGGAATTACTGCAGAGAGGGAGGAAAAGGCATTTAAGAAATATCTTTATAATATTTTTTTTCTTTTTATATATTAATGCATGACAATTGAGAATTTACTAAGAAACTGTAAGTAAATCACTTAGTTTAATGCTTGGTATATAGTAAACATCCTATAAATGATTGATTTTATTATAAGAAACATGTAGAAAAGAGTAAAACATCACCATCATAGAGAAAACAAAAGCAACCTGTGAATAATTAGAATAATTATAATTATTACTTCTAGTAAGTTTATGAATAATTATAATTAATATAGTTGAGGTGATAATTTGTAGACTTTGTTCCCTGATTTTAACTGCAATTTTATCAGAGATGTTTGTGCCATTGAGTACTTTCATAAAGTTATCTTAGCGGCTCCACGATTCTCCGGTGTGTGAATATATCATAGTTTATGTGCTTTCCCATGATAATTTGGCATTTCTCCCAACCTCGTCTATCCTAAAAATGTTTTTCTATACACTAGTGTAAACATATTTTTGTACACAGATTGATTAAGTTTAATTAATATAAATTCAATAGACATTTTACAGATAAAACATATCATATTTCATGATTGATTAAATGTAAAGAGTATGTGGAAGAGGGAGGAGCAGAGATGAATTAGGTAGGTGACTGGGTGGAAGGTGTTAACATAGGCAATAAAGAGAAAGTTTTGAGGGGTTCAAGAGAGAAAGAGTTGAAGTTAATGTATATTGAACATAGATCACCTGGGGGAAAAAACCAGGTGAAGATATACAGAGGCAATTAGATTTGCAAGTTTAAAATCCAGAATATATGGCTTGGCTGAAGACATGGAAATTGTAATCATTTATTATATATATTATAGGTATATGTTATATATTATATATATATATATATATATATCATTTAGATATTTATTTCATTATAAAAATAATTATATATATAATATATTATGTATGATATATAATATATGTAATAAATGAATATGTGTGTTTGTATGTGTGTGTATATATATGAATGTGTGTGTGTACACAAGATATGTCAGCAGATGAGATCACCTAGCAAGGAAAACAGAAACATTAAACATTGGCATTTGTCTAGGGCAAAGAAGGTGAACACATCAATGTGCATAGCACAGCCGGAGCACAGTTAAACTTTGTGTTCATTTTTCAGTGCCAGGTTTACAAAAGAATTGGGTAGAGAAGCCAGGTCTCTGAGTAAAGGTGTCAGAATGAAGCCAAATCCCAGGCTCTGTGTCCAAGTGGATGATGAATGAATGAGAAACCATAAACATGAAACAATGAGATAAAGCATAGCCAAAAGTCCATGGGCAACTACCAGATGAAGTGAGAGTTACAATTTATGCTGATTACTCTTCCTCAGATATCAGTAAGATAGGTAGAAAGTAACAACAAATCCTCAAACTTTATATCAAAAGATAGGCAAATAGTCCCAGATAAGGTAGGAAACGTGTCAAACACACACACACACACACACACACACACACACACACACACCTATATCAACTGAACAAATGGGAAAGCTGGGCAGAGATAACAGAAATCAAAAGGTGGTACCTCAAACATGCAACAAAAACATATTTAAAAAATAACAGTAGCATCTAAAAAATGAAAGAACATAATTTGGAGGAAAACAAAGCTGAGAAAGAGAGACTAAATGCTGTCAGATGCTTATAGTGTATAAGAACTTTGGAAAATGAATTCAATAAAATATAAGTTCAAAGACAGGATTATGGCAACTTGAGGGAACATACTAAAATTCCAAGACTGATCTAATATATATATTTAAGAAAAGATCATAGAGTAATTAAATTAATCAAGCTAATAGCATAAAGAAAGCATTTGAAATATCTAAGGGGATGTAAAAAGACAAAATATTAAAATGATTATAGGAAAAATGTTAAGAATGAAAAATAGAAAAAATATATATCATAAAATATATGATAAAATCAAGTATCATTGATATCATATATCAAAAAGTTATTTTAAAGTAACTCAGAAATTAAAGAAGCACTTAATTTTCAGATGAAAAAAATCCTCTGTGTAACACAAAGAAATGATGTGTTTTAATTGAAAGTCAGTGATATTCTAGGTTAGTGACTGAATTGAATGAGCAAAAAAAAAAATTCTTCTTGTCTTTAGAGAAAACTGAGCAGTCACCTAAGAGAGGGGGCAATCTGGCTGATATAAAATTTCCCCACAACAGCATTTAATAGAAGTAGGTAATGGTTGAGGATAAGAAAATGTAGCCTCTGAATATCATATCCAGTCATGTTGCTATCTAGGTACACAGGCAAGAATTTGCTAATATGAAGGAACGTGAGGAAACAGCCCTCACAGACCTTCTGTAATTAATGACTCAACAGTCAAAGCCACCCAGAGAGAACTTGAGATAAAGATCTAAGAGAGAAGGGAAACCAGGATGAAAATACCAGAAACCCATTAGGTATAGAACAAAAACCAAAAACAGGGAGAATTAGGAATTGTGAACAGAATATACATCTTAAAAACCCTGAACTCCATTAATAATGAAATTGTGAAATTAGGAGCAGAAATGAACTGTGTATAACAGTGATCATTACTGTCTTTCATATCAGGAAGTTCAATCATCTAGCCTAAAGTTAACTCATAAAGATGTTTTGTTATTGTTGTTGTTGTTGTTGTTGTTACTTGAGTAAGTTGATGCTCTTTTTTTTTCTTTTTACATTTATTTATTTGCAGACAGAGAGAGAGTACGAGCAGGGGAGGGGCAGAGAGAGAGACAGGGAGAGAGAGAGGATATCAAGCAGGCTCTGCACTGTCAGCATGGAGCTCAATGTGGGGCTCAAACTCCTGAACCATGAGATCATGACCTGAGCCCAAACCAAGAATCGGATGCTTTACCAACTGAGCCATGCAGGCACTCTGATGGATGCTCTTGCTATTCGCTTTTCTTAGCTTCCAGGGGACCTTTAAAAAATATCTCTTGAAATGAAAAGACATTTATCTGGTTTGCCAAATATTTCTCCACGTTGGAAATTACTTGCTTCACTTTCTTTTACAGCTGTAAAATTTATTACAATTACGCTCAATACTTTTATTATAAAACAACATGTAGGGGCACTTGGGTGGCTCAGTCAGTTAAGCATCCAACTCTTGATTTCCACTCAGGTCATGATCTCACAGTTTGTGAGATAGAGCCCCACATTGGGCTCTGCACTGAGTGTGGAGCCTGCTTAAGATTCTCTCTCCCCTCTCTCTCTCTCTGCATTCATGTTCTCTCTCTCTCGATCTCTCTAAAATTCAATAAATACATATATACATGCATACATACATACATACATGCAGTGTATAATCTGATTTCTATAAATTTAAAAGTGTTTTCATTATTAAATATTTCTATGATTCTATCTATCAAGGCTTTAAAAAACTCTCATTTATTTATATAATCAGGCCTTTAGATGTCGAAGAAGTTCAGGAAAGTTGTTATTGAATATTTTTTCTGGGTTATGAAATTGTGGATGATTTACAGCTTTTTTTAATTTTTAGTTTAACATGTTGATTTAACATATTGTTGAAAAATGGTACATTCACTTATTCAGTTTTATACAGTAAATATTTCTTGAGCACCTGCTATGTGATGGCATTATTCTAAGCAGTAAGGATAGCAAGGGACACAATCAATATTTGTTTTCATGGCACTTACTTATATCCTAGTTGGAGAAACAGACAATCAACAGTTAAATTATTAACATATCAGGTAGTGGGAATCTAGAATTTAAATTAAACAATAAACCCATTTTCAAACCAGAAGTGGGGGACATCCAGGGAACTGGAACATATTCACAAGATGATCATACAGTACCATATACTTGAATTAAGAGCTTTAAGAAGCAGTTGAAATATCTGAGAAGGTTTATCTTGCAAAAGAACTGAGAAATGTTAACAAGCATCTCAAGAATCATCATTTGGAGAAAGTAGAATTTGGCAAACCCAAAGCACAGATTTCAGATCATGGGTAGCCAAGTTGCTGGCAATGTTTGGCTCACTATTTAGAATAACATAATAATTACAGCTGTTGGAATACATAACATCTTGCAATGGGAATGGCAGCACTTAAACACTCTTGAATGGAATTAACATTTTGGGGAAAATGGTGCAGGAATTCACACATCTTTTGGACATTGTCCTAGATAATACAACATACATATTTCCCTAAGACTCTATTCTTTCGTCAGGTTCACTTCACAGCCTGCCACGTAAAAATTGATGGGCATGAGGGAGAGAGAGAGATTTCAGTAAGCTATATCTATAATTATGTACAATTGTATCCATCAAGTGTTGTGCTCTAGGTGTGGTGCATACTCCTAGGATTTATGGAGATAAGTGCATTTATTTTAGAATTAACAAAGAAATCTATATCTATATCTATATCTATCTATGTAGATATATATATAGTTGTTTTAAATTGAGTTAAAGTAAAAATTCCACCCACAGCTGAATTGCTTGTTCATTCTCTATTAATTAAGGGGGTGTAAGAACTATTCTGATTGCTTCCAATAATTTAATGATTTAGGGTTTACTAAGCATTTTCCTTTTGTTTTTAACTGTTGGTTCAAAGGAAAGCTTGTTTTTAGTAATAAAAGTGTTTTAACCATTAAAACAGTCTGTTCTTTGCTACAAGTATAATTTCATCTTTGGAAATAACTGCCTTCTGTCTTCCTCATCCCCCAAAAACAAACCCATTAAAATACTCTGTGGAATAATAAAGAATTCAGATTGTTGTATTTAGACCTAGCCATTCATGAAACTGGAGAATGCACACACATGCACGTGCTCACACACACACACACACACACACACACGCTTTTTATCATTCCTTCTTCTCCATCTTCTCATTTACACTAAAATGAAGTCAAAAAGTCAAGAGCTAGAGCCTTGTCTCCTGGTTTCCTGGCCAGCGTTCTCTCTGCCCGTTGTACTAAGAATTACGGTTCAAAAGCTATAGAATCCAGAGGCACAAGAGGAACCTCTGAGTTTTCTCATAATCAGTCCCTGGAGAATCAGCCTATAGCTCATCTCTTCTCCCCTCAAAAGTTCTAGAGGAAGGATACAACCAAGGACAATTAGACAAATGGGTATCAAAAACAAATTTCATTAAGGGCTGAGAAGCACATGGTAGACTTGACTATCACTCTTCTTACCACCATAAATGTAGGGCTCTCTGAAAAAGCTGGAGTGAAGATAGGGCTTTTCCTTGGGCTGATATTGGTTCTACCTCCTTCATATTCCACATTTATACAATGGAACATGCAATAAATCAAACAAGGGTAGCGAGAGATCTACTAACCCCAAACTTAGTTCCATGCTGCTGCATGGTCAAGGGTTGAGGCCAGCTTCACACCAATTATTGCCAACGCAGGGGAAGGCTCCAAAAAGAGCCACAACCTGGACTGTGGGCAAAAAGTCATCAAGTTCAATGTCCCACCCACCTGAGATTAGACTGTAGAGAAAGGGAGGCATACCTGAGTATCCAAAGAGCAAATCTTGGGAGGGAATAGCTGATTCTCCCCACATCACTGTTTCATCACTCAAATGATTGTTGGTCTGAGGAATTATCTTTCAAGAAAAAGAAAAACAAACAAACAAACATGCTAACTTTTCAGTAAGAGAAATTTTGAATTTAGATATTTGAAATTTTTGAATCCCACCAAAGCAAGAGATTTCCAAATGAACAAATGCATTTTTTTAACAAAAGTTTTGTTCAGGCTAAAATTAAAGAACTTAATATACAACACAGTTAGGTATACAAAAGACAGCATGTCACATTGGGAATGGAATGGAAAGTCATTTTAGGGCACTGTAAAAGACACGTGAAAGAGACCTGCGGAGAGAGGATGCATGGGTTTACTGAGGAAGGAAGCAGATTGAGGCTACTCATGTGAGCTGCCTGGGCCAGGCACAGCAGGGAACACACAGTGTGCAGTACAGGGCCCTCTTCTTCTGGGATCACCAAACAGGAAGGAGACAGACCAGCATAAGTGTTGAAGACCAGCATAAGTGCCACAATTGGTGGCACAGGGAGAATTTTGTCCAGAAGAACTAAGAAGGCTTTCTGGTATGAGTGGTAGGAACGGAGATTTAAGCTTGGGAAATCAGAATTCTCCAGGTGAAGTGGATCTAACGGGCATGAAAGTGCTAGCAAGGGTCACCGCTGCAGGAGGAGCTGGCAAGCCATTGCCGCATGTGGGCTGTGTTGTGGGCCAACTGTGGTGTCTATTTTGAACTCTCTTGTAGTTATTGAAAAGCTGGAAAGGAACTTTAGACACGTTTAGTCCAACTTGCCTCCTTTGTCCACTTAGTATTTTAAAAAGGAGGCAATTAGTCTAGAAGAAGTGACCTGCCCAATATAACTAGTCCTTTAACATTAGAGCTGGACCTAGGCCTGGGTTCTTTCCAGATAAAACTCTTCAAAGCCTGACGAAGTCTTTCCCTTATAGGAGCCCTGAGTCCATGTTGGTCTTCATGGCACAAACCTCCACCTGTCATTATGAAACATGTTATTTTTATTCTAAAAGTTCTCATTTTCCGAAGTAAATAATTTCTTAACTGAGCAGAGCCAAAACAAAACCTTTCTTGATTTGAACCATGCTGGCATGACAATGGACAGCGTGGGTTTGGGTTTCCATCAAAGACATTTCCTTTTCCAACTGCAAGCCATTTCATTGTTCAGTCCAGAGGTTCAGATGTCAGAGTTTGCAAGAAAGATGGCTCTGGGGTGCAATCTGGCCAAGAATTTTTCTCAAGGAGAACTGAAACCTAAGTTATTAAGCTGTGAGAAGACTTATTTCGAAAGGATTTACTTTCCCCCTAATGAGATCAGGAGCTTCTGTTCAGGGCCTGAGTTTCTCCTAACATAAAACATCAAAGGGATCAATTACTGACACTGAGAACTGAGACCTCATTTTTGTACTTTCAGATGGAGAATTTTAGCTTCTGGCTGCTTTTTTCTTTCTGTTTTCCCTTCATCAAGCTATCGGAGAGCAGGGTAGGGGAGGCACCACAATAACAAATGTGAAAATATGAGTCAAGAAAGGACTGAGTATAAAAGATAGAAAGAGAAAGAGAGAGAGAAAGAAAAAAGAACTGAATATACTCTTTTCTGCCATCCAATCATGGTTTTTTCCCCAGATGACTCCTCAGTTGTCAATCTTCTTTATGTTATGCAATGACATGCAATATTGCATGTGCAATTAAAAGGGGCTGTACATTTTCCCTTTTTTTTGAAGACAGAACACCTGTATATACATTAATAATAATGAGGATGTTCATAATTATGAAGATAATGGCAACACATATAACATTTGCATAGCTCTCATGTGTCAGGGACAGGAAAAGGCTTTTATTCATTCATCCCACAGATGTGGGATGAGCACCAGATGTGTGCCAGGCAGGGTCTAGAATTGAAGGCACAGCAGTGAACAAAATGCAAAAGAATCTGACTTTTTGTGGTGCTAACATTCCAGTGAAATCCTTTCCATGAATTACCTCATCTATTTGCATAAATGAACTCAGTCCCTGCCCTAAATTTAGGATGTAGGTATGACTAGTTCTTTAATTTCACAGAACAAGAATCGCTTCTCGGCCTTTTGGCTAAGATCAAGTGTAATTTTACAGAAGAAGAAACTTAAGACTCAAGAACGTTAAATATGGTGTCCAAGATGACAAAGTCAGAACCAGGTTAGCTGGTATTCGTGCCCAACCACATCTAACTAGTGGTTACATTACTCTCCTCAAATCCCACATCTGCGATTCGAAGTTAGACTTGTCCAATTCTGTTTACTCATTCCTCCGCGTGTGCTTCACATGCACAGGGCACACCCATACGCACGCGCGAATGCACCCTCGCTCCTTAAGCCCTTTCTCGTGTGAACAGTGGGGAGCTGAAGGGGCGCGAATTCTTCGTGAAAATGGCTGGACTATCATTTACAAATGAGTAAACCTCATTTACTCTTGCAGTTTTCCTACCAGAGGAGTCTATGTGTTTTGAAATACAGTAGGGTTCGTTTGTTATTTACATGATTTTCTTTTATCCCAGGCTTGTTGATTTCATTGTATTTTGTTAAGGTGTATAGCACCAGCGTACTTTTTAAAGTGAAAACTATGTGGCACAAAAACAGACACATAGACCAATGGAATAGAATAGAAACCCCAGAACCAGACCCACAAACGTATGGCCAACTAATCTTTGACAAAGCAGGAAAGAACATCCAATGGAAAAAAGACAGTCTCTTTAACAAATGGTGCTGGGAAAACTGGACAGCAACATGCAGAAGGTTGAAACTAGACCACTTTCTCACACCATTCACAAAAATAAACTCAAAATGGATAAAGGACCTGAATGTGAGACAGGAAACCATCAAAACCCTAGAGGAGAAAGCAGGAAAAGACCTCTCTGACCTCAGCCGTAGCAATCTCTTACTCGACACATCTCCAAAGGCAAGGGAATTAAAAGAAAAAATGAATCACTGGGACCTTATGAAGATAAAAAGCTTCTGCACAGCAAAGGAAACAACCAACAAAACTAAAAGGCAACCAACGGAATGGGAAAAGATTTGCAAATGACATATCGGACAAAGGGCTAGTATCCAAAATCTATAAAGAGCTCACCAACTCCACACCCGAAAAACGAATAATCCAGTGAAGAAATGGGCAGAAAACATGAATATACACTTCTCTAAAGAAGACATCCGGATGGCCAACAGGCACATGAAAAGATGCTCAACGTCTCTCCTTATCAGGGAAATACAAATCAAAACCACACTCAGATATCACCTCACGCCAGTCAGAGTGGCCAAAATGAACAAATCAGGAGACTATAGATGCTGGAGAGGATGTGGAGAAACGGGAACCCTCTTGCACTGTTGGTGGGAATGCAAATTGGTGCAGCCGCTCTGGAAAACAGTGTGGAGGTTCCTCAGAAAATTAAAAATAGACCTACCCTATGACCCAGCAATAGCATTGCTAGGAATTTACCCAAGGGATACAGGAGTACTGATGCATAGGGGCACTTGTACCCCAGTGTTTATAGCAGCACTCTCAAAAATAGCCAAATTATGGAAAGAGCCTAAATGTCCATCAACTGATGAATGGATAAAGAAATTGTGGTTTATATACACAATGGAGTACTACGTGGCAATGAGAAAGAACGAAATATGGCCCTTTGTAGCAATGTGGATGGAACTGGAGAGTGTGATGCTAAGTGAAATAAGCCATACAGAGAAGGACAGATACCATATGTTTTCACTCTTATGTGGATCCTGAGAAACTTAACAGAAACCCATGGGGGAGGGGAAGGAAAAAAAAAAAAGAGGTTAGAGTGGGAGAGAGCCAAAGCATAAGAGACTCTTGAAAACTGAGAACAAACTGAGGGTTGATGGGGGTGGGAGGGAGGGGAGGGTGGGTGATGGGTATTGAGGAGGGCACCTTTTGGGATGAGCACTGGGTGTTGTATGGAAACCAATTTGGCAATAAATTTCATATATTGAAAAAAAAATAAAGTGAAAACTATGCAAATAAAAATAAAAATAAAAATAAATAAATAAATAAATAAATAAAGATATATTACCAGAAAAGTCTTCCCTCCCCTATTCCTTCCACTTAGTTTTCCTTTCATCCCCTGCAGATAACCAAGTTTACTGTTTTTGGTTTATCCTTCCTATGTTGGCGTTTTGCAACACTAAGCATATATATGTATCTTATCTTATTATATTATCTTCTTTTTTACCCCAAAGTTAGCACACTATATATACTGTGTGGTTTTCTTTGTTGTTGCTGTTTTTTTTTTCACTTTACAATATATCCTGCAATTCATTCCATTTCAGTTCAGAGGGCCTTCCTTATTCATTTTTACAGCTGTGAAGCACTACTTGGGGTGGATGTAATACAATTTTTTTAGCAATTCTTCTATATTTGGGCATTTAGGTTGATTCAAACACCTTGCAATTACCAATAATGTTGCAAATAATAACCTTATGCAAATTTATTTTCCTGCTTTTGGACCTGTAGCATCAAATAAAGCCTTAGCAGATTTCTGGGTTAAGATGTAAATTCTTAGTGGATTTCTGGCTAAATGAACATTCATTTTATTAGATACTGCTAAATTTCTCTCCATTGTTATACTGTTTTTATTTCTATAAACATTGCATGAGTGACTGTTTTCCTACAGTGTTGCGAATGGTGTGTTTTATCAAGCTATTGGATTTCTTGCCAATCTAATGGGTGAGAAATGATATTTTAGTGTGGTTTTAAATTTGCACTGATCTTATGAATAGAATTGAACATCTTTTCATATGTTAAAAAACATTTTTTGTGATTTTTTTTTGATGTCCTTTGCTCATTTTTGGTCTACTCCCTACCAACTAAAAATAAAGTCTTCATATTTTAGTGCTGTTAGTCATTTATCTGTGATACATAAATCATTTTTCTTTTTTGTTTAAGTTTATTTATTTAATTTGAGAGAGAGAGAAAAAGAGCACAAGCAGGGGAGGGGCAGAGAAAGAGAGGGAGGGTAAGAATCCCAAGCAGGCTCTGCACTGTCAGTGCAGAGCCCAACCTGGGGCTCAATCACAGGAACCAAGAGATCATGACCTGAGCTGAAATCAAGAGTCCAACGCTTAACCGAGATGCCCCACATAACATGTTTTTCTTCCAATTTGTCCATTTTTCTTGTGATTTTGCTATTATACCATGATTTGAAATATTTTTGTTGTAAAATTTATTAATTTTTTTTCAAATTGAAGCTGGATTTTGTATAATGGATCACTGTTTTTTACACTCGGGTTATATAAGAATTTTTCTTTTAATATTCAAATAGTTTTATATTTTTTACATTGTTGGATATATTAGGAATTTATTCTTATGTAGGATGTGAGAAAATGTTCTAACCTAAACTTTTCAAATGGCTATCCAGTTATTCTAACACCATCTATTAAAAGCCCTTTTCCTCAATGATATGAGACACTACCTTTTTAATGTACTACATTTTTATATGTAATACATTGTGTCTCTGGACTTTCTGTTTCATTCCATTAATCTTCTATCTACTCATGCATTAGTATGGTTTAGTAGGTGTGGCTGTGTGTTTTAATATCTGTTAAAATGAATTTTCCTTCCCTCATAAATCTTTTTAACTGTATTATTATAACTATATTATATGTTGTTGTATGTTTAATGTTTCCACATGGACTTTAGTATCAACTTACCAAGCTATAGTAAAATAGTTTAACTTTTTATTGGGATAAGTTAAAATTTCCCTCAATCAACCCTTAGTAGGCTGGAGCCCATCCTGTAATATATTCCTCAGAAAGTACTCAAGAATATGGTATTTCCTATGTTCCTACATGTTCAAAACTAGCTTTCTGTAGCTTTATTAGTCGAATGACAATTTGGCCCAATGTCCTTGAGTTACTTATAAAACTCCCACTGTAGCATTGATTTATATTTGTTCTTGAGAAGCATGCCGGGTGGACACATGTCATAGATCTGTCTAAACTCATAGAATGTACAGTGCCACAAGCGAACTGTAACGTAAACTATGGACTTTGAGTGATTATGTCACTCAGTGTAGGTTTATCAAATGTAACAAATGTACCACCCTGGCGAATGATGTCGCTAATGGGGATGGCTCTGCATGTATGGGACGATGAGTATATGGAAAATCTGTGTACCTTCCTTCTCAACTTTGTTGTCAACCTAAAACTTCTCTTTAAAAAAAAAGCCTGAATCATCATCATCATCATCATCATCATCCCTGGCAATTAAAACCAGGATGGAGACAGATATTCCAGTGAGAACACTGTTAATAATCCAAGAGATGGTGATGGAGACTTAAATCAAGTTTTTAGTCAAGAAATATAGCAAGAAGAATATTTTCAGATGCCTGATTGAATATCTCACATATTTTATGCATTGATTATTTGGAAAAACTCATAGAATAAGTTAATGTTAGTAATGTATCTTAGGAGGTAACTGTACTTTCATATTTGATTTTCAAGTGACATTTCTTATGAATTATATACCACAATTAGAGAGAATCTTAGTGGTTCAAACTTTGTAACTGTAATCAGTCAACTTTAGTAAAGCTTGGAGAGAAGAAGATCTGGTAAAGTTCATCACGAATCTGAACAGTTCAGTTGTAAGCTGATTATCAGATTGCATGGGGCTTCTCTGTAGAGCTGCCTGACAGCTTCAGAACAAGTTGTGCCTGTCTTCAAATTCTAATCTGGCTTTTACTTCCTCCAATTCTTCCAACTTCATTCTAAATAAATGTTGGAGCTCCCAAAGTGCAATATAGAATGATGCTTGATAACATTTCATCAATTCCCTACTTGGAGCCAGAGAGCTGGAGTAACTAAGTTTGGAGCCAGGCACAGTTTGCACAGACCTGTCTTGGTGAAGAGAACTGGAAAGTCAGACACTCTATGAGATTTTTTTCCTCTTTCTTATTTTTTCACTGCTGACTCAAATCAATCTCTAATCATTTCACTTTGGTTTTCACCAGCACCTTCCTATCCTGTCCTGTTATTTGTATGCACAGTCAATGAACAGGCACAGTAAAGTGTTTTGTATATAAAGACCTACTATAATGAATAAGAGAAAAAAAGGAACTGAGATTTTAATGTCTAATATAAGCAAAGAAGTAATAGAACTGGAATGCCCATGGACATTGGCACTGGAAATTCTTTGCAAAAGCTGTTTTCAGAAGTTTCAAAAGAACTGTTTAATTGATGAATTTAATAAGCAATAATCATGGATGGTGTATGTGAATGCCGTCCTGCTGCTATTTGGATTTGGGGGTGGAGAGTTAATGGGAGTTTTCTGGCTCATAATAATAACACAATTATTTTTTGAGCATTTATTATGTGCCAGGCACTGTGCCAAGTCCTTTACATGTCTTTATTTTGTTCCTTATTTAATCTTACAACAACTTCATGTGATAGGTGTTACTACCTTTCTCTGTTTTACATATGAGGAAATTTAGCCTCAGAGGAGTTAAGTAATATTTTAACAATCACAAAGCTGATAAGTAGCAGCAGTTGCATTTAAACCCAAGTCTCCCTGACCCCAGAACCCTGATCCTCTATGCTTAACTGCCATTTAATATCTCAAAGTATTAAGAATTCTTTTCAAATTCTTCTGGAATCCATCATTCCACCGTTGCTTTGTAATTCACCTGTTCTGTCTATTGACAGAGTGCATTTACTAACTGGGTCATCATAGGCTTTTTTTTTTTTTTTTTTTTTTTTTTTCCTTTCTTTCCTTTCCCTAGCCCAATTTCTGGTGTTCTTGTTCATTTATTTTTTGGAGAAAGCAACAGTCACCTAACTGGTCTCCTTGCCTTGAGTCTCAAACTCTGCAATCCATTCTTCTTACAGCACCCAGAATTATCTTCAGCTTAAAACCCTCTATTGGTTCCTTTTTTATGTTTATTTTTGAGAGAGGGAGAGAGAAAGACAGGGAGAGGAGAGAGGGAGTGAGAGGATCCAAAGCGGGCTCTGTGTTGACAACAGAGAGTGCAATGTGGGTCTTGAACTTACAAGCCCCAAGATCATGACCTGAGCCAAAGTCAGAAGCTTAACCAACTGAGCCACCCAGGCGCCCCAGTGCCTTTCCTTTTCAAGGCAAAATATCTAAGCATTCTTGTATACAGAACCTTCATTCTCTTACTGACTTAGCTGAGAGTATCCAGCCCCCTCCCTGCTTTACTCTTGACATGCTTATCTGAGTATCTCTCAACACCTTTGTCTGAAGCTATTCCCTCTACTAGATATCCCTCTCACCACATCCCCCAAATCTTACAAATTCTAAAGGTTGAGCTCAAGAGTAGTTTTCTCTAACCCCTAGGCTATATTAAATGTACCTCTCCGCTCTCTTAATAGCCTGTGCTATACATTATCCCAAGCATTATTACCAGTTGGGTAGTTATGCCTTTGCTCATGTGTCTCTCCCATTGTAGGTTGCACCATTCATCACTTTATCCACAATGGATAACTCCAGCTCCTTCATTTTTATAGAGACAGAGACACTAAGTAATTTTTCCAAGGTTGCACAGCTTATTAATTGCTGTGTGGAAGCTGAACAGTGTCCTGCTGAGGATGGACTATGGAATTATTTCAGGCCACATACTGTTAATTAATAGATTCTGCTTTATTTAACCTTTCTGAGCTGTGGCTTACTCGTGTGTAAAATATGGTTAATAGATCTATGCCAGAGTGTTGTTGAGAGAATAGAATCAGATGAAGTAATGTATGAAGCTGCCTAGCAAGACCATTTGGGGACCTCGATCTTCTTTCTTTCCTTTGCAGGTGTATAAATAAAGCTCAGTTTTGCTGAGGTCATCCATGATTTCTGGGCATTTCTTTTCTGCTGAACCTTGAAGAGTAACAAAGCCTTCTTTCTCTTTGATTCTAGGTCTACTCTGTAGGTTCCCATTCATTCCTCATGCATAGCAGCAGAAGGGACACTGACAAGCACATCAGAGAGGGAATTGCTTGAAATAGATTCTGGGGGGGAAGACCCAGTATTTTTTTCTGCAAATGGTCCAGGTAAGACTGACTTATGGGCTAAGCCTGTTTCCCTCGGCTTCTATGACTCGGAGTCATTTCATTTCTCTCTGCCCCTTGGTATAAATGGGATTAAACAGATTAATTTGCCAAATAAAGGTGTTAAATATATTAATTAAAGGCTTTGGTAATTCACAGTATTTCACTGGTGGAGGGCTCACACAGAGTTCCAAGTACATTGTTCCATTACACTTTCTTTCTGCCTGTTCTGAATAGAGAGACAATTCTTGTCATTTTGGAGGCTCATCCTACCATTTGTACCTAGCAAGTATCTTGATCTCAATATATTTTGAAAGCAGGTTAGTTTTCTCCAATGGTGGAATTCATTATAAGTGTTCAAGGTTGGAATGCCATGGAACACATACCACTATGGTCCTCTTAAACTTCATAGCCCTGAGAAAAGCCAAACTTCCCAACTGTGGAATCAACTGTCTTTTTCCATGGAGTTCATACTCTGGAAGGTATAACTTTTGGTGGAATTTCTGCAGAAATTCTGAAAAGAGCCAGCCAAGCTAAAAAAAAAAAAAAAAAAAATAGGATTGTGATTTCCATGGAGGAGTATGAACTTTCTTCTTCCTACATTAGGAGGAATAACAACAACTACAAAAGAAGAAAAGAAGAAGCTTGACCAACTGTGCCCTTATTCCCTTTCCTGGGAAAGCCAGAGGCAGTGTCCTTGTCTACCACAAAACTTTTAAGCTGTCCCAAGTTTAACATGGGATAATTGAGAAAATCCTGGAGGCCCAACCCATACTAGGTCCTTGAGGTAAAAAAGAGAAGTTTGAAACTCAGTTCTTCCCCTCCAGAAGCTTACAATCAAGGTGATAGAAACATGACATGAACATAATAAATCAATTAACACTTACGTGGAAGTCTTTGTTAACTGCCACCAGTTCTGTCCAACTCTCCTTTAAAGGGGCTCTAGAGATGAGGGAGTGATCCCAACTGACATGGGAGAAAAGGGGTAGAGAATATATTTTTCTCATTAAGGGCAAAGTCTGTTCAGATAATCTTTGACTTATAATGGGATTATATCCAGATAAACCCATCATAGGTTGAAAATATTGGAAGTCAAAAATGAATTTAATATGCCTAACCTACCCAGCATCATAGCTTAGTCTACCATAACCTTCAATGTGCTCAGAACACTTACATTAGCCTACAGCTGAGCAAAATCATCTAACACAAGCCTATTTTATAGTAAAGGTTGAAGATCTCATGCAATTTCTTGAATACTGTATATGTATTCATGTACATGTACAATCCTTGTATATGTGTGAAAGTGTTGTCAGTGGTTTGCTCCAGTGATCACCTGGCTGACTGGGAGGTGCAATCACTGCCACTGCCCAGTATAATGCAAGCCCAAGAAAAGACCTGAATTCAAAATTCGAAGTATGATTTCTACTGAACACGTACATCGCTCTTGTACCATTGTAAAGTCAAAAACCTGTAAGTTGAGCCATCATGAGTCAGTGACTGTCTCTATACTATTTAATTCAGCAGTTTTTACAGCAACAAATACTGTGTGTGGCCGTAGGAAAGTGCCAGAGAATGTTTATTTAGATGAAAGGGAACTGAGCTGTAACAACAATACCTTTGCAGGGTGTCTAAATGGAAAAGGAAATACATACTCCTTGTTCTTTATTAATGTGATTTTAAATATTTCTCAAGATAAATTTTCAGCATTATTCTGGTCACAGAATGGAGATACTGAACGCAAGTATGAGCCGAATTAGATGAGTGCCCCAGTCCCCTTGAACTGTAGGTGAGGAATTCTGATTTCTGTGCCGCTGCCCCTATCCCCACCCCTATAAGCCTCTAGTTATTTTTACCCTCTTCTTGTTTCTGTGTGATTTTTGCTTTCATGGACCACAGCAACCAGTGTCCTGAAGGAAGAGAAAATGTCTCTGTTGTTTTGAAAGTTGCTTGTGAAGGTAGGGGCTTCAGACCTCAGACCAACTCCAAGATGCTTAGTCAGGCCCTATGTAGGGGTAAAATTCTGAAACAAAGCTTCTTTGAGTTGCCTACAGATTCCACTGTTTTCCTCATCATCAGCCAAGACACTACACTAAGTTTCTTTATGTTTTTCTTTCTTGCCCATGAAATTACCTACAGCAAAAGCTGCAAAATGAAAGTCTACAAACCAAAATAATTCTGCATGTGGATTATGTTCAGTTTTCATACAGGGTTTTTTTTTAAGGAATTGAGTTGATTTTGAATATTTATAAATCTAGAGATACCACTTAAAATCAGTATTGAAGGCTTCCTTAAAAGAAAATAAAATTAAGCATATTGGGACACTGGGCTTACCTTCCTCCAGGGTGGCTGGTGCCTAATGCTGAATAGCAGTCTCCCCTTTGTGTGAGATGCATACCTTCCTCTTTGCCACAGATCCTTCCAACCCCCAGTGTCCCCACAGCAAGATTGGGTGTCAACTTTCATTTGTTGTAATTTTGGGTTGTTGTCTTCTTATAGTCAAGTTCAGAGGAAAGCAAAATAGTTCCTTTATCTACATTTCTACCAAATGTGACCAAACAGAAGATATATTGTAAGCATATATTTCACTCATGTGTCAGTGGTCAATCCAAGTACTTGGGAGACAGCAGGGCATATGGAAAAGATGTACATATGGAATTTATACTCAAGTGGGGACTTATAGACAGTAAACTATATCTATAAACAATGGGCAAATTAATAATTAAGATAATTTGAGGGAACAGAAGAATGTTACAACAAAGATAAAATAGAATAATGTGGAGTGAACAAAAGGGGGAAAGTAGAGGGGACGATGTCAGAAAGGGAGGTAAGAGACAGAGAGATCAAGAAGCAACTTGCCAGGACAGAGTTTGGATTACATTATAAGTGCGGTGAACAGCCACTGTGGAGTTTTCAGCAGGAGCAAACAGACATAATTTGCTCTTCGAAAGATCATTGTGGCTGTGACGGGAGAAATGACTCTCGGGGAGCACAGGCAATCAGACAGTCCAGGGAGATAGGGTGGGGGTGGTGATTGGTGCTACTGCTCTAGAATGGCGGATGGTGAGAGACGTTCAGATTTAAGGTATGTTTTGGAGGTAGTGGCAACAAAGCTTAATGCTGGATTGAATTTGGGGTGTGCAAGAAGGAGAAAGATGAAAATGAATTTTGGGCCTGAGTGACTGGATGGGAGAGATGGGGAATGCTGAAATGGGGTTGGAGCTGGGGCTGCAGGAGAAGCAGATTTGGCAGACAGTGGCGACACTGTCACTCCAGCCATATTGCGACAGGGATGATTGTAATGCCCCGAAGTGTAGCTGTTGAGTAGGCAGTAGGATATCAGAGCATGAAATCTAAGAAGAGGTTTGGTCTGGGGGAATTTGGTGGCTGGGATTGAGTGCGATTACCTAGGAAGGGTGTAAATAAAGAAGAGAGAAAAGAAAAGGGTGGAGAAAATAGCCTCGGGTCATCCCAACGCTTAAATTGGAAGAGGACAAAGATGCGTGAAAGGTGGTTGAGAAGGAAGGTACACTAGAATAGAAGGAAAACAACTTGAGGACAGTTTTCCTGAGACTGAGGTAAGAGAATATTTCAAAAAGGAGAGATCAACCCAGTCATATGCTACTGAGAAGTCAAATAAAGGTGACTGAAAATTGATCATTGCCTTTGGCAAGATGTAGTTTTTTGGTGCAATGATTGAGCTATTTCAGTGGTATGGGGGGTAGAAAAGCCTAGAAGTAGGTTGAGAAGGTGATATTAGGGAACAACATTGAGGGGGAGTATTAACCGTTATTTTGAAGGGTTTCGATGTTAAGAACAACAGAGAAACGTAATTGTATCTGGAGGGCAATTTGGAGTTTCAGAAGCACATTGGTGTGCTGATTGGAGTGGTCCTTTAGAGAGGAGGTGTATAAAATAGAAGCTCAGATCCATACCAAGTAAGATGGGATGGAGTCAGGGGTAAGTGGAGGGTTTGGACTGAAATCAGAACTTGCATCTTCCATTTACTAAGATGTCAAAAAAGTGATTCAGATGCTAGTGGGTTAATAGGCCGGTCCTGTGAAAATGAGGTAGCTTTCTTTGCAGTACCGTTCTTTTCTTTCTGGAGATGATCAGTTGACAGTGGTGATTAGTCCTTCAAGCTGTGAGTAGAAAAAAAAAGTGTGAAATAGCCATCTTGCTGTGTGGGAGAATGAATTCAGTAGAGAGATGCAGTGACATCATTGAGCAGTATTGAGTGACCATTTGAAATATGTGGTCATAAATAGGAAATGATTCCTGTCAATAGAGTTGTATGATTTCAATCCAGTAACATTCAATAATTCATGTCCAGGAATGGAATGAATGGTATATTTCACCAAGACTGGGTCCTTGATAGACAAGCACAGTAGAGGGAAGGAGGTCCAGAGGACATGAGTGTCTGCCCTAGAGCATTGATAGTGCTGAGACATGGAATCTAAGCTGAATTACTGAAGGAATAAAGGCATATGGGGAAGAATTGAAAGTACAAAGTCACCATTGATTTTGTATCCTGCGACTTTGCTGAATTCGTGCTAAGTGAAATAAGCCATACAGAGAAAGACAGATACCATATGTTTTCACTCTTATGTGGATCATGAGAAACTTAACAGGAACCCATGGGGGAGGGGAAGGAAAAAAAAAAAAAAAAGAGAGGTTAGAGTGGGAGAGAGCCAAAGCATAAGAGACTCTTAAAAACGGAGAACAAACTGAGGGCTGATGGGGGATGGGAGGGAGGGGAGGGTGGGTGACGGGTATTGAAGAGGGAATCTTTTGGGATGAACACTGGGTGTTGTATGGAAACCAATCTGGCAATAAATTTCATATATTTAAAAAAATAAAATAAAATAAACTACCAAACTACCAAAAAAAAAAAAAAAAAAAAAAAAAGCACAAAGTCAATAGGATCAGTGGTTGAGGGATTGCTGGAACCAGAGAGGAAGTTGGAAGGATGGAGATAATGGGGTTCAAGAGTGGAATTTACATTTTATAGGTCACCTTCTCATATGCTATTGTGATTGATAATTTTATGTATCCACATGGCTAGTCTATGGTGCCTAGTCATTTAGTGAAACAACAGTCTAGTTACAGCTATGAATTTCCTTTGCCTTTATGAAAGAAACAAGAAAGCCCACGCCTTCATTTGTCATGTTAAATGAGGACCTGGTCCTTGAAACTGTAGTAGCCATCATGTATCCAGGAGAGGAAAGCCAAAAACATTTCAGACCCTGACATGGTTTTACTGCTGAGTCAACCAATCCTGGAACTGCCTACCTCCATGTTTTATTATGTAAGGTAATGTTCCTATACTTTAAACTACTTTAATTGGGATTTTCACATCGTGGGATTCCTAGCCGATACACTTTAGTGACCTCCCTAGGTATATTGGCCAAGGACCTGTCCCTACCCCCCAGTTATTTTTTTTCTTCCTCACTTGTAACTATCTGATATTATTACATGTGTTTATTACCTGGTTTTAGTCCACCTTCTCCTTATTGAAATGAAACTCCCCAAAGCAGAGAGCAGCTCACCTCCAACATCCCTGAGGCTTCTAGGCCGACGATAGTACATGGTCTGTGTATGAATGCGTGTTGTTAATTTTCAAAAAGGAAGTGAAAGGATGTGAGAACCAGAAATCTAGACCTATTTCCATACGTGTCCATGCTGCTTTCTCAATAGCTGGATGACACTGGTAAAGTTTCTTAATGTCTCAGTACTCAAATACCTCATGTTTATCACAGCTTGTCCACACGAGGTTGCGATGAGGTTCAGGTGAAAGGTCACATGTGAGAGCTTTATAAATGAAAGAGCAAGGCGAAAATGTAAGAGAGGATTACTTTTCCTTTATGAATAACACATGATTTTTATCTGAAATTACTTAGTGTTATTATTGTTTAAGGTCATAAAAGAATAATTCTCAATAAAAACCATTGAACTTTAACTGAAATAGATAATTGACATGAAATTCGAAACGCTATACCAGCATCGTACTGTAAGGTTTACTTTCCTGGATCATTTACATTTTCTCACTTGCCTGGACACTATAAAGAGCTTTTTCTCCCAGAGTATTCTGTAAGAAATTTTAAATTCTTAGCAACAACAAAAAAAGTTAGATCTGCCAAAGGCAGGGATAGGTCAAAGAAAAAAAGGACGGGGGGAAGAAGGTACTGTCATTTCTATTCCATTGGCCAACAGTTTTTTTTTTTTAATATTCTATCTCAAGCTCTATACTATGTTTTCTATTTTTAAAAATTCAAATCCAATCTTGATCAGGACAATGGGGCAAAGAGAGCAGAGCATTTCTCTTAACATTTACATTTATTCACCAAATACATAGATCAGACTAACCCACACAATGGCACTGGAATATTTCTTTTTACCCATGGCCCAGGGGATGATATTCTTCTTGATCAAATAGATGAACAATATAGGTTAAAGAGGGAGAAAAGTATATCCCATGTATAGGTAATAAGTGACTCAATTAAAACTGTTTAAGAACAGGCCCTAATATAATCTGTGGTTCCAAATATTTTAATTGGGGTGATGTCACAGGTAGGCAACCCTTCTATGAGGCTATCATTTATGATAGAGCATATTAAATTTTTTTACGTGTATTTATTTATTTTAGAGATTGAGAGAGAGAGAGAGAGAACACATGGGAGGGGCAGAGAGAGAGGGAAAGAGAGAGACAATCCTAAACAGGCTTCACACTGTCAGCGCAGAGCCCGATGTGGGGCTCAAACCCACAAACCGTGAGATCATGACCTCGGCCAAAATCAAGAGGCTGTCATTTAACCGACTGAGCCACCCAGGCGCCCCTGTGATAGAACATATTAAAGGACATGGTTAAGAAGAATAATTTTTCTGTTTTATGTATTATATTTATTAAAATTTAGCTAAACCTTTCTTGAATACCAATGGTAAATGCAGAATATGACAATACTTGTTTCTTCTGGCGTTTAATCTGGAACATAGCTATGATCTGTGATGTTCACACAAAAGCACATGCGCTTTATTTATGCAAGAGATCATCTGAACCTTATTTGGAGTTCATGAATTCATACTTGAGAAGGAGTTATAATAAGAAGAGTTCTTCCTGGTGGATAAGAACCAGCAGCAGCTGTAGAATCTTCATTTAACTCTCCCTGTGATGCTGTGAGGGAGGTGTGTTTAGATGTACTGGATTTGTGACATTTGGTGGAAATGTGACCAAAATTTAGAGCAAGTGCATCTCTACAGAGCACCTCTCCTTCCTTAGAGATTCCAGATTGGACTCTGAAAACACAGTGAAAAGCGGCAGAAAGGAAATGGAAAAATACTATCTCATTATTGGGTGTGTCAGTGCGCACATGGGCTCTCTGAGAAAAAGGCCCTGACCTCCACCTGCTATTCGATGAGAAACTTCTCCTTTCATGGGTTGTGGAAGAACCTAGGGTAGGTGGGAAGACAGGGAGAAAGGAAGCAGCTTTCTCCACTCTATACATGCCACTGCTTTCACTGTGTAAACGAAATAGCAGAGGTTCACAGTGGCCGTATGTTTTTCTCAGTTTCACAGCTGGAAAGGGGCAGAGCCAGATTCTGAAGTCAAGCCTGCAGGATTCTAAGTGATTTGCAATGGCCCTGCTTGTCCTTTTCCCCTGCCCTATGCTATTTTCCCAAATTACCCTTTATTTGGCTTCCTAATGTGCAGCAACTGAAGAACGAAAAATAACAGGTGGTAAAGACATTGCTACAGGCATGCGCACAGACAGTTGCCCAAAGGGACAGAAATATCACACCAGAGTCATGAACATGACTTACAGCTACCAATAGAATTATGTTCTTTATGAACATACAAAAGAACAACATTGTCTGCCTCCTTTTACACACACACACGCGCGCGCGCACACACACACATCACTATTTGGCATTTATGTAAGGAGAAATCACTCCATGTTCCTCAATAGCATCTAAGGTCATTCATCTGTTACAACTCGAAATTATTGATCACCAACAATATATTAGTCACAAAGAGAAATATTCAGTGTAGTTTATTTTAAAAGGCAGGGAAGATTATAATGAAAAGATTCTGTAAGCGTATTTCATGACATAGCAGTCCCTTAGCAGTGAATTGCTGAAAAGCAGCAGAATTTATGGCCCGATAAGGGTTTGAACTACTGCATTTTATGTAAGCCTTTAGATGATTTGCATTGCCTATTAGCATACAAACTAATACATATAATAATAAATAAGCCTTTTTTTTTCTTTTTTGAATTGTTTAACTCAGCATTGCCCAAACGTATTTGACCTTAAAAACCCTTTTACCATACTCATAATTCAAGCCATGGGACTGGATTTCAAGAGAATTCCCTCTTGAGGGAGGTATAATAAATTCAGAAACATTTTCCTCAGAATGTTAAAGTTTTCTCCTTTTAAAATATTTCAAAAAGAATAGCTCTGGCACTACTAGGGTAAGTTCCATGCTCCTGAAGCACTCCCTCCATGGCCCGGATCATCCACTAAATAAATGGAGTTTTACCCTATCATGCTACAGTATTCTCAGAGAAATTCCAACATTTGGGGGATGACATGGTTGTTTCGGGTCTATTAGTTGAATGGACTTATTTTCCAGTAATCCCCTTCCTGTAGAAGAACTCAGAAAATTCTAGTGTCTTACTTATGATAACCAAATCCAATCCGTGATTGAAATCCCACTGATTTTCCAGTAATTAACCTTAAGCCTCAAAAAAATGACCTCAGATTATTGAAAACCTGCTTCCTCAGAGAAGATGCTTTTCCCCTTAAATATATATATATATATGTATATGTATATGTATATGTATATATATATATATATATGTATATGTATATCTATAGATAGATAGATAGATATAGATACAAATAGATATATAGATATAGATATAGATGAGTCAATAACAGAAAAAAGGTACATTTCTTCTAAGGGCAGTTTAAAATAAGATCTACAGCTAACACTTCTCATGCTATCTCACCATCTGTGTCAGAAGGAAAAGTAGACAAAGGGAAAAAAAACAACAAACAATAGTGTTCAGCACTTCAAGGACCTTATATTTTCTCATTATTTCCTGAATAAAATAGTTACAGGGACTATCTTTACTCTAGAAGGCTATCTATTCCTCTCATTTTCAAAATATTTATGTTTGGCCTCAGCGCTCAGACCTGCCCATCAAACATAAAAGGGCTGACTGGCCTGATGTAATTATCATACCAAAAAAAAAAAAAAAAAAAAAGGAAAAAAAAAAAAAGAACATTATGTCCAAACTGCAGTGAACATCAAGAAGAAAATAGATGGACACTATTTTCTGCATTTTAAGCAAGTGCCCACATCAGGAAATCTAATAGACCATTCCAGAACCAGTAATCAAAGGACAGGCACCTTTTTGTTAGATACATTCAGTTCTTTCTGTTGTGAATAGATGCAATGAAGCATTTGAAACTGCCAAGTGACAGAGAATATTTAAATCTTTTTTTCCCTTCTCTCTCTACAGCATATCAGCAGACTATATTCTCCTCTACATTTTGTCCGACAAGCAGCACTTTTTATATAAAGGGCAGATAAGCAAGTTAATGAATGCTGTACGGTTACTGTACAGATACCTACCTGCCAGCTACTCTGGCACGAAGAGGAAGTCAAATGGTCAGGGTACAAGAGAGACTTATTACTCAAACCTAAAGGGTTTTGAAATTGCAGTTATTGTTTTATGTCTGATGGCACAAGGTCCCAGTGATTCTTCATTGTTCCCAGGGAGCTACACCCCCCTGAACACCCTGTGAAAAAATTCCCTTTGTGCCTGGAATTTTGACCTTACAGGGCAATGCAGGCTGGTGGGAGTCCCACCTGGGCCTCAACAAAGTAGATGTCATTGTTCAGGGGCCAGAGGGATAGCCCATAGGAAACTTGCCAATGTATTTGACCCTGCCATGTGTCAAACTCAGAAGACTGAATTCTTTTATTTTTCCATGCCCTATTTTAGACCAGATTTCTAGGACATCCTGGCTCTCTCTCTGACACCCCCTACCACCCTGCACTTCTAAAATTGTCACTGGTCTGTTATCTGGGGATCCTTTGATTCTCCATACGTTGTCCAGATCGGGAAAAGATCTGACATACCATATGGTTAGATTTGATGTCCTTCTCCAGGGGCTATAATTCTGTGCCTATGATTTGCCAACACCCTGTGGAACTCCTCCTCTTCCCGGTATGCCATAGAATTGATTTTGCAATAGAATGTTCTAGTCTCCTGTGGTGAGCCAGTGCAGAGAGCAGAGGGAGGGTGGCAGAGAGAGCAGGAATGGGATTGGGCATTGAATATAGAGACCCAGATCATGGTTCAAGACAGTAAACACCTTAGGTACCATGTTCAAATGGAAGTATAAAAGGAAATGAAATCCTGGGATCAGGAATTGAGATAAGGCCAAAGCCAAAATGATACAGGCTAGGGATAAGCTAAGAGAATTCTGGGAACCATATAGAACAGTCTGCATTACCTGGCTTTATTGGTAAGGTAAAAATCACCTTTGGGCAATGCATTGGCTTAAACATACAATGCCCAGAATACACATATTAAATAAATTCTTAAAAGACAAGGATGGAATTCTGGGAAGCAGTTTTTGAATAAGAGGATGATAGAGCACAGAAAGTTAATACCCTTAAGGACTCAGAGTAAAGAATAAAGCAGAAAATATCTCTGTTCTCAAAGACCTGAGTCTAGGTGAGATATCAGCATGCATACAAGTCAGTACAATACCATGCGATAAATGTTGTACTAGAAATTAAAGCTAAGTGTTATGCAAGGGCAGCAAATACTGTGTGGAAAACCCTGAGATATTGCAGAGGAGGTAATGATTGGGTTGGGTCACAGAGCAGAGGTGGCAGCACATGAGGGTCAAAGAAGGAGGGCTGGATCCAGCTGCTGGATCAGAATGACAAGAACAGAGATGTGTTCAAGGGGTAAGACAGTGTGGTCTGGTATGAATGATGATGATCTCAGCATTTTTTATAATGATAACAAAGAAAGTGGAAGCAACATAAGTATCTATAAACAGCAAATGGAAACTATACTGTGGCATTAAAACAATTAAATATACTTGCATAAATAGTGAAAAAACAAAATATACAACCATTGGGAACACGTCTGAGATGGAACAGAGAAGACATCTGAAAAAAATATGCTTCTGCATACCAGTAACTAGAATATGGACCAAAATGTCAATAGCAACTTTTTATAACTCTGGAAATTAACCAAAAGCTTGCAACAATCCAAAGACTATTTGTTCAAGAAAAACAATTGGGAAGAACAACTGGATCTCAATAAGAATAGTGAGCTTTTTGGCAACTTAACTTGCCAGTTTCCATTCCCCTTTCTCCAGTTCTGTGATGGCCTTAAAGACTGACAACCTCACAATGACCCCAGCTGTGAAAACTAGCAGCGTGTCGGCCACCACAGGGAACAGAACAGACTAGAAGCTCACCCCAATATCCCATCCTCAGGGAACTATCAAGATTGGACCCATATTTGACATCTCATACCCACTCTCAGGGCACATCTTTATTTTCTCAGTGCAAACCATTGTTTTCCTTTGGACCTTCTCTGGAAACACTCAGTGGGAATTTTACATTGTGGGCAGCAGGGGCAGCTGTACCAGCTGTGGCTAACAACAGGCAGAACAAAGAACTTAAAAAGGAAAAACTGGGGAATGTAGTGTTCATAGCGAGCTTTGCGAGCCTCTGACATATTCTTGAGAATCTGGCAATCCACCACATGCATGTGAGGGGTGGTGCAAATGCCTAGGAAGACATGAAAAGGCCCTAATCTCTCGCTTCTGGCTGACCTGAAGGCTTTGGATGAGCAGGAAGAGAAGGCTAAAGCAGAGTTGGAAACTGACAGCTGGAGATTTGAAAACACATCCCAACAAACCCAGAGCCTCATAACAAAGTGTTAGATGTGTTGGTGCAAGAGATGAAAAGATATCTCTGTCCAAGGATTTGGTGATCACTAAGTTGATTAAAGACTTTGGTGGTTACACCCAGCAAAGAACAAACAGTAAACAAACAGTAGAAATAAGAACAACCAAAAACAATAAACAAGGCGGAGAGAAGAAATATAAATCTATATTTATAAATATAAATAAATCAGAGATGCCAGATATTTTTTAAATATACAAATTTTAACAAAAATTTATATTATGAGAAATGCAAAGAAACAGGAATGTATGGTCCATACACAGGAAAAAAGCATTCTCTAGAAACTGTCCTTAAGGAAACACAGGAATTGGACTTAAAAGGCAAAGATTTTAATTCATATATTACGTCTATGCTCAAATGACTGAAATAAATCATGTCTAAATAACTAAAGGAAAGTATGAAGCTGAAATTGATTTTACTGGAAACATTAAACTTGGGGCACCTGGGTGGCTCAGTTGGTTTGGCATCCGACTCTTGATTTCAGTTCAGGTCATGATCTCATGGTTCATGGGATTGAGCCCCACATCGGTTTCCATGTTGGTGGCATGGAGCCTGCTTGGGATTCCCTCTCTCTGTCTCTCTCTCTGTCTCTCTCTCTCTGTCTGTCTCTCTTTCTGCCCCTTCCCTGCTTGTGTGTGCTCTCTCTCTCTCAAAGTGAATTAATAAACTTTAAAAAAAAAAAAAGAAGGAAAAATTAAACTAACCTGCCATCATATTGTGCTATTTTCACGTGGATGTTTCTTTAAAAGTACTATAATGGGACTGTACTCACCCCATCACCTACTCATTCATATTCTACCAGTTTTTGAGGGCCAGGACAGTCCAGCTGGAGCACTGATCTAGGCTGCATTAAAAGTCCTTTCCAGGGGCTCCTGGGTGGCTCAGCCGGTTGAGCGTCCAACTTCAGCTCAGGTCATGATCTTGCAGTCTGTGAGTTCCAGCCCCACATCGGGCTCTGTGCTGACAGCTCAGAGCCTGGAGCCTACTTCGGATTCTGTGTCTCCCTCTCTCTCTACCCCTTCCCTGCTCATGCTCTGTCTCTCTCTGTCTCAAAAATAAATAAAAACATTTAAAAAAAAGTCCTTTCCACTCACCTGACATTAGGCATGGCCTGCCTTGTAGTGCTAGGTATATTTTTCTCTTATTTATTTATTGTCCTTTATCTAGACTGTAGACACTTGGAAAATGTAACCACATCTATTTGCCTTTGTCACCCCCAGAATGTTTGCACAGTGATATGCACATAATCCATTCTAAAATGTTATTTGTAAAAGTGTTACATGAATGAACCAGTACAACATCTTGCCAAAATTTAGATCCTGTGTCTCGGTGTATACGGGCATTTTCCTGTTCAGTACACTACAGAAAAGATGGAAAAACATACAGAAACAGAATTAGGATTGCAGTGGTGGAATAAAGATGTTGGCTAATGACAAAGTCTTAATACGGCTCCAAACTATTTTAAGCAGGTATTTTTAGAAAGTCCCATGTAACAGCAACAATAAAAATGATAAATCAAATACGTAATATTTGCATTGCTCTTACAAAGTCCTGTTTAAATATTTTATGTGTATTTTATCCCATAAGAATGCTTAGAGCTACCTTTACCTAAGTACACATGAGGAAATAGAGGTGTACAGGGATTGTGTAATTAGCCCACTGCTAATCAAGTTCAGCTTGAGAGTCCATGTTCATGTGTCTCTTTGTATACCACATTTAGATCTTCCTGTGTAAATGTGGAAACTGCCCTCAACTATGGCATCTGTACTTCCAGTTCTCATGGCCCCATTTCCAGTGCAGGGCTAATTAAGATGGATGTAGCCACTTGACTTATTTCAGAACTCTTATTCCCTTCATCTGGTTTATTCTTCAGGTAAATTAGAAATAACTTCTCTGCCAACCCAACGTCATCAAGAATTTTAAAAAAGCAGATCTTTGGACTCCTTGTGTCCATGAATGCACTCTCCTGATGTGCCAAGATAAACCATGAGGATGTGAGGGAAAGGAGACATTCACCCTGTGTAGAAGACCTCCTGTAGTACTTTGTCCAAAGGAGAGGCATGGGAATCTTAATTCAGGTGAAGTTTCCAGGCAACCTAAGCAGAGCATGGCTGAGTCTTTAAGATTTCCATTTCTAGATCAGAAAACAATTCAAGTCAGCTGTTGAGACTATCAACCTAAAATGGATTTTGGAGACCTGATTTGATTTTAAAATATCAGACTCTGGAAACCAATTTATGAGAGGGAATTGGTGTGAATAACAAGCTCTAATCCCATAAGCATGCGGATAAGGTGTTCCTTCATTTGGCCTCTCTCACTGTTTTATATTAAAGCCTGTTGAGAAATGCCTGACTATGCATTCATGCGGACAGATTTCACCTTGCTCTGGTAAGAATTATCTTGGATCTTATATAAATCTCTTCTTTATGAGAGTTGGGTCCTCTTAAACCTTAACATGATAATTTGGGCCACGCTAATATACTGTGGGGAGAGCAATATGTGAACAGAACAATGGTAACATGTCTCCAACTTTCTCATGGGGAAGCATCTGGAAGGATTGGGGCCACAGCCTTGTGGGCCTTGTTGACCTTTAGGAACAGGGCAGGGAGGCTGTGAGGGCTGCTCATGATACAGGCCCTGGGGTTCCAGAAAAGCCAAACATCCTGGGAATTTTGTGCATTGAGTGAAAACCTTGCAAACTCTTGTGTCTGTGCTGTTCCACTGTCATGACGTGACAACAATTAAGGTACCACCTTTCGTGTGTCAGCAGTGGTTGTAAGAAGGAAACATTTTTATTCTTCCTTGTAGCTCTAACTTCTGAACTTATTCCTGACTCTGCTCTCATGCTCCCTATTTCCGGTTTCAGAGATGGTCATTTACTTCTCAAAGCAGCTGCAATGTCTCTGCCTCCCTGATTTTTCAACACCTTTCCAGACATGCCCATGAGAGCCTTGAGTGTTCTCTTTCCAGGAACAGTATTTATACGTTGTGTTTCAGCACCATGAACATTTTCCCACTCCTGAAGCCTCTTGATCTGTTTAGTGTGAATGAACTATCTTTTTCACACTTGGAATGTTTCCTTTGATTCTGAGTATGTGTTTGTGGTGCTAAGACTTCTTAATTCTGACTTTTTGGGCAAAACCTCTTCTCTTTCTTCAGGGGGAGCCTGAAGCTGTCCTCTGGAAGAAAGGCATCCCTCATCCTCTTGGTCTCCCATCAAGGCTCTTCTCTGCCTGTTAATCCATACAGGATGGACTGGAGGTGGCTTCTCGACAGTAGAGTGAAGCTATGGCATTTTCTTTCTTTTTTTTTTTTAATTTTTAATGTTTATTTATTTTTGAGAAAGAGAGAGCATGAGTGGGAGAGGGGCAGAGAGAGAGGGAGACACTGAATCTGAAACAGGCTCCAGGCTCTGAGCTGTCAGCACAGAGCCTGACATGGGGCTCGAACTCACAAACAGTGAGATCATGACCTGAGCCGAAGGCAGCGCTTAACCAACTGAGCCACCCAGGTGCCCCAAGCTATGTCATTTTCTAATACAACCACATTGCATTAGCTGGAGTTCTCCAGAAAAACAGAACCCATAGAATATAGACAAGGAGATGTGTTATGGGTATTGGCTCATGTGATTTTGGAGGCCCCCAAAGTCCCACAGTCTGCCACCTATAAGCCAAGACAGTTAGAAAGTCTGAAATGTTAGGG
>NW_026057579.1:27345510-27423882 GCF_023721935.1 Panthera uncia
AGAAGAGTGAGGTGACACAACAATACACTGCACAAATCAATCACCTCGGTTTGAGTTCCCAAGAGTTGACATAAGAATAAATGGAAAGAAACTTTCTAATGTGTTGGATAGAATTGTCAGCATTCAATTTTCCTTGCGTATGGGAGTTGCGGTCCAGCTAATGGGATTGACTGGTGCCAGAGGAATGGTTTGTTAATTTTCCGCACACGATCAGCATATTTCTGAAGCAGTTCTACCACCTGATTATGTCCTGCTTAGGCTAGCAGTAAAAATTGTGTTACATAATTAGGGCAGGCATGGCTGCCAGGAAATTGGGTGAGGCATAAAGATAAATTTCCTGGGGCTGAAAATTAAGAGACAGGAGAGTGAAGGTGATTGAGAGGAATCTTCACTTGTTCTACTGTCATGATGTTGATACTGGCTTTTCATTTCACTTTTCAATTCTTTGTAGGCTCCTGTATGACAGGGACTGACTTGTGCATGAGGTTGAAATTTATATAGGGTGATCCACATCAGTTACACACACCTCTCTATCCTCACTAGCCTAGACTAACTGAAATAAGCATAACCATGTGCCTCTAAGAGAATTTTCTTAAATGTAAAATGTTGGTGATATTTACTTCATGAGGCCATCAGGAATCTTAAAAGGCAACAACATGAAAGTCTTTAGTATAGGGTCTGGCATGTGACAAGCACTCAGGAAATATTTGTTCTTTTGTTGTTCTACCTTTGTAAATTGGAGATTGGACTTACCGATCTCTGAAGCCTCCCCATCCTAATATCCTAAAGCTGTGAATTCCAAGATGTTTGCCACTAGCCACATGTGGTTATTTAATTTCAATTTCAAATAATCAAAATTAAATATAATTAAAAATGTACTTTCTCATTTGCACTAACCACATCTCATGTGTTCCAAAGCTACATGTGGTTAGTAACCACTGTATCAGACAGGGAAGATACAGAACATTTTCATCACTGCAGAAAGTTCTATTGGGTAGCATTCACTGAGTCTGAGATATTACTCTGAGGCTTATTCTTTAGAACTTAATTTCAAGTCATTGGGTCAGATATACATTAGAAGAATAAACACATACCTCGGTCCCAATTAAGTTGAAACTCCCGATGGATCATTTGTTTCTTTATATACACGTTTGAGGGCCAAGACTAATCTCTACCTCATGCATATCTGTGAACCTCTGAATTAATTCGTGCTTTTCTCAGGTAGTAGTTATACAGTATGGCAAATGAAAAGCCTGGAAAGAATCTTGTGATACGGAGTTCCAAAGAGCAGTGTTAGCTTCCTAGCCAAACCTCGCTGTAGGGAGAAATACGGCAGAAGGGTTGATCTGATCCTGCAGCCTCCACACTCTGTCAGGCATGGTGCTGCAGACATTCTCACACATTATCTCATCTAAAACTTCAAAGTCCTTCCAAAGAGGCCTCAATGCTCCAGTTTTACAGAGAGGAAAACTAGATTAGAAAAGTAACTTATCTGAATCACAATGCAAGTTGATAGGTAAAATCAGGATTCATATCCAAGGCTTTCTGCCAAAGTCTAAACTCTTTCCATTTGCAAAAGTCTACATGAAAAGCCACAGTATGTCAAGTTCTGCATAACTTATACAAGTGGCATGCAAACGCAATGAAGAGGGGCATCATGGGAGGCTTCATGCACAAGAAAGCATTTGATTGTGTTGACAATAAGAAGGGAAAGAGAGGAGAGGACACCTCAGGAGAAGACAAGGGCATACAGAGAGCCATGTAATGAGTGACTTTTCAATTTAATGTGACCAAAGGAACCAATTTGTTCTCTTTTCTCTCTTGGGACTCTACTTGGAACTTGAGGCTAGTGGCTTGGCACCAACTGTCTCAGTGCCTTGGCACACCTAGCTGGTCAAGAAAAATTTCTTGATATAATTCTCATTTGTGTTGTGGATAATGGCCCCTCATAACTGCTGGTCTGTTTCACTGTGGCATTTCTTTCTTCATTGCAACCATCCTTGTAAATCGTGCAGGACTATGCTGTGGTCAGTGTATCTCACAAGTCTGTGAGCAGGCGGAGACGATTGAGATGTAGTCAGATTCCCTGTTCTGTAATTCCTTAATTAAATCACCAAAACCCCTGTTTCCTTTAGCAGTCAAGGTCAGTGAAGAGGGATCTGTCCTCATCCTCTAGGGAAGGACTGGCTAATAGAATTCTCTGTGATGATAGAGGTATTTTATATCTGTGCTGTCCTCTATTGTAGTCATTTGACTTAAAATGTGATGAGTAATTTTTAATAACATTTAATTTTAATTAACTTAAAATTTAAACAGTCACATGTAGCTAGTGGCTACCATATTGGACAAAACAGCTGTAAGGGGTCTAGATTGTTGGTCTTCTGCCCTCTACAGCTGTCTAGAAATTAATATTAATTCTAAGCCAAGTTAACCTTTACTTTTGGAAGTAGTTCATTGGTGCCCTACATCTGGAAAGGGTCTGAGGACACATACTAATTTTAAACTCTGCATTGTCACTGGTTTTGCTGCTTGTAATGCTCTCTCTGAAGACAGTGACCTCAGTGATGCCAAATCACATCGTCACTTCTCTACCCTTAATTTACTCAATATGGGTTTGGCTTATCACGTCAGGGACACCAGTTGTGGGTTCAACACTCGACTTTGTGGGTTTGGCTTTTGGCTTTGTCCAGCAAAGCCCGGGATGGCAGAAAGGATTACTTAAGATTCCACAAGTCAAGAGAGGTGAGAAGGAAGCTAAGGGAAGTTTCCCCAAGCTGCTCTCAAGCTCCAACATTTATTAGGCATACACCATAGGGAAAACATTGCACAATATGTCTGTGGCTAAGTGACAGTAAAAATGTATAGAAAGCATGCAAAAAAAAACCAAGGTTTTCCCAAGAATACCAAAGAGCAGATGCCAAAAGTAGGGTGGAGAACAAGATAAGATATTCCATAGATAACCTGGTCTAAGGAATTCAAGACACAGGCAAAGACCCAACCCCACTATATGCATTAACTAGATACTGGTCCACTGTTTTCAGCAGGGCCAGAAAGCAGTATAATGCCTTCCCTATAATCTCCTTAACCAGGACATAGCTATTTGATTTCCCACAACTCAAACTCTCTACAACATTCTATAATGATGATTCCATTCTTACTGAGATCCATCATTCCATTAGCTTTTGGGACCTTATACTCTTCTGTTTCTTTCCCTGTCTCTGTGTCCCCTCTTTTTCAGTCTTCTCCAATTTCTTTGCTCATTGTAATCTAGAGGCCTCTTCTTTAACACTCTCTCCCTAGGTGACCTCTTCAATTCACTTAGCACTAAATACTATCTACATGTCAGTGATCTAATACTTATATCTCCAGCTCTGACCTCTTCCAAGAGGCTCAGACACATATACCTAAGCCCTCCTTGCCATATCCACTTAAATGTCAAATATGCATCTAAAAATGAACATATTTGAAACAGAGCTCTTGATTCTTCCCCAAGTGCTACTTCTGCTCATTCTAAAATTTCATCCATTCTGTTCTTTCCTAGCTCAGTAAATGGCTTCCCATCCTTCCAATTTCTTAAGCCAAAACTTTGGAGTTATCCTTGATTACTCACATTATATAATCTTTCATACACAATGCATCAGCAAGTCTTCTTGATTCTATATCCAAAACATTTTGCTAATAAAGCCTCTTTTCTTCATTTCCACTGCTATGGTCCCAATCTATGCCACTACCATAATATGACAATTTCTCTTGTCATATTATCATTTCTTATCTGGACTATTGAAGTGATTCTGAGTTCTCAAGTGTTCCACGGTTTCTATCTCTCTCTTAAAAAAAAAAAATCCAGCTTCTTTTTCTGAAGTAGGAAGCCCTTCATGATCCAGTTAGCCGCTGCCTGTCTCCAACCTCATCTTCTGCTTCAGGTTCCTAGTCTCTCTGGCCATGCCCACCAGCTTTCTGTTCCTTGGTCATATTGAATGCATTCCTGACTGAGCCTTAAACCAACTCTTCCTCTGGCTACCACACTCTATACCCTCATCATCTCAGCATGTCAGGTTCCTTTTTTATTATTGAAGTCTTGGAAGAAAAACAAAGTACTTGGCATAAGTACTGAGCCTAAGGAGCACTTTGCTTTCTCTTGATCACCTCATCCTGTTGTAAATGTATCATGGCACTCATCACCTAAGAGACTTTGATCATGTATTTGTTTAATGTCTTTCTTCCATAAGAATGGACACTAAGCAAGAGCAAGAATCTTTTCTCAGTCACTGGTTGTAACCTCAAAGCCTAATATAACCCCAGACACATAGTGGATACTAAATATTTATTAAATGACTAAACTGATGAATCTTACATGTGGAAGGCAGTTAACAATTTTTTTAAATGCTTCCTGAACTATTACATCATTTAAGTTTTAAAAACACCTGTAGGTAGGGGCATCTGGGTGGTTCAGTCAGTCAGGCATCCAACTTCAGCTCAGGTCATGATCTCACGGTTTGTGGGATCTGCATCAGGCTCTGTGCTGACAGCTCAGAGTCTGGAGCCTGCTAAAGATTCTGTGTCTCCCTCTCTCTCTCTGCTCTTCCCCCCCTTTCTCTTTCTCTCTCTCAAAGAAATAAATAAATACACATTAAAAAAAAAACACCTGTAGGTAAACAGTACTATTATGCACATCTTGAGGATATAACTCAGAGAAGCCTTATGATGTTCCCCAGGTAGCAAATCCTGATGTGGCCACAGAGTTTCTACATTCACTGTGACCCTAGAGCAGGACACAGCATAAAAGATGACACAGCGGATGCACTTACGACATATGTGCCGAAGGGACTATTTCTATCATAGTGAAAAAGTTGAGCTATATCTTCTTCTTGTCCTAGGTCACAGTATGTTGTCTGTAATTAGTCACATATGTTTGATGGAAGAATGCATAAGTAAATGAATTAATAAATAAGTTACTTTGTTTTCTTCCATCTTAAATACCCAATGGTTCTACATCACACATAGTATGAGTACTGATTAGTTAAATTGGTTGACTAATTGAATTATTATTGGAGGAATTTTTAAAGAGAGTATCATGATGACTTTTGAGACATGTGGAATATCAGGATTACATATTTGGCATTCACCAATCTAACATATCTAGAACTTCAGCAGTGATGCTTGGGTATGAACTAAAACTTAGACTAATTGGAGGGAGTTCTGAGAAGATGGCTGTAGCAGAGACATAGCTTTTCTGTTTGTCCATTAATCCTTCTGAATACCCACATGAAACCAACCTAAAAACTAGATAGCAAAACCGAAACCATGGACAACATTTACGACAAAACTAAGTGACAGGTATCTCCATGAATCCCCAAGTACAAGCATGTGAGGACAAGCCAGCGACAGTTTCGGACCTGAGTAGCATCCGTATCTGTGTTGACATCAGCAGAGAGAAGCAACAAGGTATCAGAGGGACCCTGAGACTAGAATCTCAAACTAGCCAATAGGCATTTGCCTTAAAATGCTGTGAACCGATCTGAGGGCAACAGTAGAAGTCGAGTGTAGGTCTGTCCTCTCCAGTAGCAGAGTCTATAGTTATGCCTGAAGGGGCTGTTGCAGTCCAGCTGCCATAAAAATTTTAAAACTAAGTCACCAAATGCTCCCTTCCAGGACAGGGCCCCACACTGAGTAGAAACTGCTTAAGAGAAGATTCAGTGTTGAGCAGGTTAGAAATAGAAGAGGGAAAGGCAGAAGAATTCTAAATAAAGGCGGGGTGGGGGGGACAAAACCAGGCAGTCTCAGAAAGGAGACTGCTGTATCTGTGAACTGCATGAGACAAGACAGGAGGAGCCCTGTGAAGCAATACCCTGAACCCCACCTCTTTCTAAAAGTTGAAAGAAATAATCAAATATTTATTCTACCTTCTATACATGAACTGTGCCACTAAAGTACACAAAAAACATATGAAACATTTTCTGTTTATAAAAGTAATCCTACTAATAAATGGAAAAGAAATGCCAGAGTTAGAATATCAGTATTTTGCAAGCCCCGATGAACTAATTGATGCAGGCACAAGCATCAACATTTGCTGATATCATAGTGAAAACCGGGGCACCTGGGTGGCTCAGTGGGCTAAGCTTCCGACTCTTGATTTTGGCTCAAGTCATGATCTCAGGGTTGGTGAGATGGAGCCCTGAGTCAGTCTCTGTGCTGACAGTGTGCTTGGGATTCTCTTTTTCCCTGTCTCTCTGCCCCTCATCCACTCGTGCTCTCTCTCTCAAAAATAAATAAATAAACTTCAAAATAAAAAGAGGGACCACACACACATGTTGTGCCTCATGACAAAACAGCATTATGCCACCTCTAGTCTTGCCAAAGTGATTGAACGTGAAATGTATCAGTCTTCTGGATTCAGCTGCTAATTTGCAAGAAATGCAGAGGGCAGAAGATGTTGAACTCTGCCAGGAGTATGTAATCAGCAAAACCTTGATGGTGAGAAACTCTACAAGCAAAATGACCCCGTTTTTTTCACCAGATACAAGGAAATGAAAGGGATGTAGAGGGAACCTGTAGATTAAAATAGACTTAAAAGACATGACACATTTTTAAACTGGGAGATTAAACTATGGACCATAAGGACACACACTTGGGAAATAGAACTATAAAGAAGTGATTATAAAGATGGGATTAGTGGTAATGTTTGGGTCAGGGTATATGAAGAGACTCCTGTGTTAGCTGACAAAGTGCTCTCTCTTGACCTGAGTTGTGCTTGGTGGGTTGGTTTGGGTATACCTTCTAATAACTGACTAAGCAATGCATTTTGTGTGTGTGTGTGTGTGTGTTTTTTTTTTTTTGTATGCATGTATTGTATGTTACGGTAAAAAGTTTTTAAAAATAGAATAACCAATGTTTTAGATTTTTCTGCGAAATGGTAAGCTATTTTGGGACTACAAAGGATTTCCAGGGACATGTCATGGAAATTGGATTCTCAGGGATTGCGAAGATTAGGAAGAGCCCTGTAGGCCTGCATGAAGAAATGGCCACAGGGAGGTCTCAAAGCACTGTTGTCTCCTCATTTACTGTCTCCTCTGAGTCGAGAGGAGTGAGGATCAGGCCAATATTATAAGGCAAACATTATGAGAGGGTTAATTAAGTAAAGCTCTGCCTGAAAAGGACACCGGGGGCTAATCACTGTGCTTTTCTAAACCAGAGTCTGCAGGTGTTCCAAAGACAGAGGCCTGTAAGAGGCTGGAGGAGATGCCGAATCACTGCAAAGTGTCCTAATCAGTATGCCAGGCGCTCCACCAGGACCCTGAGGTAAGCACTACCCTATGCCATATAGTCAAACCATGTCTTGTAGAAATGCAAAATCCAGAGCCTCTGCGAGTGTAATTGTTTCTGTAAGATTCTGAGAGTCAGCTTCTCTTTCCTAAGGCAGAACCAGGTCACAGAGAAGATGATTCTCTCAGAGAGCATAGTTGCCTGGCATTTCAGTGCTGGGGAGAGAAAAAAGGGAGACAATGAGTAAACTGGCTTTCTCTGAAGAATCTATCTGTAACTAATTGACCAGAACAGTCCTGCAAATAAGCATTTGCCTACGGTCAGTAGTACTGATCAGTCCCACGAAATGGTGCCGCCACTCGCCAAATCTATTATCTCCATCCTGCCAGGCCGCCATCATCTCTTATGGACTACTGGAAATCGTGTCCTAACTGGTCTCTCTGATTTTGGTACTACTCATTACATCTGTTCTATATGGTGCAGTCTCCTGTGTAAAGCCTTTCAGTGACTTTTAGGAACACTTAGAAAAAGAAATTCAAATACCGTACTAAGGCCTAAAACTGAACTCATTCCTGACTGCCTTCCTGAACTCATTTACTACCTTTCTTCCCTCTCTCTACTCACTAAAATTCGGGTACCCTCTCTTCTGTTTTTTCTCAAATATGCCAAGCTCAACCTTACCTTTAATTTCAGCTTTGCACTTTTTGTTGTCTTTACCTAGAACCATGTGTCCTTAGATCTTTGTGTACCTGGTTCTTTCCAAATAACGAGATCCGTTCAAATGTTACCTCTCAGAAGGCCTCATATAACCCAATTTAAAGAAGAATCCTGTCTTCTTACATATCATTGTTTCGTTTTCATCATTGTCCTTTTGACTACTGAAAATTACTGTAAACTTTTCTTTACCTGTTCATTGTCTTGTCTGTCTCCATCTCCTAGAAATTAACCTCCATGCAAATAGAATACCGTTTGTCTTGCTCCCCAAGACTCATGTTTCCGCAGGGTCTAGGCTTGTGCCTTCAACCGTAGACACTCAATGAATATTTGCAAATTAAAGAACGAAATAGGTTCCTCACTGATTTATGAAATTTTACAACCTGCTCTCTTCCTGATGCCATTGATTAGACAAGTCATGTTTTAATCCATATAGTACTCTATCTTTTTTTTTTTTTTTTTTTTTTGCCATGTATTTGGTTGTAAGAGTGGACTACTTAGAATTCTCTGAACACACCATTCTATCTCATGCTTCCGTGAATTTATCCATTGCCTTCCATCTCCAGGCCACATCCTCCGTGTATTTCCTTGACAACTCAGGAAACTTTTTCTTCATTTCAACTCCCATCCAGGCCTAAGCTCTGCAATGTTGATTAATCCTTTCTTCCCAGTATATCATCCCACGTTCTGTACTACTTGGAACCTTGTGTATTATCATATTCTATTTTAATATATTCCACAATACTTTGTGCTCATTTTTTGCATACTTATTCCTTTTAAACTATAAGACTTTTGAGAGTGAAGATGGAACATTCTTCATGGGTGTATCCCTCAGTAAGCACATCATGTAGGCATAGGACAAGGACTCATCGATTCACTCAAAAAAACTTTTGCTTGGTAGCCACTATGTACCAGGGCTGGTGTAAAGTGTACTGGAGAAAGAATAATAAACATGAGAAAGTTTCCACATTCATGAAGCTTATAGTTTAGTGTAAATGTGATAAAATGTGTGAATAAACCCAGGTTCTAATATTATATATGAGTCAACTTGGGCAATGATAGTATATATGACAATATTGGCTTTAATTTTTTAGATTGTTATTAACTCATCTTTATATAAAATATTAAGAAAATGCATTTAGAAATTTTAGAAACATTTTAAAGTGAAAGGATAAGTTTTAATGTACACATCTATCCCAGAGCAAAAGCCCAACAGTGATCGTAAGGAGACTTTTTTTCTGTTCCGTACTATTGAACTAAATCTGGGATTAGGAATCTGAGCTTCGTATCTAGGATCTTACAATACCTAAATCATACGTTAATATCTATTGACATTACCTTCACATTGGCATTTACATAAGTTTTATTTCATTCATTACATGTTAATTTTATAGATTGAAACCTTAATTTTTAAGGATCTTGCCATCCTGTCTGCATAGTCTTCCTGTGAGCAAAATGTAGAGAGCAGTGTGGGGATCTTTCTATAGCAGAACATTTAAGACCAAAGGTTTTAAATTTTTTTCAAGGTTTATTTAGTTTGAGAGAGAGGGAGAGACAGCATGAGCAGGGAAGGGGCAAAGAAAGAGGAAGACACAGAATACCAAGCAGGCTTTAGGCTCTGAGCTGTCAGCACAGAGCCCAACGTGGGACTCGAAATCCGAAATGCTGAGATCATGACCTGACCCGAAGTTGGACACTCAGCCTACTGAGCCACCCAGGCACCCCTGAGATCAAAGGTTTTAGAACCAGACTGGGTTTAAATCTCAGTTCTGCCACAAGCTAGCTGTGTGAACTCGAGCAAGATAGTTAACCTTCTGCTTGCTAAGTTTTCTTTTCTGTAAAGTAGGGCTAATAACAATACCCACTATATCTGATTAGGATGAGTATCAATGAGCAACACATTAAAAGTACTTAAACAGGACACTGTCATAGTAAGTACTCAACATGGTTATTAACAGTGCTTTAGAAGGTGCAGGAAAACCAGTGTTTCCATGTGATGCTTATGTTGAACTCAGAGCTTTTATATTCCTTAGAAACCTCACAGTACTCTGCATCACATATTATTAAATATCTTCACACTTTGGCCTACTAATTAGCTCTGGGACTATTCTCAAAGAGACATGAATATGAATGTGTTCATTGAGGTATTACTTACGATAGTGAATAATTGGAACCATGATCGATATTTTAAAATAGAGCAGACGTTAATCATTGTTTAATGGAGTATCATGAGATGGCTCATAAAATAAAGGTTATATAGGCCACATCAAAACATGAAAAAAATCCTTGTAATATAGAGTAAAAATTAAGACTTAATGCGGTGAAAAAATTACCTACGTTTATGTAGATTACAAACTTGTAAAAACTACATTCATTATTGGTGATGAAGTTTATGTACTTATGTAAAATGTTCTTCAAGGGCAAGACACAACATATGAATGTACACCATATCTAATACCTGTTCAATGCTCTATAGATATTAGATTGAAAGTATGATTCAGCCAATGGTAATCCAGCCTGAGGTTACATAGCTATGACTATTAATGGGAACCATAGCTCAACTTTTAAAATCGTATTGTGGTGAAGTAGGTTTTCAACATGGCTGATTTCCCCTACCCCATCATGCCTGGGAACATTTGGCAATACCTGGGGACATTTTTGATCATCACAACTGACATCTGGTGAAAACTGGCCAGATAATGGTTAAATCTCCTTCAATGTGCAATAAAGTCTCCCACCACGAACAGTTACCCAGTCCAAAATGTCCATAGTCCAGCTGTTGAGAAGCGTTGCAATATAGGTACACCTCTCTTTGTCAGAGGACCTCAAGGGTCCAGTCATCATGGGAGAGTGAAGGCAGTCCTGCTAAAGAGAAATCTAGTTCTTAGGGGGATCTTACAGAAACTTAGGAGACAGTAGCATTTATCTGATGGCTCAGCTGTAATTAACTTGTATATATCACTGTGACCTTGTCATGGAGATGTTTCATTCAGATTTTGTATGTCCCATTGTATTAACTCATCTTTCAACGAGAGGAGCAGACTAGGCCATATTTTATAGCTGCAACATTGTGGACCATAAATATGTGTGTCTCCAAGGAAATAAATTTAAAAAAAGGAAAAACAAACATTTCATTAGAAATCCAGATATTGCATTCTGCCTTCTCCTCCGTTCTCCTCACTGTGCAACTCATGCACACGCGCACACACACACACACACACACACACGGGCACACACACGAACGCACACTTGAGTGGTCTGGCACATGTCACATCACCTCTCTTTGCCTCAGTAATCTCATATGTAAAGTAGAGATTATAGCAGTATAACTGCAGGCCAATTCTTGCCCAATAAATATGTATGTTTGTAAGTATGAGTAGGGTCATTGTTCTCTAGGTCACAATGTAACCGAAGACACAGAATCTCTATATTTCTATGACTCTCCGTTGTTACACTTAATACCTAAATATCTCAGTGTGGAGAAAGCTGTCAGTAACAACATGAGATTATTTACTCAGTTTTATGGATTTTCCTTTGACTTTTGTCTATGAACAGGAATCATAACATTTGGCAATACTTGGAGACATTTTTGATCATATCATTTTGAGCTTCAGAAGCTCAAATAAAGACCCCCAGCTGATGTTACTCCTTTGGAACTTATATCTTCAGACTACGAAGGAGTGCAGGGTCAATAGAAATTTCTCCCATGAGGTAAAAGTATCAGAAAATGCTTTATCTTTATTTGAAATACATTTCTTAGTGATAGGCTATCACTTTTGAATGATCCAGACATATGTTCATCTATTTTAAACCAGATAATAGGAACAAAATCAGTTCTTATATGCATATTTTACATTTTTATTATTATACATTCATAGAACATCAAATAGTCAATAATTGCTACCATAGTTATGCTAGAAAAGTGGTCTACAAATCAAGTTGTCCAAAACAAAGGCCATTATTCATGAGAGCTGCCACTAATTTTCAACTATTGTGTTTTTTAATAACAACATATAGAAAGTCAACCGAGTTATTCAAATCTTTTGTGACTGTTAGTACTGGTGTGTACAGTGGGGGGCTTAGACTGTGGGTGTAGGATTCATACTGCCTAAGTTCAAATCTTTGTTCCCTACTTAATAACTGTGCAAATTTGGGCAATTTACTAAACTACACTAAGCCACAATTTCCTCCTCTTTAAAAATGGGGTTATTAGGAACACATACCTCATAGAGTTGTGAGGATTAAGTAAGTTTATGATACAGGACTCTTACTGCAGTGCCGAAAAGCTGTTATCAATTATTTTTATTGTGTTGCTCCAGCTGGGGATATGTTGCTTGGAGAATAAAAAGTTTCAAAATCAGTCAATTGAAAAGCTCTTTGGAAAATTGAGTAGTTTTGCCATGAATAAGGTAAATCGATGTTGATAACATTCTTCTCTGATGTTTCCATCACCTTGAACTCGCATCTAGTCTATGGCCTGTATCCTTTCCTGTTTGATTTTAGTTCTCTATAGATTTCTTTTATGTCCTCGGTCAGACATTCCTCAATGGGAAGAACTATTTCTTATTCATCTTTAGACCCTTACATTTCCTTGGGAAAAATTCTGAACATAGTAAAATTATAGTTAATATTTACAATCCAGATTTTCAGGATTATTGTTAATGGTTTCATATTAACGCATTTTTATTTCAGCTGTTATTACATTTGAACTGTCCTAAAATGTTACAACACAGACCATGGAAATGATCAAAGCAAACCACGTACAATTTTCCTGCCTCCCTAGTTATTATGATTTAACTATCTTCAGTATTATAGACACTGCGTAGAAAAAATAGTTTTATCTCTTATGCTTTCTGTGTTTTTGTCAAATATAGCATATTGGTTAGGTTTGCTTGGCTAAGATATGTCCAGAGAGATCAGTAAGCTATATATCAGAGCACTCAGTGTCACAAGGAGTGAGAATTTATGACCCTCCAAACCTCTGATACCCAAAGGCATAAAGAAGCTGGACTACAGCAACAAGGAAGCTGGACTAGAGCATCATTCCCCCACAGATTAGTTGTGCGACCTTGAGCATCTTACTTAAATTTTCAGAGTCTTGGGTTGCTCATGTATGAAAAGGGTACAGAATGAGCAGATTACTCAATTATATCCTTATTCTAGCATATTTTGATTATTAATTATACGTGATACACCTTTTAAAATGATCCTTTTATTCTGCATGTATCAGATTGTGACATTTTAAGGAAGATACAATGAACAGATATCTCACTTGGTTGTGTTAGTGGTGTTTTAGCTTTATAACTAAGAGATCTGAGTTTGAACTGCCATTTTCAGAATACCTCATTACACATATAATTTTTAAACATGGCATGATTTATATGGGAGTTTTGATAGACTCTATAGGAAAAAAAAAGATGATTTATTGTTCCAATTTTTCTAGGAACTCAAGCCTGAGCATATAGCACATTGGTATTTCTGATAAATGGTTTTCCCATTGTGATTTAAAGATAGACTTTTGAAGGGGGAACTCTTAAGTCATCTCAAAGTGTTTGGAACACATGGCCTCCCAACAGTCAACTTTTCTGCATTTTCTTTCCCCAATCAAGCAAAAGAAGTTAAGTCCTGGCCATGATTGCACAAAGTTTTTTTTTAAATTCATTTTTTTAAATATTTATTTATTTTTAAGAGAGAGAGACAGAGAGCACATGAGCAGAGGAGGGGCAGAGAGAGAAACAGAATCCAAAGCAGGCTTCAGGCTCTGAGCTGTCAACACAGAGCACGACATGGGGCTTGAACTTGTGAACCATGAGATCATGACCTGAGCTGAAGTCGGATGCTTAACCAACTGAGCCACCCAGGTGCCCCTACAAAGTTTCTTTAGAGATCCATGTGTTGAATGCTAACCATTCCCTCTAAAAAGAAAAAACAAAAAACAAAATCAACAAGGCAATGAAGGGCAACTTGATATTAAGTCTAAAGGATTTTTCTCAAAATTGTTTGCAGCATAAACAGGGAAATGTTAGAAACCCCAAACCAGAGCTTATTTAAAATGCTTTTCTCAAATGTGAAGAAATCTTTCAATAAGCAGAATCTTCTTTTGTATGATATGGTAGAAAACTAAGGGAGGAGAGACTGCTAGGGTAAGTTAAGCATTCCTAGACCTCTATAACTTTTGCCTGAAACCTAAGGATGGATACAACTGTCTCTGGTACAGCAGAGTGACATGAAAATATAAAGTGATTAGTGCCCAAGTGCTATCAATTGTTTTAGGCCTTAGTACACCCTGTGGTCATGTATTTGATTGCCCCTATAATGGGGGAGGAAGGGACAAACACGTCCTTCAGTTCCTTACCCCTTTGTAATGTCTGTCCTTTGCAAAGAAGAGAAAAGCAGACCCTGAATCCAGAGGATTTTTTTCTTAGAAAGTTTTGGAACATCCTCCTTGTTTTGCTTATATAAAAAAAAAGTCTTTGGAAAACTATTAAGCCAAGTGTTGATTTAAACAGAATATACAGAGGGGCACCTGGTTGGCTCAGTCGGTTAGGCATCCGACTTCAGCTCAGGTCATGATCTTGCGGCTTGTGGGCCCGAGCCCCATGTCGGGCTCTGTGCTGACAGCTTGGAGCCTAGAGCCTGCTTCAGATTCTATGTCTCCCTCTCTCTCTGCCCCTTCCCCTGCTCACGGTCTCTCTCCCTCCAAAAATAAATAAACATTAAAAAAATAATAAAATAAAAATAAACAGAATATACAGAAAGAACTTTTCTGAACAAAATCTAGACAATGTTAATGGGAATTTCTTCACACATGTTCTTTGTGAAGCTACCAGGAGCTGGCTGCCAACCACATAAACCTAAGTGTAGAGGAATTTGATCAAAAAGTTGAATCAGGAATACTTCATTTCTTGTTGATGAAATTACTTCTATGTTCCAGACCCTGGGCTGAAAGTTGAAGGAGGTATGCAGTGTGTGGTTTCCGTGTACAAAAAGAGGCATGTGTCTTGCCTCTACCTGTATACATTCGTAAAGTGGCCATGAGTTGTGTTATGAGAAACCATTGACTTCACCTGTCTAAGCCCCAATCAATTCTGTAAAATAGAAATGTCACCTATCTTAGAAGGTTGTGTTAGTTACATAAGGGGTGCCACAGCAAAGCACAACACACTGAGGGGCTTAAACAACAGAAATGATTTCCTCATAGTTCTGGAGCTGGAAGTGCAAGATCAAGGTATTGGAAGGTGGTTTCTGCTGAGAGCTCTCTTCCAGGCTTATAGATGGTTGTGTTTTACCATGTTTTCACATGGCCTTTCCTCTATGTGTGCATGTTCCTGGTGTCTCTTCCTCTTATAAGGACACTAGTACTCCTGGATCAGGGACCCACCTCGTGACCTCATATAACTTTATTTGCCTTCTTAAAGGCTCTGTCTCTAAATATTCACATTGGGAATTAAAGCTACAGCATACGAATTTGGGGGAAGACACAATTCAGTCTATAACATGTGGTTATGTATGAAAGAAAACATATACAAAGTGCTTAAGACAGTGCTTGACACATCACAGACTGGCTTCAGTGATTATTAACTTTTACTTTATTGACCTCAGTGGTTATTCAAGAACATGGCAACCCTAATGAGTAATTAGAACATGCAGGGCTGAGGGTCAGCCTTGGGCAATAGTGACCCCATGACTGTAAGGCCATGCAATTTGTAGTTATAATTATTCCTTGTTTTATAGAGGGAAAAACTGGTCAGTTAATAAGTCCCAGGGCTCATAAAGTCACAGCCAACTTCTGAGTCAGGTTTGCTGCCTCCAGAGCTCTTAGTCTGTTAAATCCATCTCAGGCTTGGAGCAGCCATATCCAATTACCCTTGTATCACACGGCCACCCATCCCAGGGCCAACCCCTGCCATTTATCCTAACTGAAGCTTGGCCACACTTGAAGGAAAGCCTGCAAACTGATCGTCCCCCAGACAGATTCAGCTTTGATAGAAAACTCTTGCTGTCATATTTGTGGGAACTGTTCCAACCATGGAGATATGTGGGCTGATTAAGAAATTTTACTGCCCTTTGAAAATTGAAGATTGAGGTTTGTACATATGGGAGTTGGGGATATCTAATCTGTCTTTAAATTTGATTTATGCAAACCTCTAGCTTCAAAGTTCCCAGCATAAAACCATTTAACCATGAAAATGGCAAAGCTAACATTCACATTCTCAGTTCAGATACTAGCAGGAAAAATGTTGTTTTGGCTTCAGGCTTAAAGGGCAAGTCTGTGGCCTGGGAGTACCTATATATTCCCCTGGCTTCCTGAGATGTTCACAAGACCTTTCTGGGGAGGACCCAGGTTCCTAAAGCCTAAGCAGAACCTGCCTTTTCTGGACAATGCTGAGGAGTTGACTCCAGGCTTTTCATCTTCTATTCGTTTCTCTTATCTTTGATGGTCTTTGGCTCATCTTACCCTCTCCCACTTACTCTACTTTTCATCATGGATTCGTCATCAAACAGTTATACCTCAGGACATAGAGATTATTAAACCAAAGAACCTAAGAGCTGGAAGAATAACTGGTAATAGTGTGTCCAACAAGTAGGAAGAAATGGAAATTCAGTGAGATACAGCCTATCCCCTGAGAATACTCTGCATCTCAGCGTGTAGGGATGTGACTAAAACATAAATCTCCTGCGTCCCAGACTAGACTCCATTTTATGGCTGTGGTTGGCAACAGTGCAAACTAGGCTTTAATTTAGTCCACATGCCAGGCCTACTATAATTTGCATGGTTAAGTGAAAAACTGAAAAAAAGTATTCATGAGAATGAAATGGAAAAATGTGCTGGATCTTCATACTTGTTTAAAGATCTTTCCAAACTGTTGTAAGCAGAAATCTCAAATGGCCCCCAAGATTCCTGCCCTGTATAATCCTTTCCCTTTGAATATGGGCAGGATGTGTGAGTATGAAGGTTTATCACTCCCATGAGTAGCGTACTTTACATGGCAAAGTTCAAGGGATTTTGAAGATGTAATTAAGGTCCCCAATCAATTAGCTTCGAGTTAACCAAAGGGGAGATTGTCCCAACCTTATCAGATGAGTTGTTAAATGAAGTCAGAGAAATCTAAAGAGAGATTATTCCACTGACCTTCAAGCAGCAGGTCAAATAGAGGAGACAGTGCACTGGTTTACTATGAAGGGTTTACATGAAGGATGGAGTCATCCTGACCAATGATGCTAACAAATAAGACAATAGACACTGGGATGTGGTGGCCATCATCAGTATGAGTGAACTGCGTCAGGTGAGCAAGCCTTGGTCACATAAGTTGGTGAATAATCAAAAGCCCTAAGACAAAGAAGTAGGTGATAGGCAGGGCTAGCTCAGGGACACAGACAGCCTTCATTAACAATTCCTCTTGAGGCTGATCTGGCCAATGAAGAAGCTGAACCAGTGATAAATCTATCATCAGAAAGAATCTTCGGGACATAGAGAGGCTGTATGCTCTGAATGGACCAGATTTCCACTTCTAACTAAAACTCTCAGAAGGGTTTGGGGCATATAGAGATTCACTGAGATAATTCATAACTCAAAAATTCACTCCTTTTTTCCACCTCATCCCTAAATATAGATCCTGCATAGACCCCTGGATTCTGAGACATACAGAATTTAGATCAGTGGAGAGAAGAGAGGCAATTTTGGTTGAAGAGGATAGGAGGAGGTGCATAATGAAGGTTTTAGCCTTTCATTAAAGAAACCCTTTCCCTTTTTTCTTTCTTTCTTTCTTTCTTTCTTTCTTTCTTTCTCAAAAGAACAATTGGTGATCCCAGGAGAGAGCTAAGCATTGGGACAACCCTTCATCTATCTGGAGGCCATGGAGATAGTGAATCCCTGCTGCCAGAATTCCAGACCAGTGGTCTTGATGTACCATAACAGATTATGTTAACTCAGTAAAGTTCCTCAGATTAACCAAATTCTAACAAGAAGATAATGATACAGGAAGACTATTTGATGAGAAAAAATAATCAACCAAAATAATATCCCTCTACATCTCAATTGCCCTAAAAATAGCTAACAGTCATTCCTAACCACATGCTACTCACATTTCTAAACACTTCATCTGTTCTGATTTGAAGTACTCATATTATTCTCATAGTTTAAATGAGAAAATTGCACAAAGGTTAAATAAACTGCCTCGGTCTATTTTGTTATTAAGTGCTGGAGCTGAGATTTGAACCCAGGCTACTCAGCCACTTTCCTCCACAGTCTGCCTTCCTGTCTGCTATACTCTTCTGCTCATCAGTACTGATACCATTTTTCTGTTCTGGATTCTTTTTATCCATTGATCATTTTCTTTGGTAACCATCAGTAAAAATATAAAGCTTTTAAAGACAGGGTCCTGTGTTGATTTCGTTTGGGTCTTTACCTATTGCCAAGCATGTAGTTGGTGTCTTGATTGATGAATTATTAAAGTTAAACCTTTACAGTCTTGTTTAAAATTCTCTGCACATCATTACTAAAAGCACATATGAGAGCATTTTCACCCATTTCCTTTTCTATTCAAAAGGAAATTGCCCAGGCATTACGTTAAGAGCTATCAGCACCAGCTCTCATCCTGGTCCCCTGCAAAGAGGTCAGAGTAGCACCTAGCACCAGCCCACTGCAGCACCATTCTGACCCAAGCTGACACCAGTGAGAGATCCTTGAAGAGTGAGGTACTTCTGGCTTCTGTTGTTGGCAGCATTTCACCTCTTAGTCCATTTCATCCCTCTATTCACTGGGATATTGCATTGCTGAGACCTAAGATTAGTTGCTTGTGGAAGAACGAGTAGGCGTTTGCAGCAGGCTCTGTTAAAATCATTACCCATTCTCCTCCCGGCACTGCCTGGACCAAATGCCTGGATTCGTGACTGTGTTCAAAAAGCAGTGCTCAAATCCACAATCCCACCGTTTAAAATAGATCTTTCTAGATGAAGAGGAAAAAGTGGAAAACATTTTCATTGCAGTTATTTTGGGAAGGTGACCTGAGAACATTAAAGGGCACCCAATAACTATTTGTTGAATGAATGTGTGAATTGAAACAGGTTTGCAGAATTTTTCATTAAGAAGACCTCATTCCCAAAGGTTTGGCCTTCTGCCAAAGACAGTTCCCTCGTACTTAATACACTGCCACCTTCCTCTTGCGAAAGCCACTGATTCCAGCATATATTTCTTCATCCAGACTTTCCATTCATTCACAAATCACTTATTAAAGGCCTTCTGCTGATTAAGATCTATGAGAAATTGGACCACAGAGTTGACAAAGATAAGGTCCTTGAGTGCAAGATTATTTGTTAGCTTCTCTTCCTGGACTTGATGTCTCTGTGTGAAACTGATGAATCGTGTTCAATTGAAAATTCCTGAAGTAACATGTCCCTTCCCAAAAGTCCCTCCCCCTAATGGCAGAAGTGATCACAAAAAGGACTTTTCTCATTTCATGAGCCTGGTACCTTGACCGCAGTTAATTGCAGTGAAGATGAGTGGCATCTACAGATTGGAGAACTCGTCAGGTTGCATCACTTGGGAAACCTAAAGACAGTGTTAGCAAAAACAAAAGTAAACAAATTATATAAATTTTTCACTCTATCCCCCCCCCAAAATGGGAGTAGGCATCCTTTATTAGTCAGGAAAAGTTATGCTTTTCTGCAGTAACAAATAACTCCAATATCTCAGTAGCTTAAACTAACAGTATTTTATTTCTTATATACATTTCTTCTCCAGTGCGAGTGGGAGCTCCGCTGTATGTAGTTACTCAGAGACCCAGGCTGATAGATGGATCCACCACTTTATAGTTACACGCATCTAGAACATGCAGACTCCTCAGTTACAGCCAGAGGCAAGGGAGACTGGAGAATTATGGTGAGGTTTACATGGCTTCAACAGGGAAATGACACATGTCACTTCTGCTCAAATTTTGTTTTCCAAGAGTTTCCAGATAAATCCATTTAATTACACAGAGGTGGGAAATGTAAGGTAGCTATTTGGCAAGCATGAGTCTCTCTGCCACATACAGTTAATAATATATTTTTATGTGTATATGACTTAGATGTCTATCCTTATTTATGATATGTGTTATCAGAAAACCATTCAAAGTTTAAAAAGATAAATAGTAAACTAAAAAACATAAATAGATGCTCTAATATATTTTCTCTCTGCACTCTGTCTAAACTTGCAGATCATTGGAGACCGTGATGCCAGAGTTACAAATATATCGTGACATTCTGGTTGCCTTTGGGGCATGGCTATATCACTGCTGAAAGAATAACTTTTTTTCCCCTCTCTCTTCATGTCCTTACAAAGAATCCACATTTGTGAAGATACTCTGAGTTTACCTTTGTTCTAAGCAAACTGAAAGAGCTTAGCTCTCTGGGACCTTTTAGAACATGCCAGTCTCGAAATGCTATCAGGCTGCTTTCTGACTCAAGAGAAATAGCAATATTTGGACCCCTTGTTCTTTCTTAGATATTCCTCCAAATCCATATGAATCCTCACTGTGTGTCTATCTTGCTGCCTTTCCAGAGCAGTGCCTGATTCATGACATTTCTTCAATGATAATCCAATTATGATCATTCAACCTCAAGGCAAGGTTGATTCACAGCACAGTAATTCATTCTACCTAGTGGCCCCTCACACATGGAATCATAAATCCTTCAGAGAAGAAAAGGACCTCAAATTTAATTCCACACAGCATTTTTATTATTCAAATTAGAAATTTAGCAAGTTGAAGCCCAGGTATGTTGAATGACTGGCCTAAGATCAAAGAGTTACTTAGCTGCAAAACCCACCATAGAGTTATTTCAACTCTTAGAACTTGTCAGGGGCAGCAGGGAATGGAGCACATAAAAAGGAAATACAAAACATAAAAATAAATCACAATTTCACTTAATCTTTGTTAAGGCCTTTCTCATGTCTTTTGTGAAATTGAAATCAAAGATAAAATGCTAATTAGATCTCAGTATAAAAATAGGGACAAGAGAATGTTTGATGAAAGATTGGAAAAGAAAACACTATTTGAAGCAACCCTCCCATCTGTTCCAAAGAAGTCCAACATAGCAATCTCATCATCTTCAGGCAGCATAACCTAGAATGAATTCAGGCAGTAAGCTTGGCATTTATAGAGCAGTCTGCTGGGAAAGAGCAATTTCATTTCCAAGGACTTCACCAAAGTGAGGACCTGACGTTACAAATGATTAATTTTTTCTGGAGGGTTCTTGAGAAATGTCTTAGCATTTAATAATCTGATAATATTTGTAATTCTCATTAAATTGTACCTGAATTTAATGGTCTTATCACCTTTCACTGAGTGACCAAACTAACCTTATGCCTTAAGGAGCTGGAAAAAGAACAGCAAATAAAACCCAAAACCAGCAGAAGACAGGAAATAATAAAGATTAGAGCAGAAATTAATGCTATAAAAACCAAAAAAAAAACAAAAACAAAAACAAAAACCCAAAACAAAACAAAACAAAACAGTAGAACAGATCAATGAAACCAGAAGCTGGTTCTTTGAAAGAATTAACAAAATTGATAAACCACTAGCCAGTTTGATCAAAAAGAAAAAGTAAAGGACCAAAGTAAAAAAAAATTAAGAATGAAAGAAGAGAGATCACAACCAACACAGCAGAAATAAAAACAATAATAAGAGAATATTATGAGCAATTATATGCCAATAAAATGGGCAATCTGGAAGAAATGGACAAATTCCTAGAAACATATACACTACCAAAACTGAAACGGGAAGAAAAAGAAACTCTGAACAGACCCATAACCAGTAAGGAAATCAAATTAGTAATCAAAAATCTGCCAAAAAACAAGAGTCCAGGGCCAGGTAGCTTTCTAGGGGCATTCTACCAAACATTTAAGGAAGAGTTAACACCTATTTTCTTGAAGCTGTTCCAAAAAATAGAAATGGAAGGAAAACTTCCAAACTCTTTCTATGAAGCCAGCATTACCTTGATTCCAAAACCAGAGAGCCCCCTACAAAGGAGAAGTATAGACCAATTTCCCTGATGAACATGGATGCAAAAATCCTCAACAAGATACTAACCAGCTCCAACAATACATTAAAAAAATTATTCACCATGACCAAGTGGGATTTATACCTGGGATGCAGGGCTGGTTCAATATCTGCAAAACAATTAACGTGATTCATCACATCAATAAAAGAAAGGACAAGAACCATATGATCCTCTCAATAGATGCAGAGAAAGCATTCGACAAAATACAGCATCCTTTCTTGATAAAAACCCTCAAGAAAGTAGGGATAGAAGGAGCATAACTTGAGAACATAAAAGCTGTATATGAACAACCCAGTGCTAATATCATCCTCAATGGGGAGAAACAGACAGCTTTCCCCCTAAGGTCAGGAACAAGACAGGGATGTCCACTCTCGCCACTGTTATTCAACATAGTATTGGAAGTCTTAGCCTCTGCAATCAGACAATGCAAAGAAATAAAAGGCATCCAAATCAGCCAGGAGGACATCAAACTTTCACTCTTCACAGATGACATGATAGTCTATATGGAAAACCCAAAAGATTCCACCAAAAAGCTGCTGGAATTGATTCATGAATTCAGCAAAGTTGCAGGATATAAAATCAATGCACAGAAATTGGTTACTTTCCTATACACCAACAATGAAGCAACTGAAAGAGAAAACAAGGAATTGATCCCATTTACAGTTGCACCAAAAACCACAAAATACCTAGGAATAAATCTAACCAAAGAGGTGAAAAATCTACACACTGAAAACTATAGAAAGCTTATGAAAGAAATTGAAGAAGACACAAAAAAATGGAAAACGGTTCCATGCTCCTGGATAGGAAGAACAAATATTGTTGAAATGTCAATATTACCCAAAGCAATCTACATATTCAGTGCAATCCCTATCAAAATAATAGCAGCATTCTTCACAGAGCTAGAACAAATAATCCTAAAATTGGTATGGAACCAGAAAAGACCCTGAATAGCCAAAGCGATCTTGAAAAAGAAAACCAAAGCAGGAGGCATCACAATCCCAGACTTCCAGCTATACTACAAAGCTGTAATCATCAAGACAGTATGGTACTGGCACAAGAACAGACACTCAGATCAATGGAACAGAATAGAGAACCCAGAAATGGACCCACAAATGTATGGCCAACTAATATTTGACAAAGCAGGAAAGAATATCCGATGGACTAACTTGAAATTATATAGTGAATGATGTCATTCATTCATTAATTCATTCAACTGGACACTTAATCTATGCAGACATTATACTAGGTGCTGAGGATAAAACAACGAACAAGGCAGATACATTTCTGTCCTTACTGAGCTTACAGTGTTAATGTTAACATTCCAGTATTAATCCCTTGAGAATCCAAGTTTTGGTTTTTCTGGATTTCTGGAGTCCATGTGAGACCTCTGTATTGTATCCCAGCTAAACCTCAAGGGCAAAACATGCATTTCATCCTAACTAGTCCGGTGTCTGGATATAGAACTTATATGAACTGGTTTTGAAGTGTTAACATCTTGTGAATCTCGACTCAGCTACTCACAAGTTCTATAATGTTAGACTAGTAACTCTCATCACTTACACACTTCTACATCAGCTATGGTTGCATAAGAAACCACCCCACAGCTCAATGGCCTAGCACCACTCATCAGGCTTAGCACCTGAGGCTCAGCTGATCAGGGAACCCCTGTCAGCTTGGGCATGTCCTTGTCATGAATATGGCAAAGATTAAAGAGCTCCTAAGATTGGGTTAGATGAGATGTGTGGTCACTACGTGTTCCCCACAGATGGCAGTATCATCATCACTTCAAATTTCCCTTTCGACATTTGGAAAGCTTTCTTGAACATAATCTTGGTCTTGCCCTGTCTCTTACCTTTGTACCACACTGCTGAAACTCCCGCTTCCTCAGATTAGACCAACTCCTGCCTCTTAAAAGGGTTTGGACTTTGTTTGTGATTACTGGGAATTCTCTGAACCACTTCTGGAAGAAACTTTTGCCCATAACTCTATAACTTCCTTCCTTGGGCAGCCTCCCAGCTAGAACAAGGCTACAATGACCAGTTCCCTGCTGCTAGTCAAGGTGACCAGTGAAATTTGTGAGTGATGTATGCCGAAGGCAGGTAATATCACTCCTGTTGAGAATACATGGTATGGGTTTTTATAATTTATCCTATAACTGTACATAAGGTCATTTTACCATCCCCCTCCAATAGATGAAAAAAGTATTGACGCATATTAACTTTACAAAGTTTTAATATTAAATCAGAATAGAATGATATTTGCTGGATTTTATGGCAATTTAAAAAAATAGTGTCCCTCTTGTCCCCACCCAAGTTCTGTATCAATTGAGAGATAGACAAGGCAGACAAATAGAGATCAAAATGCCAGCTTCAAAACTGTTGGCTGTGAGAAAATGGCTTACACATTTAGCAGTGATAGTTTGATACTACTGAGCCCTAAAATAGATAGAGTTACCTGTCTAGTAAAGTTGTCTCTCTGAAATAGCAGGTCTCCTTCTCAGGGGGAAAGTCCTGTAACCCATGGTGGAGCAGAGACCAGACACAGGCATATCCCAACAAGAATGAGGTGAGGTTTGCTTTGGTGGCTGTTCCTGTTTCCAGATTTGCCAGACAGTTGATTCCTCCTTCAGTGGGAGGGGCAGACGGAGTAATGCAGAGATGCAAGGAAGGTTTTACTAACTGAAGTCTCTTCAGGTATACCTGAAGCAGGTAAAGGAGATGCCCATTGTCCCCATTCCAATAGTAAGGGGAGATTATGACACGTTAGAATTCTCTCCTACTTCCCATTGACTCCTGAGAGTTTGATAGTTACTCTGAGACAGACACATCTGTGTATTATCACGCTAGTCATTCTACTCTTAAGGGGGACCTATCCTGTGGGCTTTCATTACCTGACAGGGAATTAGTTTTCCATTTTACAAGTACAACTCGATTAGCTTAAGCTTTCAAAAACAAGGACAATATTATTCTCCACTTCTAAGCTTCTGTGATTGTCAGAGACACAGATACCATAAAATAATACATGGCTATTGAAAAGATAACCATTTATGCTTTACATGGTGTACACTTAGGAAAGGGCCTCTTTCTGGTGCTTACATGAATATAGGTCAAAATTGACTGTCTTGAACATGAGCAGTGAGATTCTTCTCTCCCGTAGAACCTCTTGAATTCACAAGGATAATGAAATGTCCTCAAACATGAAATGTCCTACCTACATCTTTGTCTTTTCTAAGTAATCACATGATCCTCAGATAGTCATGACTTCCAGTGGGGAGAGTACTGGGCATATTAGAGACTGAGGCTTACAGAGGTAACATGACTTGCCTTGTCTCATTGTAGGTAAATTCCAGAGGTGGGATTCAAATCTACAGCAATCTGATCCCGAATGTGCTTAGCCAACAGCACATTTCAATAATTATTGTTACATCATCAAATCCTCCATTTGCTGATGTTCTAAAGCAATTAATAAATTGCAAATGAAGATTTGCTTTTGGGGAATGGAGACCCACAAAGCGTACAAGACATGCAGGCAGCTCTTGTTGGGTTGGTCCCCTCCAGATGGGAAGGACATTATGCATCCGAATCAGACAAACACCAGTGGAGTAACAGCCATCCCTCTCTGTGAGCCCAATGTGGGGGTTCAAAGCAGGGGCTGCGGTTTCTTCACAGGTGGGTGTTTTGTGTCATTGGTTTCTTGGTTGTATCAACTAGAACTGCTGGAGTGAGAAGTAAACATGGACATTAATCAGCCTCCTGGGGACAGCCTCTCATCACAGACCCAGACTATTCAAAGAGTGACCAGCCCCCACCTTGCTGGGCAGAAGGGCGTTTTGCAAATCACCCAGTGTCAGGCAGGTGTGAGCACTGTTGTCTGATCCTACAGTGATAGGGCCATGGGGAAAACACTAAGCAGGTTTTTCAGTGTCTTCTGGGCCCTTCCTAGACACAGCCATTGTGAGCTTTTCTTCATGATACATTTGGGTTGCATTTGTCATGCTAAGCAGTCTGCTCAAACATTCCCCAGGCAGGAATGGGTCCTCAGTAATATGTTGCTACACAGAGGTATAAGCCCTATAGTGTCAATAGTGTGATTTACACACACACACACACACACACACACACCCTTTCAAGATCCTACTAACTGATTTATGCTTATTCATAAAAATCCATGCTATGATGTTAATAGTCTCTCATAAGAGGCATGAGAGGCATGAGAGACCATTAACATTATAGCATTGATTTTCAGTCAATGAACTGAGAAAATCTACTGACCATATTCTGATATGACCTGTTATTTGTCACTTGTTGCCTATTAGTCTTACCCTTCTTTTCCTTACCTTTCCATTCCTTGAAGATCTCAGTGATGCCAAACTCTCTTGCCAAGTTACTGAGCTTATATTTTCCCAGGAGAGAACATTGGCAAGGGCCTCTGAAGAATCAAAAGAAACATCTCAGTGGATATTTGAAGGTAGGGTTGTAGATAGAGAAGAAAGGAACATGAATGATGGCATAGTGATTTAAAAAAAAAAAAAAAGCTATATATACATTTATCCCCAAGATCTTGTAACTTGTGTAGAATCTGGTCGAGACTGGTCACTGGGTTGTGGAAGGGAGGGAGCAAGGTGGGGAGGAAGAGAGGAATAAGAGATTGAAAATTAGGAATTTGGCCCTCTGTTACAAAGAGTGTGTTCTGAAGCATCAGAAAGAAAGATCTGGTTGGAACAAAGTGTCCTGTTTTTCTGCAATGAAAGATAAGATTATTTTGATTCTGGAAGGTGCAAAACAAGATTTTGTTAAGAAAGCAGTCGTGACAGTCAACTTAGCCTGAGGGGTTTGAACCATAAGTAGTGAATTATAAATTGAGATTATCTTTCTCATTTCATATCCTCTCTCTTTTTAGAAAACAACAACAACAACAACAAAACCAAACCTGAATACCTATTTGTTTGTTTATTTACCTGTTTTCCTGGAGCAGAGGCATGCCAGTAGGGTGTTACCATTGTCCAGGTATCTCACCTCTTGATGTGAATTGACCATTGCTTGACTGACTTCTTGCCAGAATCCATGCTTTCCTGAGTCCCTTCTGGAGGCTTGAGGAAACTCCTGGGTTAGAGAGAAGTTTGAAGAAGTTAATGCAAGCTCACATTTTTTACCTTAGAGACTGTGGGGTGAAGCTCAGGAACACAGGTTTCAGAGGGTGTAGACTCAGTCCCAAGACTCCTGGAATCTAACACTTGACTGACCTAGGTCAAGGTATGGCTCTCTGAGCTCTAGTTGCCTCGCTTGTCTTGTGGGGTAACTATCTACATTGTTTACCCCATAAGGTTGCTATGTGATCAGTTGCATGTGCTTAGACTTTGTAAGCCCCAAAGGAAACATGATTTAAAAAAAAAAAAAAGTAGCGTTTTTCAGAAATGGAGAGGGTGTGTGTATAGGATAGCCTGGTATAAAGAATTAAGATCCTTAAAGAAATCGGATGTTCTAAATGGGAGGCTGTCTGGTAAATAGATTTATATGAGAACATCTAGGTGTCAAGAAAAGGAAAGCTGCTAAAATAGTGTGGGTCATGATGATGTATGTGGGGAGTGTGTGTGTGTGTTCCTGCATGAGCAGGGATGTGATAGGTTTCTTCTATCCCCCGTAATTAGAGTTCCATTCCACATGGCATTGAAGTGGCAGAAAGTGCCTTCAACACCCAGTTTATCTGAGTTCATTTTATTTTGACTCATAAAGTGACTGTCATTGCTCAGAATCCCAGCTTCACCTCTAATCTGAGCTCCTTTATGGTTTCAGAGAGGGAGATGGTATTGAGATAGATAGTCCCATAGAGACTGTGCTTTGTGATGTGTTCCCAGTATGAATTTATTTTAACATTTTTCCATCACTTTCTAAATGGAAAAGAAAAGACCAAGCCCATATGCTGTTATCTGATAGTTTATCTCTTGGATAAAAATTAACTTCCTTCACAAGATGTACATGGTTCAGACAGATGGACCTTTCCATGTCTTACCTTATTCAGTCTATCCAATAACTCTTTGAAGTACATATTAGCATTATTCCCATTTTACAGATAAAGAAGCTGAGACATACAGTTCAAAACCATTCACCAGTCTCAGAGCTGGCAAGCAGCCAAGTTGGGATTCAAACCTGTTGGCTGGGGCTTCAGTTTGTAGCCTTAACCATTATACAGCACTGTCCAGTGTCCTAAGTGAGAGCAGCAAATTTGTTGGTCACGTTCTTCTCCACACCTGCCCTGATGGTAACAGACATAACGCATGTTGTTACTAAACAACAGACAAGGGAGTTTGGCCCTCCACTTGAAAGGCCATTAGACATCTCCTCATTTTGATAATTAACAGTCCCTCTAGGTCACATTGGCACTATATATACTACATATCTTTATATTTATGTATCTATCAGTATATAAATATTTGCTACCATTCTGGACCCAAATTGTACCACACCCGCATAGACTTCATGCAAACTGTGGAATTGGTAATCCAGGGCTAAAAGTAAGATGGCTCTGGGTAAAGTTGGAAAGTATGTATCAGGAAAATATGAGGGATGTATGAATAGTAATGCATCGTGAATAGTACTATCAATAATAAAGTTTTTGCTGGAAACAAATATTTCACGCATTCCAGGTGATTAAAAATCACTTATTATCCCTGGATGCAGTTTTACATAGAGAAACAAGAAACACGGAGATGTCTGGTCAATAAGGAAAGTAAATAGATTCCAGTGTTCTGAATACCAGTGATTTACTTGAGCATCTAGAAGGGATGGTTCATGAAGCAAGGAATTCCCTTATAGGTCCTTTTAGGTAATAATCCTATGAAGAGATGCCTTTTTTGTCCTGTTTTTTTAATACATTTTTAACATGTTACCCACCCACCCCCAAAAAAACCAGTTTGTGAGCTGATTAAGTATCTCGAGAATTGGCAGGAAGCTGCTGTCTACAGACACCTACTCATAATTACTAACAGATACATAATTTGAGTGCTCGATTGCTACTCAAATTGTTAAAATTTTCTGACCTTTTATTAATTTGTTATGTGTTTCCTCTCTAAATGATCAAGAATTGTGTTGTGTTAACTTAAATGGGGGCAAAATGACTAAAAATCCAGACTTCATGCTATAGAAATTTTAATATTGTTTTATTACCCACAAAAAGAACACCTTTGAGGCAGCATTCATTGGATTTCCAAATGATTCAAAAAGGATTCAGCTTCAAAATTAGAACGGCGAGTGTTTGTGTGCGAGTGTGTGTTTGTGTGTGTGCCGTATCTCTACACACACATACACTTTAGTTTGTTTACAGTGTATTTATCCATTTATATTTTGAGACATTTGAGAAGTACGTGAATGTGTGATTCATTGTAAACAAAATACATAGTATTATATTTGTAACTTCAATTTCTGGCCATTTATGAGACACAGATAAAGGGATATTTATGAACACAGCATAGAATTAGGAATCTAGAGGCCAGCGTTCTAGACCTGCACATTTTCCATCCACAAGTGGCTCTGTGGATCCAAGTAAAGTTCTTTTTAAAAATTTTCCTATACTTCGTATTTCTTTTCAGTAGAATCCAGACAATGATGTGTCTGTACCTTTGAAGATCAAAATAAAATATGTGAGGATACATTTTGGAAAGGGAAACGTCTTCCTTACACTTGAGGGACTATTGTTGTGCATAATAAGGATGCATTGAAATAAGAGAGGATGAAATACTCACCCCCAAGTGAAGTCAAATACATGATTTCACTTGATCTCCACACTGGTGAACGCGCTCCACTTTGAAACATACAAATAGTTGCAAGGCTGCGGCCGGTGGACCTCAGTTCTTCAAAGGAGAATCTAGAAAAATGAGCATTGCACCCCTCCAATTTTGGCCTTAGGAAGTTGTAAGAAGTGAGTTGGCTCTGGTGGGGGGGGGGGTGGTCAGGCCAGCTGGGGAAGGGTCAGGGTTTATTTGTGAGGTTCAGGGTCACATGTCAAAGCATTAAGCAAAGAAAGATAAAAGCCTACATGTCGATTACTAGAAGCTCATGTATTTCATCCTTCAGAAAGCAGGTACTCGCGTGAAAGTGGAGGGGGGTAGTTGTGCTTTTTCAAAATTCCTTAGTTCCTATTTATGCATCACAGTCGGTGAATAGATAATTCTGCAAGTTGACATCTAAGTGTATCTAAATATGTAGCTGTGTGTTCCTTACTAGAGCAAACCAGTTTTCTGAGACACGTACATCGTTAGAATGAGGAGGGAATTTTAATCCTTATGCTCCTATCTGCTCACCGCACAGAAGAAAACCAGACGCATGTCTTCACAATAAGGCAAAATTCTATTTCTGTTCATAGAATCTCTATTAAAGGCTTAATAAAGCATTTGCATGTTATTAAAGGAGAAATAGGAAAGAAACTGAATAAGATGTTCGGAGGCTTACCAAATCAGTGATAGAATTGAATACATTTGGAAAAGATATTTGTACAATTGGTCTTTTTAATGTGGTATCTATGGAGACAAACATATATTAATACCTAGAATAGATCACTGTGTCTGTGTTAGTTTCGGACAGAGTCCCTGTCTTCCTGACACCACATCGTCTTCAGAGCGTAAACGCCAGGCCCCCCGCCCCACCCCAAAGGTCAGCCCTGGAGCTAAGCAAGGATGGCCCAGTCTTGGCACCAACCTGGGCACCCCTTTTTCAGACCACATGAGTTCACTGCCCTGTTTGCAGCTTTCCCAAAGGTTAAAGTATTAATTTCAACCATTGCTTTTTATTTTTTTAATTATTTTAAGTTTATTTATTTCAAGAGAGAGAGAGAGAGAGAGAGCAGGGGAGGGGCAGAGAGAGAGGAAGAGAGAATCCTCAGCAGGGTCTGTGCTGTGAGCACAGAGCCCCATGTGAGATTCAAACTCATGAAGTATGAGATCATGACCTGAGCCAAGATCAAGAGTGGACGCATAACTGACTGAACCACCCAGGAGCCCCCCACCTGCTTTTTGAAAACAAAAAGGACGAAAGGTTACAACAGGAATCCTGTGTCAGTACCGGTGAATTAAAGACTCAATTGCAGGTTGGTTCACTTAAGAGGAGGTCCCCTTGATGGCTCCCATTTCTGCATTTGCCATACCAATATCGAAGCCAGCATTAGGCTTCCAAAGAACATGTAGAAAAGGGAATCAATCACAAAACAGTGCTTTGCTAGTGAGAGGATTCACATCTTCAGTTCCTGAGCCAGATGCCTCCCTCTTGTGTGTTCATTTGTTTGTGTGAGTTTTACAATTTCTCCAGCACTGGAAAACTGCCACTCAAAATAGCCCCTGACCACCTAACCACTGGTAAGTCTAAACATGAAATGCAATTTTCTCTTCTGATCGTTAGTAAAGAAGGCATGATGAATTAATTTGGACTTCCAGCAGCAGGCAGATCATGTTTGTCACTGCCAATACAACATTGTTTATACCTGTACCAATGAGAATGAGGGGCACTGTGAGGAATTTAAAATACATGCACTGTATTAGTCAAATAAAATGAAAACCAATGTAGCTCATTTATCTCTTCTGAAAATATGTCATTCAAGGTCTTTTCCATGGTTACAAATGACCAATCTCAAGGGAAAGGTATTATATGCTATCCTGGAGATTCATGGTTGTGATAAGATGTGTGTGTGTGTGTGTGTGTGTGTGTGTGTGTGCGTGTGTGTGTCTGGTGGTGGTGGTGATGGTCGTATGGGTTATTAAGCATCAAATACTTGACTTTAGGTTACTGGAATTGACCATGATTCTAAAAGGCAGCCTATGGAATGGGAGAAGATATTTGCAAATGACATACCTGATAAAGGGTCAGTATCCAAAATCTTAAAACTCAACACCCAAAAAACAAATAACCCAGATAAGAAATGGACAGAATACATGAATAACCACCTTTCCAAAGTAGATATGCAGACACATGAAAAGATGCTCAACATCACTTATCATCAGAGAAATACAATAAAAACCATAATGAGACCTCTCAGAATGGCTAAAATTAACAACACAGGAACAGGTGTTGGAGAGGGTGAGGAGAAAGGGGAACCCTCTTGCACTGTTGGTGGGAATGCAAACTGGTGCCACCACCCAGGAAAACAGTATGGAAGTTCCTCAAAAAACTAAAAATAGAACTAACCTATGGTCCAGCAATTGCACTCTTAGGTATTTACCCAAAGGATACAAAAATACAGATTCTAAGAGATACATGCACCCCAATGTTTAAAGCAGCATTATCAATAATGGTCAAACTATGGAGAGAGTCCAAATGTCCATCAACTGATGAATGGATAAAGAAGATGTGGCATATAAATACAATGGAATATTACTCAGCCACCAAAATGAATGAAATCTTGCCATTTGCAATGATGTGGATGGAGCTAGAATGCATTACACTAAGTGAAATAAGTCCGTCAGAGAAAGACACATACCATACGATTTCACTCAGATGTAGAATATAAGAAACAAAACAGATGAACATAGGGGAAGGCAGGGAGAAGAGGAGAGAGAAAAACAAACCACAAGAGACTCTTAAATGCAGAGAACAAACTGAGGGTTGCCGGCGGGGAGATGGGTGGGGGGATGGGCCAGATAGGTGATGAGCACTAAGGAGGGCACTTGTGATGAGCACTGGGTGTTCTATATAAGCGATGAATCACTGAATTCTCCCCCTGACACCAATATTGCAGTGTGTGTTACCAAACTAAAATTTAAATTAAAAAAAAATTTAAATAAAAATATTTATTGAACACCTACTAAGTACTAACAGTCTTTTCAGCATTGAGGATGCACTGATGAGAGGCACACACACTCTGCTCTTAGGAAGCTTGTGTTCCAGTGAAAGAACCCAGATAATGAACAAGTCCGCACATAAATATATATCAGACCCTAGGCAGTGCTACAGCAAAACATAAAGCTGGGGAAGGGGCAAGAAAATGATGGGACTCTACTGAATAAGTGTGGCCAACAAAGGCCTCTCTAATTCGGTGCCATCTGAACAGAGACCTGAATGAACTGAGAGAAACAGCCCCGTGAACATCTCAGGGCAGATGTTTCCAGGCAGAGAGAATAGTAAGCGTCAAAGGATGTGAGGAAGCGCTGTGGGTGGGCCGTTATTAATCTGTCAGATTCAAAGTAAGTTGGTTCAGGAAAGCCTGCTCTCTACTGAGAACCGGCAGCTTAGTAAGGGAGTTAGAAGTGACTCCATATTCTCTCACCGGGACACACAAAGGGTCCCACTTTCTGCCAGCTGACAATGTGTCGCCCACCCCTTACCTTCCGCTCCCGTTGCTAGATTTGCGTGGCTCACATAACGTGTGAACAGGAAAACATAAAGATAACACATGCACATGTAAGAGGCTTCCTCAGAAGGGATCGTTCGGTATCAAAAGTAAGCAACCATAGGAAATAAATACTACATGTGATAGCGTTCAGAGAGCGACTTTGATAAGGTGGCCCTGGGTCCGTCAGACCTGGAAGTGTGTGATAGGATTTCTGAGTGCTTCCCAAACACAGGCACTGTGCCCGGCGCTGTGACGGAGGGAAAACAAAAGAAGCGCGTAATCTATGTCCCCGTGGAGCCAATGGCTGTAAAAGAACAGCAACCCCAACTGTATCTTCATGATGCATCTGAGGAGAATGGGCCGTCTGAGTCTCTGATGTCAGGCAGGAAACGGTTCAGAACCCAACCCACCATCGATAAGTATCAGACCTTATGTGTGAGCCTTTCCGCACTGCAGGAACTCAGATTTCGACAGGGGCATTGTACCTACCGCCTCTGAGGCTTGTTTTTAGAATAAATCAGATAATGTGCATGAAGCAACTAGTGCTGTACTAAATGTTTCCTTCCCCAGCGGTGAGGTTATTCCTGGGAAGCTAGGTATAGCCTTCAAAATGCCCTTTCCATAATAGACCATTTATCCCAAACGGTACCTTTATTTAGCATTCATCTAGTGCCTAGATTTATTGGCGCAGTACAAAGGGAGTGGATTTAAACATGAATTGCGAGCTTTATTTATAGCTATAATCACGCCTGTACGTTATCCATTTTTACATTTTAAATAAGAGTTGTCATGACTCTCTGTGACTTGTGTTCATTAAATGTATCAATCCGTTTCCGCCTAGAATACATAATCATTAAGTCTTTTGTTTGCCAAAGAAAGCTCAGAACATGTGGATATAATAAGTTCATATAGCCAATCAGTTATCTCACATCCATTAATAAACCTTACTTTGTGCTAGATCCTGGACATAGAAAAATCAACTCCGATCTTACTTGCTAGGAAAACACACTCTGCTAATGGGGCAGGAGATGTAAACCATTAGCAGAATATAATAATCAGAGATACAGAGGTGCCCTCACTTACCATGCAAGTGCTAGGTAGTGATGAGCTCCATTCAAGTGTTGGGGGTCCCTAGGGAGTATAAAGCTCTTAAGAGAGGTGCAAATGGAAAGAGTATCTGGAATTATAAGCCTATGTGTTCGGTAGCTGAGATTATCCTGGAAGGGTCTGTGGAGGAAATGTGGAGAAGAGGCAAGAAGAGGGGAAAGTCTAGGGAGAAACCCACTATACCTCATAGGCAACCTGATGCTGCAGATGTGGAATTAAATGTCATATGACCACAGAGACATAGGTCACTGAACCCCTACTTTATGTTCCTTGAACACACTGTCACTGGTGTTCAAGGGAGGATCTTGCCAGACTTTTCCAACTTAGAGTGAGCATTTACCTGTTAATTTTGCACAAACAAGAATATATGAGGTAGAAAATATTGGAATCATTGGCTTTAAAACATAGTTGTAAACCAGAAAGTGGATATAGCAGCAAGATGCTATAGGAGTTGAAGATGACCTTTAAAGCTAGCAGGATGCACTGGACATTCAAATAAGGACGTTTACCAACTGTTCCTCTCTTATCAGAAATATACAGGTGTTTTTATTAGTCAGGATTCTCCAAAGAAACAGAATCAATAAGGTAATAGGATGTGTCACATCCTATTAGAGAATGTATGTTGGAGGGGATTTAAGAAATTGGCTGAGGGGCACCTGGATGGCTCTGTGGGTTGAGTGTCTGACTCTTGATTTTGGCTCAGGTCATGATCCCAGAGTCGTGAGACTGAGCCCCTCATATGACCCTGTGCCAAGAGTGGAGCCTGGTTAAGATTCTTTCCCTCTCTCTCTCTCTCTCTCTCTCTCTCTCTCTCTCAGCACCTGGGTGGCATAACTGGTTAAGCGTCCGACTTTGGCTCAGGTCATGATTTCACAGTCTGTGAGTTTGAGCCCCACATTGGGCTCTGTGCTGACAGCTCAGAGCCTGGAGCCTGCTTCAGATTCTGTCTCCCTCTCTCTCTGCCCCTCCCCTGCTCATGCTCTGTCTCTCTCTCTCTCTTAAAAATAAATAAACATTAAAAAATTTTTGTAAAAGATTCTTTTTCTCTCTCTCTCCTCTCCCATCTCTCCCCACTTGCATGTGCTCTCTCTCTCTAAAATAAAAAAAAAATAAAAATAAAGTAAAACTATTAAAAAAAAAAAAGAAATTGTCTGATGCATTTTGGGGGAAATATTTGAAATTTGAAGCCCAGGCCAGCAGTCTGGGGGTCTAGAGAGGAGTTGATTTTGCAGCTCAAGTTTGAATGCAGTTTGCAATCAGAATTCCCTTATCTTTGGGGAACCTCAGACTTTGCTGTAAAGCCTTCAACTGATTGGATGAGGCCCACTCACATTATGGAGGGTAATGTGTTCACTCAAAGTCTACTGGTTTAAATGTTAATCATATCTAAAAAATACCTTCACAGAAACATCTAGGCTGCTGTTTGACCAAACAACTGGGCACAGTAGCCTTGCCATTTGACATGTAAAATTAACCCTCACAGATCTGTATATATAGCTGTAGCCCCTAAGAGCTAACAAAAAGTTAAAGGATGGAAACAGTTCTCTAAACCAGAGCTGTATTTTCAGCCAATAGGCCACAGATCAGATTGCTAACAATGAGGCAGATAGTGCTACTATACCATTATCACTTGAAATTCCATTTTTCATTCACTCTTTTGATAAATATTTATTGAAAGCATTCCATTTGCTAGATCCTGTCATTTGAGAAAAAATAATAAGTTATTGACTTGGCCCAAGAAGCTTACAATTAGAAACAAATATCAAAGCTAGAATAATGCTTAGAAATAATCTCTTTGGCCTCCTCCTTTCAGAGAAATGGGAAGGCTCTCACTCATGATCACACAGTATATTAATTCCAGGGCTGGAGTCATGCCCCAGAAAGTCTGATCTCCTCCAGTGCTCTTTTCCCCTGATTGGGAATTCAGACATTCCCTATATATCTGTGCTTAACTTCATTTGCCAACCATGGTGCAAGCCTCCTGAGAATGTTTGGGTCTCACTGAACAATGAAACAAGTCCTATTAGAATTTTGAGAAGTATGACTCTGATCCAGAAAAGCCAGAAGACCCTCTAATCTGCTCCTTAAGTGGGCTCCTAGCTAGCAGATTTTAAACACAAACAACAGATTGATGTTCACCCTTTGCCTCACCACAGAGAAATGAGACAGAGAGAGGAAAGTTGAAAAAGCAGCCAAGTGACTCCAGGGTGATATTATGGGAGTAGAGTGGAGCCAAAGGAAGAGGGTACCATGACAGAGAAGGGATCCTGATGGGGGAGTTGTACTGGTTGGTGTTGGTGTGAACTCTTGTTTCCATTCCTAATCAATGAACCAGTTGACTAATGCTTTTTGAAAGCATTTACTCTGAGTGCATGGCTGAACAGCTCATTAAAAAAAATAAATAAATAAAAATAAAAATGAAAAGACATTCATAACAATTCCTCCATCTTGAATTTAGCTTCTTATGAGAAACAAGAAATTTACTAAAACTGAATGAAAATACCCAGCACTGTTTTTTCCAAGTCCTTGTTCCAGTCTTGTTAATCTATTTTAAGGAGGTTTTATTTATCTTTGAGCAGAGAGCAGGACTAGAGGTTTCTTCTTTAGAAAGCAACCCAAGGGCACCTGGATGGCTGAGTAGGTTAAGCATCCAACTCTTGATTACGGCTCAGGTCATGATCTCATGGTTCGTGGGTTCAAGCCCCATGTCAGGCTCTGTGCTGACGGCATGGAGCCTGCTTGGGATTCTCTCTCATCCTCTCTCTCTCTCCCTCTCTTTCTCTCTTGTTCTCTCTCTCTCAAAATAAATAAATAAACTTAAGAGAGAAAGAAAGAAAGAAAGAAAGAAAGATAACAGCCCAGATATATTCTGCCCCACTGAAGCGCTTTCACACCTTTCTACTAGAGCAGAGAGTGAGTTGTGACTGTGAGGTTGCCCTGTCTGGAGGTAACTTCTTTGCTAGTCAATCTTTGTGTAGCACCTTATAAAGAATAACTTCAAGCATAGCTGAACACTATAAACAGAAAGGGAAGATTTCTTGTTATCTGTAGACTACGTTTTCAGGTAGCTATTACACATTACAGTTCCCTCTGGATCAATATAGAGATGAGACACAGATAATTCTAGCACACAGAATGATGGCAGGCCGCTAAAGAACATCTTAGACAAAGCTCATGAAAGCCAGGTCCAGACTTTATTCCACTGCCTCCTGTCATAATTCTCTCCAATTGCAGCCACCCTCTACCACCATGTCAACTGAAGACATTATCCATGGAGAAATTGGCCTGCCACTCTGACCTTATCTTCTAAGACTATTTCTCCTGAGCAATATTTTCCATTCTTTTGGAAATCTATCAGTCTCTTGTGGCGTTCAGCATGATACCTGGCTGCTTAGAGCTCTGCCCACATACAGAGTCAATAAATCAAGATCCCTAAAGAAGGTGCCAATTGTGCTCATTCTTGAAAAACAATTACCAATTGCACATGAAGATATGGGGCGGATCACGTAGAAGGAACTATCATTATTATGCATTTGGTACAATTAACCCACTGTTTCCTCAACTCTAATTCAGTGGCTGCAGACATGAGTTAAGCATTATGATGTTTATGAGGAGATCCTGACTGCTAAGTGGAAGTAGGTGTTAGTTTGGTTACAAGAGTGGGCTTCTCTTCTGCTTTATTAGATTCAACTCTTTGTAAAAAAAATAATAATAAAAATAAATAAAAACAAAACAAAAAACGGGAGTCATGAATTTATCATATACTATCTGCCACTGGTGATTGATGTGCTCTTCGCCCAGTAAAGGGAAGAAGGAAATTTTGAGAGTCACAGAGAGCCCATCTCTAGTAGCTTAGTGAGAAGCAGGAGATGTTCTCTGCCACTAGCTAGTGGAATTATTTGAGTAAAAATAAAAATGAGGTTTTCTCCAGTAGAGAGGAAATCTCTGTGTCTGTGGAGAATCCCATGCCCTCTCCCCTCCCCTCCCCTCCCCTCCCCTCCCCTCCCCTCCCCTCCAGGCCAACTAAACAGTTAACACACTTCAGTGAGATGTTTACTTCATCCTCAAAGCTCAGAAGGTGAACTAGGGAAGAGATGAGCATGAGGTGTTAGAAACCAGGCCTGCCCTAAAGACACACACTTGGAAAATAAGTGACAAGGTGGTGGTTGTTCCTTTGTTTGTTTGCCTAGTTTCAGCCCACCTCGGTCTGAGGACCTCTTTCCTAGGACAGTGAAATGGGTTTGTTTATTTCCTTATATCGTGTGTGTGTCCACATGTACTTTTTTTCCTTGCATATGTGTCCTTCTTGTGGGAAAGGCAATCATTTTCCAAAATACTCAATAGGCCGAGCGATTGTTAATACAGAACGGAGATCCTGGTCATCTGCTCTAAAAACCTTGGGGCTCTTTAATCTCCTTATCTCTGAATAATTACTTTTGAGACTTTGAGTTTCCCTGACTTTCTCAGATTTATAAATTTGCGTTGGGATTTTATCCATGAATTTATGAGAGGCCTTCTTTGTCTCACACCATCTCTGCTCACCTACTAGTTCAATTTCTGCTTCATGATCCAGTGTTCCCATTTTATTAATTAATTAATTTATTTATTTATTTATTTAATGCTTGTTTATTTTTGAGAGACAAGAGACAGAGAGTGAGTGGGGGAAGGTCAGAGAGAGAGGGAGGCACAGAATCCCAAGCAGGCTCCAGGCTCTGAGCTGTCAGCACAGAGCCGGACGTGGGGCTCGAACCCACGAACCGTGAGATATGACCTGAGCCAAAGTCAGACGCTTAAGGTACTGAGCCCCCAGGCGCCGCCAGCGCTCCAATTTTAGGTGTGTCCCGAAGCACCTGCACCAACAGTTTACTGATTACTCAGACGGGGTCTTCCCACTTTCTCAGTCCCACCCCCTGGACCCACTGAGTGACAGTCACATTGCAGCACTGAATATGAGTGCTGAGAGGCAAGTGAGAGACAGATTGTGCTTTTTAATTTTCGGTGCCAGATTCCCTCCTGGGAGGATCCAGAAAGGGTTCAGTCTAGAAGGGAGCCTTGTAGAATTCAATCTGCCACTGAAATAAATAGACTAAGACTAGGGTTTTGGTGCAGAATCAAGCTTCACTAACATTGACCCACCTCAGACCATAAAGACTCTGTGTCATACCTAATGATACGATACGTTTGGAGGAAAGCATCCTACCTCTGACTATGCCACTTGTTTTGGCGAATGGCTCCTCTACAAAGCCATGGGAGCACATTAAGCACAAGGATGGTAACATGACCAGAGGACTCGTTTGCTTGCTTCTAAAGCTTCTGCATTTTGGCCACACTGGAAAACCAGTCCGTATTCCAGAGAACTAGGTCCAAGTAATACCACAACGGATGAGGTGCCTATAATGAGAGGTTAAAGGTCATTATGCTGAGTGAAATAAGCCAGGCACGGAAAAACAAATACTGCATGATATTACATGAGGAATCTTAAAAAAGCCAAAAACTCAGAAGCAGACAATTGACAGGTAGTAATGGGGGAAGCAAGGGGGAAATAGGGAGATGTTAGTCAAAAGGTATGAAGTCTCAGTTGCATGGGATGCATAAGTCTAGACATTTAATGCAAAATATGATTACCCTAGGTAATAACTTCACATCGAATATTAGAAATTTGCTAAGAGAGTAGATTTCAGGTGTTCTCATCACCCACACAAAATGGTAATAATGTGAGGAAATGGTATGTTAACTAGTTTACTGTAATCATATTTTCACTGTGTGTGTATGTATGTGTGTATACATCAAATCATCATGTTGTACACATTAGATACATACAATTTTTAGTAATAAAATATTTTTCAAAATGTGACCCCAGAAGAATGTCAAAAATTTCCAACGAGTCTTCCTTTCTCCTTTCCTTCCCTCCATCCCTCTCTCCTTCTCTCCTTCTTTCCTTCCTTCCTTTTTTCCCTCTTTCTTCCTTTCTTTCTTTCTTTCTTTCTTTCTTTCTTTCTTTCTTTCTTTTTCTTTCTTCCTTCCTTCCTTCCTTCCTTCCTTCCTTCCTTTCCTTCTTTCTTCCCATGATTACAGTATAAGAAAGTGACAGAGAGAAGATTTCAGGAGATAGAAGGAAAGGAAATGCTCCAAAAGAGATCAATAAGACTCTTCAAAGGAAAGAGCATTGGCAACATAAAAATCAAACAAAAAACAAACAAACAAACAAGCAGAAACTACAGTCTCTCCCATCTCACAGATGTGAGAAGAGTTCTGGAAATTATCTGTATGTTTTTGCCAAGAGACACAAAAGACTGAGCACAGCTCAGCTGAAGAAACACAGAGAGAGGCAGGAGCCCGCTGTGCTGTCCTCTGGGACAGGTGAGAGCGAACTGGAGGTGAGTCAGAAATAAACCCTCGTGGTGTCAGTGAAGCCAGCAGCTCAGGGAAGAAGCAAAGTAAGTTTTGACGGCCTGTGTGAACCAGTCATCAAGTTAAACTTTGTTTTTTTCAATTAAAATTTTGATTTAGCTCTGCTTGTATTTCTAGCGTTCTTGGGAGTTCTGGCAAAGAAGGTATTTGGGGGAATGCTACCCTTGGCCACAGGAAATTAGAGCATCATCTTGGGAGACTTACTGGAAAGTTTACCAAGAGAGATTTTATACTTCTTTATCGTATAGCCACTTGTCACTCCGATCTCACTGTACGAGCCAGGCAAATCCACTTAGAGGGAGTAGCATTCTCTCAAGGGCAACATCCTGGATCGCACTCGGGCCATAGAAATGAAAATATTTGATTCAGAAACAACACAGTTCACTCTCGAATTTAAAATTTTAATTTGAATGTTGCTCTCGCAATGAATAAGTGCCCCAGATCTAACGTGTGAGAGAGCATATGGCAACGTCTCACACACAGGCTTCCAGTCTCTCACAGGCTGTGAGAGTTCATAACAATCAAAGCAACAACGTTTTGGTGTCTGGTCTGCACCATTCTTCCACGTGTATTATTCCATTAGACGTTCACAACAACCCCTTGCGGTGGGCAGCGGCAGGAATGGAATTATGCTCCTTTCACAGGTGCAGAAACTACGACCCAGCTTGGTTAACCAGCCAGGCCGCACAGCACATAACGGTCGGTGACAGAGACAGATGACAGACCCATATTGCAGCTGTCAGCTCTGGTGCTCCAGTCATTCAATGGTGGCGCTGCGGCAGGGCTCTGTTGTTCAGTCCTCCCTAGAGAGTTAATCTAAAATTCTTAAAAGCCCAAAGACCATATGTGCTTATCTTTAGAAATAATATTAAATCAAGACACTGGGGAGAGTGTATCCTCCTACACAGGTAGGCTTTAGGAATGGATAAAGTGGGAGCTGCTGTAAAGACAAAAGGCAAGTGGAGATCCTCCCCTGAGGTGGGGAGAGTGGGGATTGCTGGGGTCAGCCTGGGCTGAGAAAGTCACTCAATCATCTGCACACGTTTAGTTAAAAGACAGAAAAAAAGAACCTCAGTATTTCAGATTTTCTGGAAGGGTGGTTAATGAATGGTACCGTTAAAGAGAAGTCTAGATTACCCTGTTCTCCATCCATGCCATGTCCTCTCAGCTGTGACTTCAGTTTCCATTTTCTTGTTCGATGTGCAGCTGCTTTTGCATTAGAAGTAGCTGCTGCCTTAACAGAAGCACCAGCTTCCTTCCAGATGTGAGTGTAATATCTGTTCATGGTGCCATGACTTAGTTTGTTATTAGAAGCTCTTGTATTGGTAGGCCAAGGTCATGGGATGTGGAGGTCAGTATCCTTGTGCAAGAATACTAATGGTCTACTATACTAACGTCCTTTTCCTTACTACTCTTAGCTATGATAAAAATAATAAATAGTCACATTTTTAACAAATATTTACTGAGTATTTACTGTGTTCCTAGGACTGTTCAGAAGACATCAAATGTATTAACTTAATCTTCACAACAGCAGTATAAGACAGGCTCAGTTATTATTATTCCCATTGTAAAGATGAAGAAAGCAAAGCCAGAAAAATTAACTTGCCCAAGGTTATAAGCTGGTATTGGGGCTATAGGATTCCAAAACCAGAAAGTCTGATCCCTAAGTGACTCTGAGATTGTTGATAAGGGCAGGACATAAAATCCATTCTCAGGTGTTAATAGAGAACAAGTATAAGAGCCTCCAACCTTCTGGGACAGAAGAATTTCCCCAAGTAAGGAAGCCAGATTTCCCAATTGGAAATGTAAGATTCCCTATTAAATTTGTATTTCAGGTAAGCAACAAATAGTTTTTAGGAAAATTGTGTCTTATGCATACTTGGGACATACTGATCCTAAAAAATAAAAATTGCTGTTTATCTGAAATTCAATTTTAACTGCGTATTCTGTATTTTATCTACCTATCTATTTAGGCAACCCTACTCCCAACCCACCACTGCCACCCTGCTTTATGGATCTCCTTATTTAGATGTTCTTATAGCTGGACAGTGCTGACTATTCTTGCTAGAGTCGGAAAATTTCTGTGAGATCTTTATCAGTCATGATGGGCAAGGCCAACTAAATTAAACTTACCTCTGGGGTTTCTTTACAGGCCTTCATAATGAAAGCTTGGGATTTCCCAATACCTTCTCTAAGTAAGCTCCCCAAAAGATGGCTTACTGGTGTTTACCCTCAAGCAATGAAATACCCTAAAGCTGGTGGTTTGGATAAAGTTCTCTCAGCTCCTTTTCCCATATGCTTTTTTCCATAAAATGGGATTAATCATAAGCAAGAGTTGCACCACAGTGAGACTCTTTTCCTGTTCATGAGCTAGCAATGTTTAGAACCCAACTCAAGCCCACTTCTCTCTTCCTTCTCTCTAGGAGTTGCTATGAACTACTAGAATATCAGGGTCTTGGCCTCTGGCCATGAAGCTGAGGACTGTTGGTCCTGTCCTTTGGAAACAGCCATTTGGAACTAGCCTCTCCAAAGCCAACTTGTTGCTATGTGTGAAATTTTCCAGGAAGTGAGCCACTTCATGCTTTTAACCCCCAAGGAAGTTGATAGGTTTTGCATTCCACTCCCCGAAAGGTAAATTACCCATGGCCTTTCCCACCCAGAGTCCTAACATGTGGGGTGTGGACAAAGATTTATGCCATTCCCACCACGTGAATAGGAATTTGGTTGAGCAAAGCTGGCCTTTTACTCTGCACTTTTAGTCAAAGGCCACCCAGTGTACCTGCAACAGGCGTGTTGTCAGAATCCAGGACTGGCTTAGAAAGACGAAGGGAAGTGAAGACTCAAAAGGTCCTTATTGTACGGAAGAGCTAGCCTGATGGTTGACTTTGGAGCCAGGTGATAGCAATTAGGGAAAGATCATTCCCAACTCTGTTCTAGCAGAGCAATTGGCAGAAAGGGGGGGCATCCAACCTGGCATGCTCCTGGGGTGATTTTGCTCTGGTGATGTGGCAGAGTCGGAGCCAGGGTAGTGAGAGCTCTTATAATAATACAGGATCCAAGGTGTAGATAAATGGAGGTACCAACATCTGTATGTTTAGAGACTCCATCCAGAAACTTTTTTTTTTCTTCTTTCTGAAAGAAAACGGCTATGAAATTGCAGAAGCAGAATATTAGTTTTCTGTCACATCTACAACCTTTCCAAGTTAGCTAATTAAATTATACCTTCCAACAGAGAACGCAAACACAATTTCAGGTTCTAATCTCTCAGTAATCAAGCATTCTATTATCAATGTCCTCTTCCTTTTTCTGGGCTTAATTGCTCATTGTACTCCATGTGGCATTGATTAGCAGTAGAAAGAGTGTGTTCTGTTTTGTTGGCTTGCGGGCAAAGTGGCTATAAAAAGGCTTTGAATCTGAAAGCAAGCTCTATCCAGCTGTGATATGGTGAGTGGGGGGTCTGTCTGAGGAAGCAGATACGGCCAGCTTGTTTCGTTTGAAGTAACAGCATAAAGCTGCATATTGGCCCATGAAGCAACAATTCTTGGTCAAACATGATCGCAAATCAACTGGGAGCTTTTAACAACAATGATTTGTGTAGAACTTTACAGTTTACAATACACTTTTTTGCAAATAGCATTTTGGTTAGTCTGAACAATAAATCCGTGTGTTAAACATTTTAATAAGATTTTACATATGAAAAGTCCGAAGTTTAACAAGACTAAGTAATTTGTGTCAGATCACATTACTAGTGTGTTGAAGATAGTATTTGGATACAGATGTTACAATTTCAAATTCTGTCCTCTTTCCATTATATTACACAATATCCCAGCAACTATGAGTCAATTGAGTTCAATTTACCAAACCCTGACTGGGCCAATACCATGTTCCATAAACCAAGCTATGCACTAAGAGAGAGAAAAAAAAAATACCGGTAGAGGCAGACAACTTGAACAAAGGACATATTTGACTCTGATGTGTTGTATTACAGATTCAAGATACTGAAGAGACAAGAAGGAAAAAGGCACTCAGGAAGGAAAAACCTTCCAAGAGGAGGAGATATTTCAGTGGGCTTTTGACAGGTAAGACCAATTTTGACAATCATAAAAAGAGGAAGGGCATGGAGACAACATTCTGCAGAGGGATATGGTAAGAAAGAGTGTATTGGGAAAAAGTGAGTTAACATAACTGGTATGATTGTAAAGTACAAGGCAGAATGGCTGAAATGCAAACTTGGGCTCCATGTGAAGGAAGTAACTTCACTGGGTAAGCAACAGAAAACTTGGATTTGTCCACAAATAGCACTGACACAAGTGGTTTTCAAGTTAACATTTTTTTCCCCTCTATGTAAGGAGAAGAGAGCCATCAAATACCAGTGCCAGTTATGACAGGAGGGGGACAGTGGGACGGTGCGCGTGGATGCAGCCTCTCTGACAGCAACGCTATTTGTACACATGAAATCTCAGCAGCGAGGGCACACTCACGTTGCCAAGTACCTAGCCATTACTTCCCATTCTGGGTTGATTTCCTTTCCGAGATGTGGACCAGCTCATCTCCACAAGTCCCTCCAATTCCAAGGTTCCATTCTATATTTCCATACCCTGGGTCAGCTTTCAGGAAGTCGAAGTTAATTCATCCACTTGGCTTCTGGCTGCAGAATGACTGCATAGAGCCCTCTGAGTTGCACTGGGGGAAGAAAGGCATGGGGCAGATCTTTGTGTCTGCAAGGAAATCATTTGTCCTGAGATATCCCATTAATGATGGTTCCATTTGTACATGCACTATTTCAATGACATGGCTTCCTAAGCCACCTGTGCTCCTCTGTCTTTCAGTGACTTGCCAGGTGGATTGAAGAACACTTTCCTTTTTCATAATTTGGGGCAGATGGTCATGTGATAGAGGTCGAGCCCTTCCCTAAGGAATGTGGTGGGGGCCTTCTCAGAACAAAGGAAGGCAACGTGGCCCAGTCAACTTCTATACACATATGCATAGCTCTGCCATGACTCTGTAACTTGGACTGTGTCCAATCAGACTGTATGTGTCACCATACACGGGAGACAAAGCAGTAGAAATTGCATAAAGTGCTACACCTCATTGCGCTCAGGGTTCAACCTTTGGGTCTTAACCTGCTGAGCCTGTGCTAGCACGAATAAAGCTACTTCTTGGAAAGAAAGGCCTTAGTGTCCCATCCCTCTGTGCGAGAATCCTGCTACAGTCAAGCTAATGGAGAACAGCATCTTTTTCCAACTTTCCTTGCCAGTTTCTTATTCCTATTCTCATTGCTCCCCTGGGGGACAGGTGAGATTTGAAGCTTTGGTCTGCAAATCCCTACTTCAAATATCAGATGTCCCCAGGAGATGGCTGAGAGCTAGAAACCTAGGGCTTCCAGGCTGCTATAATCTTTCCCCCTGGCGAGGACAGACTCCACAATTTCTATCCTCTGCTAATGGCTCAATTATTAATTAAACGTTTGTTTATTTCCCCTGTGCATCTGGTACTCTCTGAAGTGCTGTGGGAGATCATGGGCCATGAGAGAGAATACAATAGTGGTTAAATGCAGATGTTCTGGATCAGGACTATGTTTAAATGGTAATTCCCTGTGTGATCTGGGGAAGGATCTTCAACCTTGCTATATCTCAGTTTCCTCATCTATAAAATGAAGTTGTTAACATTGGTACCTTTTCATAGGGTTCTCATGACTATTAAATAAATAAGTGGCTCCAAAAAATATTTGTCACAGAATAAAAGCTTTATATATTTTAGGCGCTGTTTATTATGATGATGGTGATTATTATTACATAATTATATATTTACATGTATATTATATATACACACACATAGACATTTAATTATATAATATGTGCCTTTATAAAAGAACTAGCCATGAACACCAATAACTGGAATAAAATATGGCAAATGTTAATGTACATAAATGAAGTAATGTGAGAATTAAGATAGTTTGATGGCAGGAAACCAGAGAAGAGTTTACAAAGGAAAGTATACTTTGGAAAGTGTGTTTTAATAAATGTCAGATGGATTTATGTTCTAGTTCCATTAATTTGAAAGTTCTGAGAACTCCTTATCTCCGATATCATGCTGTATTGTAGCATTATTCCCCTGGATAGTCAAGTTCTTTGAGGCATGTGACATTATTTGGGGACCCTGTTACTGTAGAAATCAGGGAACTGCTGAATTCATTCTTTGTTATAGATGCAAGCTAGAGTATTTTAATTATTTCTATTATACATGTTCTACCAAAATATAAACACACCTTGAAGAGACCAGCATTTTTTAAAAAATTTTTTTTAACGTTTATTTATTTTTGAGACAGAGAGAGACAGAGCATGAACGAGGGAGGGTCAGAGAGAGGGAGACACAGAATCCAAAACAGGCTCCAGGCTCTGAGCTGTCAGCACAGAGCCCGACGTGGGGCTCGAACTCACGGACTGCGAGATCGTGACCTGAGCTGAAGTCGGCCGCTTAACCGACTGAGCCACCCAGGCACCCCAAGAGACCAGCATTTTTGCTTTCTTTCTGAAAGATGGTACATTTTTTTTTAAAAGGGTATTCATTATCTTTGTCATGCTTTTTACAAGTCTCTGGTATTAGTGCCTGTGTAGTAGCACAGAGACTTCATCCAAACGTACTGTGTCTTCCAAACTTCATCTCCACTATGGAAACTAAAAATTCAGACTGTACCAGTCTTAGCTCTTCTAAGTCCACAGTGTACTTATTGCTGAGCCCTAGGTAAAAACAAAACAAAACAAAACAAAATCATCTTCCCCTCCACCCTGCCTGCTGCCGCCGGGTGTAGACCTCCAAATGGCCACCCAGCCCACTTTTCATACTGGTGTTATTGTTACAGTAATGGTTATCTGACTCTCAAATCCTTTAGAAATTCTCTCTCTTCTGGATAGTTCCAGAACTGCTTAGCATAGTACACAAGATCCTTTGTCACTGTAATTTTTCTCACCGGCTGCGTCTTCTTCCCTGGCAGGCTACACACTGTGTGTTCCAACTATATGTATGTTTTGTGTTTTCCAAAAGCACCACATGATATTTCAAACCACATTCGTGTAGAATATTGCTCCCTTATCTTCCCAGAAAGTTCCTCTTCTTTAATATACACTTCAACTATCACTTTATCAGTGTAAATTTTCTGAGGTGTCCTCAAGCATGTAGTTGCTATTATAACTCTCTAATATGTACTGCCCTGCTGCACTTAATGTCTTGTATGGTTTTAATTTGCATGTCTTTATTTACGAGGACAAGCATATTTAATATGCTCATTCATCATTCTATCTGCACCTCAGACACTCAATATTCATCAAGTGATTGTTGAATGAATGTAGTTAAAACATCACATACTGGGGCACCTGGGTGGCTCAGTTGGTTACATATCCAACTTTGGCTCAGGTCATGATCTCACGGTTCATGAGTTCAAGCCCCGTGTTGGCCTCTGTGCTGACAGCTTGGAGCCTGGAGCCTGTTTCAGATTCTGTGTCTCCCTCTCTCTCTCTGCCCCTCCTCTGCTTGCATTCTCTCTCTCTTTCTCTCTCTCTCTCTCTCTGTCTCTCTCAAAAATAAATAAGCATTTTTTAAAAAATCAATCAATTAATTAATTAAGACATCACGCATTATCATTTAGAGATAATACATAAAACAGTTTGGGTTCAAGATATAAAATACCCCACCTATAATTGGCACCTATAATGGATCCAAATGTTTCTTCTGCTTTTTAAAATATCAATAAAATACAAACACATTTTTGTTGTATTTGGCTTCACTTTTTTTTTTACATTTTTACTATAAAAGAAAACCCAGATACATAAAACCACACAAATAAATGCATATTTTAGTGAATTATTATAAGATAAATACTCTTGTTCTCACCGGCCAGGTCAAGAAATAGAACTTTGTTGGGGCGCCTGGGTGGCTCAGTCGGTTGAGCGTCCAACTTCGGCTCAGGTCATGGTCTTGTGGTTTGTGAGTTCGAGCCCCATGTCGGGCTCTGTGCTGACAGCTCAGAGCCTGGAGCCTGCTTCGGCTTCTGTGTCACCCTCTCTCTCTCTGCCCCTCCCCCACTCATGCTCTGTCTCTCTTGCTCTCTGTCAAAAGTAAATAAACATTTAAAAATTTTTTTTAAAGAAATAGAACTTTGTCAACCATCTCAGAAGCCCCTCCATTGTTTCATCCAATCTCTCCTCTCTCCCTCCAGAATTAACCGCTAGTCTACCTTTAATGGTAACCATTATCTTGTCTTTGTTTATAGTTATATTCTACCAGGATACATTCTAAATACTATAATTTAATATTGTTCATTTTATCTATATGACGAAAAGGATTTTTCTTTACTCTTTAAAAGCTAGTAAGTTAATAGACTACACCCTGCTGTTGGTTCTTCTTGGTTGATATTTTCAGGGTTATGGTGTAGTCTATGATAGTAAATATGGGAGAAAGAGAGTTTTACTTGTCCCTTTCCAATCTAAATTCCTTTTATTTCTTCTATCGCCTTATTACACTGGATAAGACCTCGAGTATAATGTTAAATGAAAGAGACAACTGAATTCTTGTTTTGTTCGCATTCTTTAATAGAAAGTATTTGGTTTATCATTAATAAGGATGGTTTTAGCTGTAGGCTTCTATAAGTACCCTTTATCATGCTGAGAAAGATTGCTTCTGTTCCTATCTGTGTCAAGAGTGGATTTTGAAGTGTATCAACTATGTTTTTTTTTTTCTTTATCAAGATGATTACATACTTTTGGATCCGATGCTGGACATTGTGCATTTTATGCTCTTAGATTTTGAAAGTGTCTAGATTTTATTGTCTTACTTTAAAGAATATTAAAATTTGTTTTTGGCAAGCAGTTAATTTACTGAATGATCAACTTCATCCTTTCAAAACTTGAGTTTAAGGTTTGTTAAGGTGGTCCATCCTAGACCTAGTTTATTGTTACTTCTCAGGTGTAATAAGATGTGATTCTCCCAGGGTCCATAATGAATACAGCGTAGACTTCTAGTCTGGTAAGTTGAAATTTGAACACCTGTGAGCCCCGTGTTAGCTTTAGTTTTGCCCAGCTTACTGGTCACCAGTAGTTTCTCATTCTCTGACAGTTGTCTTTTATCTAGTCTCATGAGTCTAACCCTAAACAGAGTATTTAGCCAAAGACTCAAGGGAATCCCTGTGGTAGTTTCTGGGGCTTTTTCTCTGCATGTACTTTCCTCTTCAGTATTCGGCCCTAAAAATCACATCCACGCCTCAGTATTCACTGAAATCTGATCCTTGGATACTCAGCTCAGCAAAACTGGTCTTATATGCTTGGGTTTCTTCCCCATGTACCATGTAGTTATCAATTCTGTCCAGACCATCAACTGTATTTTCTTGGAAGAGCACTCCTCCAGCTTCTAGAAACTGACTCCTCTGTATCATTCTCACACCCATCTGGTGTGACTTTGCCATTAAGACTTCTAAGTGGACCTTCCGCTTCTAGTCTAGGTATCGTCAAATCAATTCTCCACGTGAATAACTGATCTAAAATATAAATACAAATATAACCATTTTGCTGTCCTCTATAAAAATCCTTCAGCTATTCCTTATTGCCTTAATGATAGAATATGCCACATGCAGAAAAGCCACCTACCTCCCAGCTTCTTCTACGTCTTACCACTTTCAGCCTTGCATTTTATACTGTGAAGTACTGGGCTACTTCTCTTTTCCTGTGCACAGCAGGCTTTTTCACACTTTGTGTGTTTCTCAAGCTGTTTTCTTCTGCCTGGTGCACTCTAGTCCCTCCTCTTTACCTGGCTAACATACTTTAAAATTCAGCACAGACGTTATCTCTTCCAGGAACATTCTCTGGACCCTGAGCCTGGGTAAGTGATCTTCCTTAGTGCTACTACCATGCCCTATGGTTACCTCTATGTCTGCGATCAGGACATTCTCTTTTATAGTAACTGTTACTTGGTAGTAATTTCCCCCTGGAATATGTAATCTTGCCAAGAGCTGTTTTGTAAATATAAAGCCTCTTGCAGTGTCTGATCCACACTGTGTTCTCAGTAGTGTTTATGAAAGCACCTATCGGAAGCAATGTCCTCTTCTGTATCATGAGACATATATGTGTCTATGAACATTGGAAGTGTAAGAAAACTAAGGATCAGTATGTACAACCCTCTTATTTTACGAATGGGAAATTTGAGACACATAATAAATCCTGGACTGGAACCAGAATATCTTGGTTCCTAGTCTGGTAATATTTCCAGGAATATCATTCTGGGTATGATAGGAAGTTACAAAAATATTTTCCTCTTGCATTATTTACTTTAAAATTTTTAACCAGGTTCTGTTACACCTTCACAGTAAACATCACAGTGATCTTTGGATTTTATTTGTGCATTCCTGAAGTTACGTTCACTCGTATTGGTAACATTCTACGTTATTCTATATTTTTTAAATTTTCCACATTATGATTTTGTCCTGAAACTATTGCCTTGATCTTTGGCCAAACCAATAAAGTGTTGGCTTTTCGTAATATAATGTCCTTTTTGCCAAAGGGGAATGGCTTCTGTATCCTGCATCTCTTACAAATGTTGAGGAGACTGTTTGTCAACCAACATATTTATGCTGTCTTTCCAGGAGAGATGCTGAGTCTCAACAAGAATGTTTCTGTGTATATTTTTTGAGAAAGCAATTATCATCATGGGTTGATCTACACTAGTAGTTAGAGTTGAGAGGATCTAGTCAGAGAAAACAGAATCCTAAGAAAATAAATAAATAAATAAATAAATAAATAAATAAAAATGTCTTTCCGCTCAGTGTGTTAAGTAGGGAATTTCAGCTTTGACTTGACTGCTACGGAACGATAGGTAAAAGCACTATTGAAAGGTTTTGAAAAGCCATCTGAGGAAATGGTACTTCTAAACAAGTCTGAGCTCTTCTAAACTCTGTGTGCCAGCAGACCAGCTGTTAACAAAGCAGTATATCTGAACTTCATTAATTTAACTTCTGATAAAAACACCCCCAGTGAGTTAGGACTCAACATTTTATCCTCTGGTTTTATTGAGGCTTTGATATCAGAAATGGGTATACAAAAGAATCTTCCACCAGCTACTACCAAGTGACTATAAATAGTTTGTAGAACTTGAACTTCTCTGGTAAACTGGTAGGTGATGCTTTTAAACTGAATGTAATTCAAATAATATTGACACCTTCTTGTTTTGGAATCACTGGTTTCGAGCACTAACAACCAAATCTGACTTCCTAAGCAAATGGCATAGACTGTGAAGTTACGGTGGGGATGCCCCGACTATATCAGAGGCAGAAACCAGTGCCTGTTTGGAGGGCTGTAAGCAAAACAGTAGCCATGGTATCACAGCGGTCAACAAGTCTAATCAGGACACACTTCCTGAGGGAGAAATACATTCTAATATTTTTTGTGGATTTGGGACATGTACTCAGAGTCCAGACTTCCAGGATAGAATGTTTCATTGTCTGACTTTAAACTCTACACCTGTCCCCAGTGTCCAAGGCAGAAAGGAGAAGAAACATTTGGCCCTCAGGCTTACATAATCAAATGTTGGAACATAGATCCAACTTCCACTGAGATACCACATGAGAAGGGGGGTGTGAATTGGAGAGAGCTGTTGAGAAGGAGAAGTGGGTATTGAGCTGTCAAAATATGACAAGTACTGGGGTACCTGGGTGGCTTAGTTGGTTCACCATCTGACTTTGGCTCAGGTCATGATCTCACGGTTCATGTGTTCGAGCCCTACATCAGGCTCTGGGCTGACATCTCGGAGCCTGGAGCCTGCTTCGGATTCTGTCTGTCTGTCTTTCTCTCTCTCTCTCTCAAAAAATAAATTAAAAAAATTAAAAAGAAGCATTAAAGAATATGACAAGTGCTCACTTCTACCTGCTGGTAAGAGAAAAAAGAAAACATTCTTGGTCTCATAGAGCTCACAGTACTATGGGAATTACAAACAAAACAAAACATCAATAAAATACACACACACACACACACACACACAAACCACAAACAAAAACAATTGAGGGGAGAAGGTCTCAAATGAAGCGAGAGATGTACTGGGTGCAGGAGAAGGGGTCCTAACACTGTCAACGAGAACCGCGTTGTTTATCTCCCATCCTGACTTGAGAGAGTCTGAAGGGGGGCAGTGGTACGTCAGCTGTGGTACTTGTTCCCACTGCTTCCCTGTACTGTCCTCATCTCTTTCTAGTCTCTCTGTTGACTACCCTTGGTCCGTGTGCGTACAATGTATAATCACATGGAGAGTGGAAACAAAAATAAAAGCTGCCATTTGTTGAACACACACTGCTCGCAAGGCCTGGAGATGCAGGAGAATTCTAAGGCAAATGTTATTGTTCCTATTTGAGCAAAGACTCTGGATGTTGAGTGAGGTTTTCAGTGCTAGTGAAAGTCAAAGCCTAGATTCTAACATATTGACTCCAAGACCCAAATTCTTAAGTGGGAGAACCCCGTGCTGTAAAATACCAGATATGGAAATACATAGCGAATATTTTCTGACACTTATTACAGAAATAGGAAACTCCTAAAGGAATGCCAGTAAAGGACCCAGGTAAAGAATGAATGTATTCAAGGTTATGGTAACACAGTTGTGGCTTCTGAGACATTTCTGCAATAGCGATGACTGGGATTTAAAAGCCGGGACTAGAATTGAGAAGATAGGGACCCTGGGTCTGGCATCGTTGTTTTTCGTCTGTGTGACCATAGAGAAGTCACTTAAAACTACTTGAACATTTGGTTCTCATCTATAATATAAAAAAACATAATATTTCTCTCCCAGAGGTTGTTGGAAAACTTAAAGACGACACACGTGAAATGGTTTTATTAACTTTGGGTGTTACGGAAATGCGCTGATGTTTACTACCTTCATTATGTTACAGGGAGTACTAATGGGTATAATAAATCTTCCAAGTGTGTTTCTTCCTGTTTTTCACAGTTTAGAACTGTGATTGTTTATTTCAGTGACTTGGCAAAAAGAAAATAATTCTCCTTGAAATACAGGAATCATCTCACAGCTCCACTTCAGGGCAGCTGGGGTTTTCTCTCCAGGCTGTGAAGTTCTGCACCATTTCTTCCGTAATTCACTGCTGACTTGGACAGCAGGCCTGCTTTGCAGTGGGAGTTAACGAGTGCCTCTCCCAGAGAAGCATTTACTGGAAGGGGAATCACGTCTCTCACATTTACTCTCCCTGGTAATCTTTTCAGTTAGCTTTGTCTCAACATTTGTGGAAGGTTCTGGGTGCTCTGGGACTATTTCCATTCGCACTTTTGGAAAGATGATTTAAATGCTCTATTTTCAAAACTCCAGTTACTGTAGGATTTCTCCGTAGGGACAGAACCTTAGTGAGAAAGAGTTCTGTGATTCATGTGCTTGCACAGTGGATTCACGGAGCTATGAAGCTATAAACCATCTTGAGAACAAGAGGATAAAGGTCTGTTCACCAAGAAATGTGGCCTAAAAATCAAGAATTGGGTTCGCTCTGTCTCTTTCTGTCACTGTCTCTCTCTGTCTTTGTCTCTCTCAATATGTCTCCTTCCTTCCCTCCTTGCATCCTTTTTTCCCTTCCTTCCTCTTAAGAGTTAGGTATAAATATGTTCATTTTGAGACATGTCCAAACTCATTTCAAGATTTTAGGGGTTAGGGCTCAGGTTTCTTACCATTCTCGAGGGCCTCCAATCCCCTCACCATGTCCCCTCAGCAGCCATATGTCCTCAGTCCTATAGAGAGAGGTACTAAAGCAGAAAACCAAGTACCTCAACCCTTGCCAGAGATGAAAATTATGTACTCACTGCTGAGAATCACCCCAGCAGGCAATTGGGAAGGATGGTGGCTTTACAACAATGAAAGAGAAGGTTTTGATGAACACTGTGTGAGCTGAGTTCCAGCTCCAGAACTTACTAGTTGTTTGACTTGGAGGTCATTAATTTCCGTGAGCCTTACATTTTTTATCTTTAAATGGGAGGAAGTGACAATAACTGTCAGAGATTTTGTGAGCATAAAACAATGACAATGAATTGGATAGTTAATAGACAAATAAGGTAGGAATGAGTGTTTGAACTTAACTTCCTGAACTAGTAGGCACTGCTGCCCCTGTCTCTGACCAGAAACAGAGTTACCTGTTGACAGGATACTTTTTGTGACCTTTCTCTACTTCACACCTTATTGCAAGTGTTGACAATGAATTCTCCAACCCTGGTATGAGACGGTCACAGTCAATAGCTGCCTATTTCCTCAGCTCCCAGGAGAAGGCTTTCATGAATGTGTGTAAAAGTAATGGTCTTTTCTTGATTCTTTTGGGCACATGTCAACAGACTGGACCATGCTGCTTGTATCTTCTTGTTGTATTTTAACACCACGTGGACATATCATCAGCTTACATATTAGAGGGGCATATTGTACCAAGGATTTAATATTGTTAATAAAAGGGGATAAACTCACAGCAGTTTCTTTGAATCTCCCCTACATGACTCTTATTCAGATCATTTCTTTCATCTTGAAGGCAGTTTTACAAATATTAATTAACAAGTGAAATTTAGAAATAATAATACTGTGGAAGGAGAAACATTTTTCCTTCCTTCCTCCTTTTCTTCTTTCCTTCCTTCCTTCCTTCTTTCCTTTCCTCTTCCCTCCTTCCCTCCTTTCTTTCCTTCTTCCTTCCTTCATCTATGGATGTAGCTAAAACTCCAGTTAGAGGTTTTGGCCATTTCATGGAACTAAAATAGAAAATAATGAAGTCTGACGCACCAAAAGGAAGATGTTGCTTAAACACCCTAGGCTTTCAGGTGGGACTCTTGATGGAGTTAAGATGCAAGGAGTTAGGAATTTACTTTAGTTTAGGAATTTACTTATAGTTAAGTAAACCATCCCCCATAAAAAATAAAGTCCAGCATTAAAGCTCATTTGTTGATTAGATCAAGGTGAGCTACTCCTACCCCAATAGCCTGTGAGAAGCAAGAACAAATCCTTTCTAGAGAACAATAATATTATTGAGAGCTTTAAATTATTTCTATATGTTTCATATATAAAATGAAATGTCCAGCATATAATAAAAAAGTTAACTGGGCATGCAGAAGGATAAAAATTCATCAAAAATCAAGGCGAAAAACATATAATGGTCAGCAGACAACAGATATTCCAGATATTTGAGCTATCGGAAAATAAATTTAATAACACTAAAATGTATATTAATATATTAAAAAATAGATGTCAGATTAAGAATTTCAGCAGATAACTAGGAAATATTTTTAAAAAATAAAAATACAATAATTGTCATATTTGATAGAAAAAAATCAATAGCGCAGTATGTAAACTGAAGAGACATACACAGAAATAAATATCAAGTTGAATCTAATAAAAATTCTTGAAAAATAGACAGAAAACCTTAAAAGCAATCAAGGGTAGGCATGTAGTGGGGGCGGGGGGCAATGTCACCCTCAAAGAAACAACATTAAGGTTTGTAGATAACTTTGCAGTAGAAATAATGAAAACCAGAAGGCAACATAAGGAGTCTTCAAAGTGCTGATAGAAAATAGTTGCCAATGTAGAATTGTATGGCCTTCAAAAAGGAAGTTAAATAAAGACTTTTTAGACAGAGGCACCCATTGGAGTCATCACCAGCAGACACACACTGGAGGAAATATTAACAGGTGTCCTTCTGGCACACACACAAAAATGCCGCTTAGTGGAAGTATCAAAGACGGACAAAGAAATGAAGGCAATGAAAAGGTATCTGTGTGGTAAGTCTAAATAAATATTGACTATAATATCTTACGGAATTTAAAATAGAAAGTATTAAAATAGTCAGATTGAAAAAAAAAGGTAGGGGCACCTGGGTGTCTCAGTCGGTTGAGCGTCCAACTACGGCTCAGGTCATGATCTCACGGTCCACGAGTTTGAGCCCCACGTCGGGCTCTGTGCTGACAGCTGGGGGCCTGGAGCCTGCTTCGGATTCTGTGTCTTCCTCTCTCTCTCTGCCCCTCCCCCTCTCATGCTCTGTCTCTCTCTGTTTCATAAGTAAATAAACATTAAAAAAATTTTTCTAAAAATCATTATTTCAAAAATAATAAATAAATTTCAATGACATACTGTGGTAAAACTTTAAAATATCAAAACCAAAGAGAACACCTAGTTTAAAAAGCCAGAACATAAAGATAGATCACCTACAAAGGAATATCAATTAAACTGACACATGGCTAATTAATCAAGAATAACAATAGAAGTCAGAAAATGGAGGAATAATACTTTAAAAGAGCTGAGAGAATATATTTCCAGCCGAGGATTATGTATCCAACAAATAATCTTTCAAGAACAGAAAGAAGATAAAGACCTTATTAGATAAGGAAAGACGAGATAGTATCTCACCAGCAGAATTTCATAAAAAGCATTTCTAAAGGATATACCATGGAAGTAGAAAAACTATCCCAGAAGGAAATTCTGAGATGCAAAGAGTGTGGGCAAAGAAGTTGGTAAATAGGTGGGTTAACTTACTGAATGTTGTCGTTTTTAATAATGATAACAATATTAATATTAATATATAGTAATATTAGCTACACCATAGAAGTAAAATGGCACAATTTAAATTTTTGGGAGAGTGCAGTGAAAAGTCCTGACTTTCTTATACTGCTCAGCATCAGTGGGAGATATGTGACCCTCATTAATTTCAGGCTTTTAAAAATACGCACAGTAAAATCACATGACGACTCCATAAATTCTAAATTGGAGGGAGAAGAATAAAAGAAATGACAAATAAAAATAATTTTTTAAATGCATGAAGGGAGACAAATGAGATCTAGATCCAACAAAGGGACAAAAATGACAGAGCGAGATTTTGAAATAAGTCCAAATATACCGATCACCATAAATTTAAATGGGTTAAACTGACAAGTTAAAATAAATTGCTGGGTCACATTTAAAATAGAAACCAGTCTAGGTATACACTGTTTTAGGAGACACACATTGGATTTTTCGGTGTCTAGGTCATGCTACTAACCTGGGCTCCCTTTAGTTCACTTGGAGGAAACTGGCTCAACACAGGGGATGCCCCTGGTGGAATGAGATACAGTGAAGAAAGCAGAGAAAGGAAAAGATCCTCAAGGAAGTTTCTTTTGCAGCTATGTGCACCCAGTTGGCCTTCTGACCTCATTTATTTCCACCACAGTGGTCTCACACAGCTCATCCATCGCACCCCATCCCTAATGTCCAGACTTCATAAAATGCTGCAATCCCTTTAATCTTTTCAAATATCTGAACTCAGACCCCACGAATATGCAATGCAGAATGGACTCGGTTACAGTAGGAAGTTTCCATGGCTTTCAAAAGGTGTTTCTAGCTTATCAGTTGTTCCACGTCCATAGGTGAATTCAAAAGTGAGTCCTTTGTGAAGGATTACCTGGTATGTGGGCTATATAGGGAGCAGGAAAAGAGGGGGTGTCTCTTAGGCTGTGCCATAAAGGTTTAAACTGCATGAGGAAAAAGAGAATTCTAATTTTTTTTAAAGTGATGAAACCACTCTCTACTAGGTGATAAAATAGAAAGGTACTCATCCATGAAATAGAAATAGCTGACGTCTGCAGCTTCTGACATTTCACTTGTGTTTCTGGAGAGAAATGTTTGTTACCACAAAATCACTGATGAGGAGATGGGCCTGGCACTTTTAGATTTGGAGGGTAACTTACCCTCCTCACAGATACCTCCAGTGAGACAAAACTTTTTCTCCACACTTCTTCCTCAGGCCAGAATTTACCCCCCACCCTTCAGTGGGTGGAAAAAAAAACAGAAGAGAAACAACCATTCATCTGATATCTTCATCTCTCCAGAAATGTATTTTCTTCCTCGTGTCAGAACCTACTTGCCAGCTTCCAAATATAGGGGTCAATAAGGAAATAACCTTAGAATTTCTTAGAAAGGATGAAGAGTCAGTCTGATGCATTTAGTATGAAGGTAAGCGCAGAGTCAAATCTTCCTAAGCGACTCTAACCTAGACTGTTGTAGGTTCTACTTGGTCCTGGGCACCAGGCTCTTCCTCCCAGCTTTCCCTAATCTCCACACCATATTCAGTCAAAATCATGTATCAGTTCAGCCTCACGGTCTAATACATAGCACCAAATCCATATCATCTCTCCTGTTCTTGACCTTGATCATATATCTGGCAATGGGGCTACTACCTTTTTCAAGATCCACCTTGTGCCATATATGGTGAGTGGCCCCAGTCTTTTTGATGGGCCCGTGCTTTTCTTGATCATAGTATAGCTTATATTAGAGACTCCATTATCTTTGTTAGTCTTCCTCAAACCAGGGATTTGATCTCTGGAATTGAAATGCTAATTCACAGGCTGAGATCCTTCTGCCTGCAGACAGATCTAGGTCTTGCCACATGTCCAAGTATCACTGCGAGTAAGTTTCTCTCATTTCTCCACGTGACCTCTGAGTTTGACTGTTACCCTGAATCCACCAGCAACATCTGGAGACATTGAGTCCAGGTGAGGTTCATTAGTTATTACTCCATATAGGACTGGATTGGTATCCCCTCTACCACCAAAATCCGGGGGCAGCTCTTGATACAAATCCCAGGTCCTCCTTTTCTCTTTCCCACTGCAATTAACTGCTTAACGATCCCTATATATAAAACTCAGGTTGGTTATCCTTATCCCGATTCATAGGGTTATGTCTATTTCAGTATGATTTTTATTGCTGTCAAGCCAATAATTGATTACAGTTTCAACCAAAGTTATATCTACTTTGGTCATAATGAGATTTTGATTTTGAAAAATACATGCAGAATCTACTTGTTTTTAGGTAAATATTTGCTGAACATCATTTTGGCATTATGAGAGAGGCTATGTTTTTGGCCTGAATTTTGCTCTTAGTTACATTAGACACTCCTGAGATACCTAAAGAATTTTACTTCACAGAAGATTCCCAAAAATATATGTCACATGGGCAGAAACGATTTTATGCTGTTTGGTTTTGTTAAACAAAATGAGATATCGATATAAAAGTTCTACTCCGGTGATTTTAAGACAGTGAATTGAGATCAGGGTTTTGATGTAAACAGAAAGGAGATTGATTTTTGCCCAAGATGTCTGCAATATGGTTATTAGGAATAAATTAAACACCTAAGGAAATGTGTTCCCAGCCTCCATCTGCTAATTCTCATTAGGAGTCAGGGCAGAATTACGCAGAGGACTGTCACAGAGGAGGCTGCACAGTCTACTCAGCTCCCCTTTCCTTCACATCCACTCCATGGCAGGCATTGCAGGGAGCTCACTGGCCTGCAGGGGGAGCACGACAAGGTCCTGGAGGAATGAGAGCTTTGCTTTCAGCACAGGCTCCTAGTGCTTCTTTTGCTGCGGCCTCCTTACCGCTCTCCTGTGAGATTTGCCTCCTCCTGAGCCTGAGCTCTATTATCCCCTCTCTATTATCCCCTAAGGCAAGCACACAGTTCATGCTCATTCCAGGGTCTTTCCTGGTAATGACTGAGAAGGGAACACGCAAATGATAGATAGATATAGATAGATAGATAGATAGATAGATGATAGATAGATGATAGATAGATAGATGATAGGTTGATGATAGATAGATAGATGAAAAAGAAAGAAAGAAAAAGAGAAAAGGAAAGAGAAGGAAAGAAAGGGAAAGATAAAGAAAGAGAAAGGAAATGAAAGAGGGAAAGAAAGAAAGAAAGAAAGAGAAAAAGAAAGAGAAGGAAAAGGGAGGAAGATTTAAAAAAATAAAATAAACTTACTGATGTTCTGATGTCTTTAAAATATTCAGGATTTTACATTGGTTATTGCTGATAACAAAAAAAAAACAATGCATTTTTATTATTAACCTTTTATTTGGAAAACCAGCTGAAGATTCTTAAATATAGTACTTTGTAGAATTTTGAATTTCCCTGTAGAAAATTGTATCTGGCAAATAACAGCATTTTTGTCTCTTTCTGGCCCTTATTCCCATTTCTTTCTTTCACCTAGTAGGTGGTTATAACCTCACAACATGTGTTGAATAGCTGCAGTGAAGGTGGGCATATATTTCCCATAACTGTAATGGAAATGCTTCTAAAGTTTTTTCACTAAGTATAATTTTTATGTGCATTTTTGCTGCAGAGCCTTTATGTGATAACAGAAATACCTTTCTATCTGTTCAAATGAGAGCATTTTTATGTCTACAATAATTTTTACATAGATTGAAATAAGCAGTTCATTTAGTTCTTTTTTTAAAAGACATTCTGATACTGGATAATCTTTGCATTTCTGTGATACATTTGATCTTTCTGTCAACATAGAGACATTTTATATCTATATACTTACAAATGGTTGGTTGACAGTGTTCCTCTTTTCTATTGCCTTAATCAGGTGTTGATAGTAAGCTTATATAAAACACTTATCTGGCCTCAGGCTGAGAAAAAGTATATAAGTAAGAGAGATTATTCCTTGAAGATGCAGTGACATTGCCTCATAAAATGGGCCTCTTTGCTTTTGAGTGAGGGACATTTTCTATTGTTTCAATTTATTAGCTATTTACAGGTCAATCTATATTGTCTACTTCTTCTAAATTCATCTCTGATAACTTAAAATGTTCAAGAAAATTGTTCATTTTATCACTTATACATTTATAACTTTCTATACTTCTTTTTAATTGTTTATATTAATTATTAATACTTTATCTTTCTTCTAAACCAATCTTTATACACCGATGTCCCCTTTTTAAGACGCGGCATTTTTTTTGTTTCGTAAATCACTTTTATATTTTCTCTGTCAACTTTCTGCTTTTCTCTTTATTAAGGTCTGTCTTCTATTTACTATTATCTTGCTTCTTTGGTTTTTATTTCTCATTTCTGTATTCTTTTAGAATGATCTTTTTAAAATTTTTTGGCAACTGTTGGCTTAGAAATTATTTATTCATTGGTGTATTTCCATTACTTGGTTCATATGATTTAAAATTTCAATGTAAACTTTAAGAAGCCTACAATTAATTAACTGTTCTACCTCTTCCCCAAAAGGAACTCAGGTTATCCATATCTGTTGTTGTACAAACAACAAATGGTGCTCAGACCGACCAGCTACCCACATGCAAAAGAATGGATTTTTTCCCCTACCTCATCCATACACAAACATGAATTCAAAAAGGACCAGAGACTTCAATTTAAGAGCTAAAACAGTAGATTTCCTAAAAGAAAATCAGGAGTAAGACTTTATGACATCTGGTTAGGCAATAGTTTCTTATTTAAGAGCACTCAAACCGTAAGAGAGACAAGAAAATAGATAAATTAGACTTTATCAAAATTGAAAACTTTTGTCTTTCAAAGATGAGAGAAAATGAAAAGATGACCCACAGAATGGGAGAAAATATTTGCAAGTCATACGTTTGACAAGGGACTTATATCCAGAATATATAAAAACTGTTATAAGTTAATAATGAAAAGACAAATAACCCAATTCAAAAATGGGCAAATAATTTGAATAGACATTTCTCCAAAGAAATGGCCAATACAATACGTGAAAACAGGCTCAGCATTCTTCTTCTTCATTCATTATCCATTAGGTAAAGGTAAGTCAAAAGCACTATTTCACACCAAGTTGGCTATAATAATAATTAAAAAAACACAGTAATAAGAGCTATGATGTGGAAAATTGGAACCCATATCCATTGCTAATGGGAATGTAAGATGATTCTTTGGAAAAGCATTAGGTTGTTCCTCAAAATATGAAACATATAATGACCATATGACCCAGCAATTCCCCTCTTAGATATATACTCAAGAGAATGAAAAACATCCACACAAAAACTTATTCATGAATTTTCATTCACAGTGGCCAAAAACTGGAAACAACCCAAATGACCATTCATTTATGAATTGATAAATAAAATGTAGTCGATCAGTACAGTGGAATATAATTTGGCAATAAAAAACAAGGTATTAATATATGTATGCTACAATATGGATAGATCTTGAAAACATAATATTGAGTGAAAGAAGCCAGCGATTGATAGAAGACCACGCATTGTATAATTCTACTTCTGTAAAATGTTTACAATGGACAAGTGATTGAAATGGAAAGTAGAATGTTGGTTGCCTGGGGCTGGGGGGGTGAGTATCGGGAATGAGATATGATTACTAATGGGTATGAATTTCTTTCAGGGGTGATTAAAATGACATAGTGGTGATGGATGCATAACTCCGTGAAGACACTAAAAAACACTGAACTATACTTTAAATGAGTGGTTTTTATGGTATGTAGATTATATATCAGTAATTAGCTATTTAAAAAGAGAGTTTCCTGGGGTGCCTGAGTGACTCAGTTGGTTAAGCGTCCGACTTCAGCTCAGGTCATGATCTCGTGGTCTGTAAGTTCGAGCCCCGCGTTGGGCTCTGCGCTGACAACTCAGAGCCTGGAGCCTGCTTTGCATTCTGTGTCTCCCTCTCTCTCTGCCCCACCCCCACCACAAGAGTGCCTGTGTGTGTGTGCGCTCTCTCTCTCTCTCTCTCTCTGTCTCTCAAAAATAAATAAACATTAAAAAGAGAGTTTCTTTAGGATATTTGTGGTCTTTAATGTCTCACAGGGTGCTGCTGTCTTGAGGGGAGGCACAGCGCTTCTCCGCAAGAAACTACCTAAAGCATGTCTTGGTTTCCTAGTGGCCTCTAGGCCTGAAGGCCGTTGTTTTTCTGGAAGGTCTATTTGAGAGTGGTAGCTTCAGATTTCTGACAGATACTGTTATACATTTCCGCTATCAGGTCTGACAACCTGATTTCCTTATGGGATGGATAAGTGACAGGTTCACTAAGGGAACTCTTGTGAGTTGTCACTATGAATTAATGTGTAGACAGATCCCGGCCTGCTCAGCCAAGACTAGTAATGGGCACTCATCATACAGTGGTGGGTTGTGGATCCAATCTGCTGACTTTTATATGAGAATATATCCGTGCATGCATTTGTGCACGTTGGCAATATGAGTGAGGTAAAGCATGTGAATATATTAATGCAAATAAATGGGGTGACTTATAGGGAGCGGGTCTTGCTGCAAATTCTGAGAATATAAATAAAATTTCAGGTCCATTTTGGGAGAAAGGGAATCATTCACCAACCGGTCAACAGCTCTTTTTTATTTTTTTTTATTTTAATCAGACATAACTATAATTTGTTCACGTAGGGGTAGGCTTTGCTATTGAATCCAAAATAGTTAATTTGCTTTCGTCTGACACAGGCATTGCTATTTGCTTTTTAAAATCAGCAGAACTGCAAATAAAAGACTTGATATTATTGAGTTCATGCAGAAAATGGATAGTTTCTTTTTATTTGTGATTTAACCGACCACGCTCGCTGAATCCGGGAGGAAGGGCTGGAGCGTGAGTAATCCCGTGTGCCTTCTCAACCCACCGGTCAAGGCCATTGCTAGGGAGCCTCCTCCGTCGTGCCTCATGTGAAGGGAGTGGCCTAGGCCTGCATCCTGAGTGTGAGTCACATTCTCCTGTTGGTACTGCAGAGCACCGGCTAGCCCCATCAGAGCTGAGCCACTGTTTGCGAAAGCTTTGGCAGCTGTTCTGCTGGTCCTTGGGGATCCCCCATCCCCTTCTTCCCACAAACACAGGAAAACACCACCAATTAATTGCTTCCGGTTGTGCACTCCTTCTGGTTCTGGCGATGCTCCATTTTCAGATGGCAGAGAAGCCGCTTTTTACTTCAGTGCTTTTGAACCCGCTTATGGCCAACCAACTGCACTGTGCTAGGAATTTTATGCATGTGAAAAGTCGGTAATACCGGCTCATGGACTCAGTGTAGCAGGAGAACCTATAGTCAAAGGGATGAAGCGGGGCCGTAAAGGAAGGAAAAGAGGGAGGACGGGTGGGGAAAGAGAGAGGGAGGGGAAATAGCAGTAATATTCCAGAATGTTCTCATTCTTCACTTGCAATACAGCCATGCATCAGTAGAAATTTTGCATGAACTCCATCCTAATTCCTTTCCAGAGGAATAACTGGAGGAAAACTCCCCAAATAACTCAACACGATAATTGACCTTAAAGACCTCAAGAGATTAAAGAACTGTCGGCACACGTGGGTGGCTCAGTCAGTTAGGTGTCCGGCTTCGGCTCAGGTTGTAATCTCGAGGTTTGTGGGTTCAAGCCCCGCATCCAGCTCTGTGTGGACAGCTCAGCCTGGAGCCTGCTTCAGATTCTATGTCTCCACCTCTCTTTCTGTGCCTCCCCCACTTGCACGTGCTTTCTCTATCTCTCTCTCTCTCTCAAAAATAAACAAACATTAAGAAAATTTTAAAAATTAAAAAATAAATGTCAAGGGCTTTGGTGTGAAACAGTCCGAGGTTTGAATCCAGGCTGTGCATCTTACAAATTCAGTGTCTTTGGGCAAATACTTTATTAACCCCCCAGACTTGGATTCATTATCTGTAAGATGGACAAGTAATAGCTCACAGGATTAGAACAGCAGTGATAATGTAACTCGAGTAGTTAGAAAATACCAGGCATGTAAGTGCTCAATAAAGCAACTCTTATTGTTGAGAGGGTGACATGAGGACCTACAGGGAGTAAGGACATCCCTCCCAACTTCCAACTAAAATATGAACAAAGACAGAGAGAAGAAACTGAAGGTAACCACAGAGACGATGAGGACGGACTGACCACCTAACGTCAGAAATGAGAGAATTCTCTGTTAACTCTAATGGGCTTAGAACAATATAGAGGAACATGTGCCTTTTGCTCCATTTTATGAAATAGAGATGACCTAAAGAAAGACACTTTTACTTCTCCCATTATCCACCCCCAAATTCAGAGAATTTGGCCCAATATCTGAACCAATCCAAAAGCTGAGTGGCTGTCCATCTGCCGGTTGGGTGCTGATCCCTGAGCAATCATTGGTCATTTGTACACCTGTACACGGCAGCTCTCAGAGCACACCTGGAACAGGGCTCGCTGCCTTCCGGTCCGTTCTAGACTCCACAAGGAAAACACTATGCAGACGGGAAAGGGCCACCCTGGGAACAGGGCACACTGAGAATGACAGTCCCTGGTGTGCCGCCCGACAAGATCTAGTAACTCAGAGGGCACGTACCAGGCACTGGGGATGGGGAAGGCTCTCAGCTCCACTGAATACGGCCCAGCAAGCAAATACACAAGCTGAGCACTGGAAGCTGAAGGGCCACAGCCACCGGAAACAGATATAAGGGAAAGGCTCAAACTGCATACAAGCGGGAGGAAGTGGGCCAGAGTCTGTCAATTCCTCCTGTTTGTTGACGAACACCATGGACGACAGTTCCCTGAATCACTGGCTAAGAACAAATTGAAGAGGGTGGGTGGGAAAGGGAAGTACGGGACAAAAACACTGCAATGCAGGAAAAAGAAAGACTTCTGGACAATTCTGAGAAAGGCAGATGTCTGAATGTGATCTAATTCACGGTTCAAGAGAAATTCAGAAAACTGAAAAAGGAATAATAAAGAATAAAAAGAAAAAAGGCCTCATAAAATAATACTATGAAAGAAAGGACAGGTTATAAGACATTATGCAGACAGGTAGGACTCTTGTTTTATTTATTTATTTATTTATTTATTTATTTATGTAGTGCCAGTGCTTAGCACAATGCCGGGCACATAGCAGCCACATAATAAATATAAATGACATTCACCAAATGTTAACTGCTTTTACCTCAGGGTGGTAACTTATCCGCGATAGTCATTTCCTTCCTATTGTTTTACTGCGTTTTTGAAAACCTCTGCAATAAACATGACATGCTTTTGAAATAAGGAGAAAAATGCATATGAATTATGTGACTTCCTCACTGCTGTTATCCCCCTGTGAACATGGATGCTGGATCGCCTCCCGGGAAAATTACTCTAATAGTGCTACGATTAGGGTGCCAGCACATCTTCAAACACATCTGGTAAATGGGGCAGGAATAGCCCAGTGGAATGAAATTTCAAGAAAGAACGTGGATCCTTATGGAGACAATCTGCCCAGAGGGAAGAAGTCTGCTGTACTGAGCCGGGCTTCATAACCGGGCCTGAGGATTAGAGGGGAGAAATAGCATGGTGGCTGTTGCCTGAAACGATGTTCCAGCTGCTTGAACCCACACGTGTGGTGATGGGTCCTATCTAGGAGATTGAAAGAACCTAAATTAGGGCTGTTGCCCTGGGAGGAGCAGTAGCTGCATGGGCGGCAGCTGACCTTTGGGTGCTGATTTGTAAGGAATCAAATGTGTGACGAGGCTGCATAGAGCAGTCAGCCCGAGGTTAGACTAGTCCAAGAAAGTGGCAGGCCAGTGGTCTGGAGTGGGAAGGTCCTGGCAAATGAAGGTGGTCAGAAGGAAATCAGCAAAGCCAAGAGGCAGCGGTAGTGGGATGTGAATAGTGTCAAGATGGAGAAGCAGCAGGTCAGAGGCAAACACGGGGGGCAGCACAGCATCAAAGGCAGTGGCCTTGATGGGATAGAAAGCAGTGGACAAGCAATGGTAGTAGCATGGGCACTGGTCCAGCTGCTGAGGAAGCAGACTAACCGAATTTGAGAGAGACCGTAACACCCCCGAGGATGCATCGGTGTCCCACTATTGAATGGGAAAGCCCACTGGATCACATGGCCTGGACATTCACATGAAAATGACTCTAGGTCCACCCAGGGACAGAGGACACCGAACTGTATTTGAGTCACACAAGTAGTACAAACTATTTGGAGGGGAAATTACAGGAAAGAGAAGCTTCATTGTCTCCCCACTATATGCTTCGTCACCCAGTCTCCTTAACCTGTCACTCAGGACATCTAGGAATTGAACCCAGTTATGTCTCCAACCTCTTCCCACTGGTGTGCTGTGATCAAACTATACTCTTCAGCCAGAAAGTCCCACACAATACATAACTTGATGCTTCCCGGGAGATCCTTCCAGTTCCTTTATTACTTCACCTTCCAAATCTTAGTCCTTGCCCTCTGTGAGTTTGCAAGTATGATGTAGAGATGTCCTAGGCCTTCTAGATCTGAGGCCATCTATGAGCATCCTGGTAAACTGAAGAGTACAATGTGAAGGAAAATCTCAGCTCTAGGTACCAGGCAGACCCAATGGCACTCCTGGCTTTTCCACCCCATGGATGTTGAGATCTGATGCTGGCTAATTTACTAGCTACTAATTTACTTGGAGCCTCCTCTGAACCCACCATATCCAAAATGGTGAAAGTAATATTTACCTTACAGGTTACCATGAGGAATAAATGCTTTAACACAGTGAGTCCCAGATGTTTTCGTGTCATACATGCAGAAAATATGGTCTGGCTCTTTGAGGCCTGACATATCTGGTCCAGGGGCTCTGGCTGTCCCAGTCCTTAGTCAAACTCTTCAGAGGTGGAGAGTTTCCACATCTCAGCACACCTGCAACTCTGTGATGATGCCTCAGCTTCCATGACACCCAAGTAGGGAAGATTCTGGTAAAATGTAGAGAAAGCACCTACCACGATGCCTGGCTCTGTGCATGTCCTGAATAAATGTTATTTTCCTATGCTATATGTGAGCAAAGATAATTTCTCCAATCAGGTGAAAAAAATATCAAGTTAATACAATAGTTAAAAGGCTCTGGTAGAGAAAATTGATTATAGAAGGGCACTTAACTCTCCATGTTTAGTAACTTGTTCCAGAAGTAAAGTCGAGCCTTAGGTCTGTTTTAGCACTTAAAATCTAAAATCTGCTGGCTCCTATTATCTATTTGGAATGTTTACTTATTGCTGCTCTGTGATTTCCACCAATTTTATCTCTGAAGCAAGTCAAAGCTTCCCCAATTCAAGAACAAAGGTAACCCAAGACAGGAGGACAGATGAATATGGAGAGTATTTATATTGACAGACATCCCTGGACTGAAGAAGATCTGAAACCTCAGATGATCAGGTTAGTGCCCAGGCACCACGTCAAAAGTCAGTGGGGGACCATATCTTCCCAGAACAGCTGAGTAGATAATTATACTTCCCTCCAGACCCCTCTCAGAGCCCCCTTCTTGTATAGGCTCACAAGGGCACTGACCTTTCTCTTGTGTTCACACAGAACGTTCTCTCTACCTTGTTTTGGGGCTTTTTCGTGGCCTCCTTGTGGTTTTCCTACGTACAGTGAGGAAATTTTGAAAACATACAGAACATTGAGAATGGTACGATAAGCATCTCTTTTCCCTTCTACATGCTTAGATTCCAGAATTGCTAACTCCCCAGTAGCTCTGATCTTCACTCATCACATTCGTCCTTACTTAAGTGGGTCCTGCTTTCTGCTTGTGAACACTTGTTGGTGCACATGTTCTGTCACATAGGGGACCCTACCGCACACACCTTTCTTCCACGTGCTCCCAGGTGATCTCAGCTCTGGCATCAGCTCCAGAGGCAACCCATTATTTCTAAAGTTTATTCTTCAACCTATATATAAATTGAAGTTTACTATTTTCTATCTCACAAGCATGCTTCAGCCATGGGCTAATTGTGAAGTTTTACTTACTCTCCTTTCTGTCTCTGCAATTCTTGGAGGATGCATGGAAAGATTCTAATTTAGTGGCTTCCATTATTCTAAATGCCTTCTCTTGTAACAGTTTATCCTCACACCTTCTCTCCATGACTCTGGGGAACAACGCATTTGATCTGTACAACTCCAAAGGACACATTTGCACCCTAAGGGCTGAAATTACAGATGGGTAGATTCTGGCTCTGTACACTTTCAATTGTGAGAGCTGTCCAGAGACACAGATACATAATTGAAAATTACTATATTCCAAACTTGTGCTCAATGTTGAAAGATCAAATAGGTCTCTTGTTCTCTAGGGCCTCACAATTTAGTGACAGAGACAGATACATCAAAGAATAAATGCAGTCAAGGATTACAGCCATTCGGACAGGAATATATGGGACACACTTGAGCCACAGAGGAGAGGGCCATCAAATGTACAAGCAGGATACAACATCAGATGGAAACATTGTTTGAATGTCCCCAAAATAAGATTTCTTTCCACCCAGTGAACTACCTTTTGGATTTTATTTTTTATGTAAATAATGCTTAGATTTAAGACTACTTCCCCAATGGGCCATTGTGTTCTGTTGGTTTGGAAATTTTCTCTAGGCACAACCAATAAATAAATGGGGAAAACGTGAGATGTGAGTACATTGGAAGGCAGCTAGGGCACACACACTATTCGATTAAATTAAGCTACTCACATCTCAAAAGTCAAAGCCAAGCTAAGAAATCCTTGTCTCAGGCTTTAACCTCATACACATGTTCTTCCCTGGAAGGAATGGCAGGAGAAATAGTCTATTTAGACATTTTGAGAGGATGAAATGACCCCCACTCACCTGTCAGATGTCTGGGTCAGCCAACATGAACTTGTGTTATGAACTAGGAGGACTAGGGAGCCCTTTTCCTGACATTGGAAATGTGAGGTTAAGGAGAAAGGTGACTAGATCCTTGAACCCACATAGAAATAAAGTTCAAGTTAACAAGGAATATTAAAAGATATTTTTTAAGACAAAATCATGACTCTCATATAAATATAGATTTAACATGTCAAAGATTTCACTTAACTCATTTAATGAGGGAACCAGAAAGATATTATGATCAGTTCCAAAAAGAATTCAAGGCCAAATATATATGCATCTCCATCCCCCCAAGGAGGTGTTGGGGGATCAATTGTCCTCTCTCCTGGACAAAATGTGTTTGCATATCTATGAGAGAGAATCATTGGCATGGTTACCAGTTAGTTATCTACAAGTTATGGCTCTGAGACAAAGCCACGAGGACTCCATAAAATCAGGTAAACCAGAGGGTGAGGTATATAAGCTCTCCCTTTCCGTTGAGGCCATGCAGTAATCTTGTTGGTCCCTTCCAAATTCTTTCACGGACTACCACCACCACCCCGTCCCCCGGTTTTACTCCCAGACACCTTGAGTCAGCTGCAGGTCACTGTCCTCAGGGCTTGAGTCATCTCTGCCACCTCACCAGTGCAGGAAGTTCCCTGACCTTCCCTCTCCCTCACCTGCAAGCTGTAGCTCTTTTCTCAGTGTGACCTCAGAAATAAATCATTTGTGTTGGTGTCCTCGGGCCCCACCTCCCACAGACCTCCCGACATTCATCGACTTACACCGTTAACTATGTACAAGTTCCAACTGATTACCAGCACATATGGAACAAGGTTGGAGCAGACATAAATAAATACGGTCATTAATATGACAACCATGCCTGGCATATAAAACTGCCCCCTCATACCTGTGGATATTTCTATGTGTAATCCCTTTAACTAGAAGTCTTAGGCAGAGACTTTAGTGGTTCCTTTTCTGTGCTCCAAAAGTATTTAATTTGCTTTAGATTTGTTCTAGATTTAGTGTTGTAGACACACGTCTTCCTGCACCGTAAAAGGTGCTCCTTAAAATCAGGGTCGTGTTTTTATCATCTTATGCGTCTCCCAATCCTCACTCAATTATTAGTGAAAGGTCAGAGGATCCAATTGAACTCTAAAAGAATTTATTGTATACCATCAAGTAAGACCTGGAGAGTTCAACTGAAATAAACTGCTTTTACAGTGACAGCCAGAGAGGAAGCAGAGCTGAGCTGAAGGCGGGAACAAACAAAAGATCAGGGTTCAAGGATCAGGGAAATGTCAGAGAGCCTCAGGGAGCAAATAATTTTTAACCCCTTCAGCGGTCCTTCCATTTCCAACAGGACAAGGTCGTCTCATGACGACAAGGCCTCTCCCCGGCCACCTGTGCACTTACATAATCTCGGCTCTTTTTCGCTCACTGCCCCAGGTTTCCACAGGATACTTGTGATTTTCCAGATATGTCGTGCCATTTCAAAACCCGTGCCTTTTGTGCGTTCTGTCTGGAATGTTCACTTGGCTCTTAGGGCGAAAGGTCAAATGGCATCTCCTTTATGAAACTTCTCATGTCTTCCCTTAATGCAATTGACCCTCTCTGTACCCTCCCTGTCTCCCTACCCGTAAATCAAATTCAGTGATACCCATAAGGGCTCTAGATGTACTCATCCAGCTATTAAAACGCCTTCTTCCTCCAGCCATGCAGAGAACACTGACATTTCAGGATTTTTTAGGTGGGCTCACACCTTTCCAGTCCTATTTCTTCTTTTTGGAGGGAGCTGCACTAGTCTGACTCTCCCTGTCTGCTTCTCGGATCACACGTCGCTCGGAAGAGGAATGATTTTTCTCAGCTGTCAATGTGGTAAAAGACACCAGGGATGAGAAGTCAAGTCCCATCTTTTCTTTTTTCTCCTTGAAAACTCACTACTTTCAGTAAGTCCACATTCTCCGCTTCGCCTCCATGCTGTAAATTTTACAGTCCAGGACCCAATATGAGGAGGTTGAGAGTTTCCCTGTGGTGTCTGATGGTCCATTGTTATAGCAGGCCTCGGCCCCATCCTCCGGCATCAACTCAATTTCAGCAGTGAAAATAACTTGGTCTCTGCCTTGCAGTGAGAGCAGCGCGCTGTTACTCGGAGGTCGTTTAAACCCTCAACAGCATTGCCCTCCGTGATGGAAACCCACAGTCCGGCCCCCAAATAATTCTTTGACTCGATTCTTCACTAAACTCCTCCATGCCGGTGCTGGGGCAGCTCCCATGAGATGAGAGCCAAGAGGAAGTGGGGGGGGGGGGGGGGGGGGGTGGGGGTGTGGGGTAGAGGCCTGGGGAGAGGCAGGTCATGTCACGTTTTCCAGGTAGTCTAGGAGAGGGGCCCCCTCCTCAGGACATTTCCTCCTCCCCGGAAGCTTGCCTGGGGTACAGAAACATCATCATCGCATAGTCTGTTTCTAAAACTGTTGAATGGAGGAAAACATGCTACTTTGCTGAGGTTTTCTCCTTACCCAGACCGTCCTCCATCACAGCTCACAAAAGACTGCCATATAATTACTGCAACCTGACAGGCCCTTCACAATTTCCCTGAAATTGTCAGCTGGATTACTTCTTTACCTCTTTCATTTTCTAAAGAGTAATTGCAATGAGTCTGTCTCTCCTGTTGCTCCCAAATTGCCAAGCATTCTCCTCAAGGAAGACTGAGGCAGGTACTGTTTAGGACTTATTATGTATTTGTAATCAGGGCCAAAAGACAAGCTTCGATTTGACATTTCCGGTCTCAATGTTGAGTCATTTTGCTCTTATTAACTCAGAAGTGACAGTTTTATCAGGTCACTCCAGTGGTCTAAGTCCTTCATTGCCATTTTTATTTCACACAGGACGATTCCTAACTGTTGTCCCACTTTGCCCAATCTCCCTGCCCATTGTCATCCCCCACAGTGATATGAACTTCCTACCTCATCAGCCTGGTGCTTTCATTGTTGCCAAGACAACTCTCAAGTTCTTCCGTCTATACTTTCTCTTACGTGGTTCCCCTTTGGGTATATTATTGCCCTTTTACTAATCCAAGTCTATTTGTCAAAGGCCAGTCCAACTCCTACTCCCTCCAAAAGGTGTGCATCCTGCATTTTAGGATTAAGAAAATTAACAAATTAGATGAATCACTCATTTTTTTTTATTTGCAAATACTGCCATATGGCCTATTTGGTTTTACTGGTTACGAATACTATAGGTTGTATGAAACCCTGAGAGTCATACACTTCGGAGAGCTCAGAGAATTAGCAGGGATACAGAAAATCAACAGATAATTACTTTTCATTGTAGTAAATAAATGTTATTGATAGAGGCAGGTGTAGGGATCTCTGGAGGATACAGGTGAGGGATATCAATCCCAGGTTAAGGTAAAGAAAGGCTTTGAGGTGCTAGAGAGAGTTTACTAGATACCTAAAAGGAGTCGTGCACGCCACTTGGACAACCTGGGGTGTGCAGGCCTTCTCATTCTCCTTGCACACACCATTCTGTCCAGATCCGCAAGCAGAAGCAAATAGACTAGGGTGCAGTGCCAGAGATGGCCATGTGGCGGAGCTAGGGGGAGAAGCTGGGCGACTTCGGAGATCGTGCAAATGGCCCTTCAGGTTAAGGCACAGAGCCCAGTATATACTACAAGCCCCGGTGACGTGATGGGAGGAGAATTTTGGGTGACAGTTGTCATGATCAGAGACTCTAGAGGCTTTTTCAAAGTGGTGCATTAGGTGAATCATAGGTGAACAGAACTGATTTCCCTCTACAAATCGGATCATTAGAAAAGAACCTAGATATGTCATGAAGAAAGCAGAGACTGCTTCAAACTCGCGCTTATTTCTTGAGGTGAATATTACCTCCTGCATGGCTAAGTTCCACAAAGGCAGGAACTGGGCCTGATTTATAACTTCCTTCTCTCAGCCCACACAGAAGGTGCTCACCAAAGTGGAGCAGGCATGAAGTGATGCTTTCAGGGATGCTTAATTCAACTAGCCAACCTGTATCTTATCTCTTATTTTTCCAGCACAGATACAGTTTATGTGTCAGACATATCATTTAAAATACATTTTTAATAAATATTAAATATATGCAAAAGAAAAACTGCAACCGAATACCCATAGTCACTATCTTGCCTCTGAAATGAATGGGTCATTATGAGTATGCTGGATGCTCCTGAGTGAATTTCCCTGTCTGGTCATCCCCTGCTCCTGCCGCACAGAAAATCACAATCCTGATTTCTGTTTTCATCATTGTCCTGCCTTTCTTTGTGGTCTGAACACATCAGGATCTGTTCTTGAACAACCTATTCTTGAATTTTACAGGGTTTTAACTTCATAAAGACAGATTCATATTGCATGCATTCTTCTGTGACTTGCTTTTTTCAATGAATAATTTGTTTCTGAGATTCAGCCATACTCATTTTCACTGCCTTATATCACTAGTTGAGAATATCACAGTGTGTTTATCCATTGCTGTAACAGTGGACAGCTGGGCTCTTTTTGGCCACTGTAACATTGCTCTTATGGACTTCCCTTTGTAGTTTTCCCAATAGATTTACCAGTAGCTGACTCTGTGACTAGAATAAAAAACTATAAACTTGAGATTTCGACTGATATTGATATTGCAAGTGTAAATGACAATTGTAGAGATGAGACGTTTTTGACACGAGTGGAAAATGGAAACACTGTTGATACTACCTTTCTTCATATGATCAAAAAAGTAAGTGGAACTTATAGAATATTTACATTTCACAGGGTGCCTGGGTGGCTCAGTCAGCTAAGCGTCTGACTCTTGATTTCAACTTAGGTCATGATCTCGTGGTTTGTGGGATCAAGCCCCATTTTGGGCTCTGTGCAGAGCCCACTTGGGGTTCTCTCTCTCCTATCTCTCTTTCCCTACCCCCTCTCTTTCAAAATAAATGAACATTAAAAAAATATTTACATTTCTGTAACCATAGAAATATAATAAACCAACACTGCTCTTAGAAATTAGGCTGATGGGGCAAAGGTCTTATGTGAGATTAAATATTGCCTCTGATTATTTTGCCTACATATACTTATATTTACTGATAATTAATGGGAAGAAACAAGACCCTCAAACAAAGAAAAAAAAAATGCCTGAATATAAAGCTTGTAAAAGTAACCTTCGGCCACACAACTTAAGATAACAATAAAAATTACAAAACCTAAGAAATTGCAACTGTTTTTTTAGAAGATTAGACAATTGTTCTAGGATATTGAATTTTCTTACTTAAGCTAATTCACCATCCCTGTGATAATTAATGTGTAAAGTGTGTTTCTGTTAAAGACCATTTTGGGGGCGCCTGGGTGGCTCGTCGGTTAAGCGTCCGACTTCGGCTCAGGTCATGATCTCACAGTCTGTGGGTTCGAGCCCCGCATCAGGCTCTGTGCTGACAGCTCAGAGCCTGGAGCCTGCTTCCGATTCTGTGTCTCCCTCTCTCTCTGGCCCTCCCCTGCTCATGTTCTGTCTCTCTCTGTCGCAAAAATAAATAAAAACATTAAAAAAAAAAAAAAAAAAAGACCATTTTGACTGGCTGTCATCTACAGCTATGGTCTTTAAAACTGCATCCGGACTCTGATCCAAACACAAGGTGAAGCTGTTGTCTTTCACCGTGATCTTGGGCAAGGCAATCAATCTGAGCCTCAGATTCCTTTAAAATAGGTTTTGTAATCTCAACCCTGCCTTGCTCAAGTAGCCACGATGGTCAAGTGATATCAAGTGTGTAGAAACTCCTTGTAATTAGTAAAATTTTGGACCCATGTAATGGATGGTGGTGGTGGCAGTGGAAATTACATTACTATTATGCTCAAATAGGCCACAGGAAGCCATAAAATTTCTTATTGGGAAGGGGAGTCTGATATCAGGGTTCACCCCGAATCTGTGAATTTTATGCTACACCAAGTGTGCCAGTCTGTGAGTCATATGTGATGGATTGAATTTTGTCCCTCCAAAAATTTTATGTTGAAATCCTAACTCCCACAACCACAGAATGTGACTTTATTTGGAAATAAGGTCATGGCAGATGTAATTAGTTAAGTTAGGATGGGGTCATGCTGGACTCGAGTGGGTCCCTAATCTGACCAGTGTCCTTCTAAAGAGGGAAAATTTGGACACAGACACACACAGGGGAAATGCCATGTGAGGATATAGGTAAAGATGGGAGTGATGCTTCTGTACATCATGGAATGCTAATGATTGCCAGAAACAACCAGAAAGTAGGAAGGAGGCAAGGATCAAATTCTCACTCATGGCCCTCAGAAGGAACAGACCCTGCCCACAGCTTGATTTTGGACTTCGGTCTTCCAGAACTGGAAGCAAATGAACTTCTTTTGTTTAAGACACTCAACTTTGTTACAGCAGCCTTGCGAACTAACACACACACACACACTTAAAATATTATATTATTAGGGGCACCTGGGTGGCTTAGTTGGTTAAGTGTCTGACTTTGGCTCAGGTCATGATCTCACGGTTAGTGAGTCTGAGCCCTGCATCCAGCTCTGTGCTGACAGCTCAGAGCCTGGAGCCTGCTTCCGATTCTGTGTCTCCGTCTCTCTCTACCCCTCCCCCACTTGCATTCTGTCTCTCTCTCTCTCTCTCTCAAAAATAAATAAATACATTAAAAAAACTTTTAATGTATTCTTAGGGAAAATTCTTGCAGTATTTGGTCAGATTTATAAATACTTTTCACAGTGGTAGAATGGATCATCAACACTGATTTCAGGAAACCTACTGTTATAATATTTACATGTACAGTATTTTCATTGGTAACTAATAAGCATATAGTCAACTTCATGCATCCATGTGCAAAGAATTTGAAATATAAATTATTTTTTCCTAAGAGCAGAGCAAAGATTATTTATGTAATATATTCAGTGCTGCTAAGCACTCAGATATCTGTCTTATATCATAGTTGATGAATAGGTGGTAAAATCCTTCTTGAAATCAAGTTGGTAAAATATATTAAGTACATTAAAATACAATCTTCAACTTCTCGTAATCTGCCTTAAAGGAACATGGTATGAAATTCAGATGCAGAATTATGGCTAAAAGTTATTTATTCCAGTGTTATTTTTGTTAATATATGCAGGAATCATTCAAAATGCCCAAATAATATGGGGACGGTTAAATCAATTATAACAGATTTTAATTTAAATTACTTTTAATAATGTTTAAAATATACTGTTGGGTGACAAACAATATATATGAAGCAGGGATTCTCAAAGTCTAATAGAGAAGCTGGTAAGGGTCCCCAAGACTTTTTAAAGAAGTATGTGAATTAAAATTATGTTCATAATACTACTATGACATTATTTACATGTTCACTCTCCTTTTCTTATGACTGTATAGTGGAGTTTTCCAGAGTCTATAGGGAGCATCATGAGTATCTAAAAAAAACAATTAAAATATTCCTTCCTGTGGCACCTGGGTAGCTCAGATGGTTAAGTGTACAAATCTTGATTTCAGCTTGGGTCATGATCCCAGGGTCCTGGGATAGAGCCCTGCGTCGGGCTCCACACTGAGTGTGGAGTCTGCTTAAGATTCTCTCTTTCCCCCTCCCTCTACCCCTCCCCCCCTTATGCTTTCTCTGTAAAATTAAAAAAATTTTTTTTCCTTCCTTTTCCAATTCTGTATCTGTGAGGCTGGATTTTCTTCATATATTTAGGCAAAGCAATATATCATAACAGGTTGAATGCAGAAGCATATGTGAGAATCCAGCTATTTTCTACTAAGTCAGACATTAAAAAGATTTCTAAAACAATGCCATTCTTTTCACTAAATTTTTGCTTTTATTATTGCAATTTTAAACAAATAAATGTTTAAATTATTTGCCAAGTTTAATACCAGACAGTAAATATCAACAAAACACAAGAACAAAACTCTTGGGAATCTTCAATAATTTTTAAGATGGAAAATGGTTCCGAGACCAAAGAGTTTGAGAACTCTTATTCTACAAAATATTATTTCTTTTTTTAAATTTTTTTTTTCAACGTATTTTATTTTATTTTTGGGACAGAGAGAGACAGAGCATGAACGGGGGAGGGGCAGAGAGAGAGGGAGACACAGAATCTGAAACAGGCTCCAGGCTCCGAGCCATCAGCCCAGAGCCTGACGCGGGGCTCGAACTCACGG
>NW_026057579.1:27423982-27459188 GCF_023721935.1 Panthera uncia
GTATGGGGGAGGGGCAGAGAGAGAGGGAGACACAGAATCTGAAACAGGCTCCAGGCTCCGAGCCATCAGCCCAGAGCCTGACGCGGGGCTCGAACTCACGGACCGCGAGATCGTGACCTGGCTGAAGTCGGACGCTTAACCGACTGCGCCACCCAGGCGCTCCTACAAAATATTACTTCAACCATGCAACGAAGAGCTGGAAGGAATTTGCTGAATTGTTGGGATTATGCTGAATTGTTAAGAGTGATTATCTGTGGATGTTGGGTTTAAGGGTCATGGTTATTTTAACATCTTTACTTTTCTGTGTTTCCAAAAGTTTCCACTTTAGTATGTATTTCTTTTATATCTGATGAAGGGTAATTTTCTTTAATTTGCACTTTTCTGTTCTTCACCTTTAAAAAAATCTCTCTGCACTTAAGCCTTCATTTAAAACCTAAAATTGTAAAATGTCTCTTAATTATACTTGCATAGAGTCTCAGCTCACAAAATTCTGCCAGATTTAAGGTCTGCAGACAAATTAACCACAAGCTATATAGAGGTAGAATTTATAAATGGAATATGCACTGCACCAGCACTTTCCAGAGAAATGGCCTTTGAAACACCAGTGAATAGAGGAGACATCTTCCAGGCAATGTTTATGCCAAGGCTGAGATAAAAATTCACTTTGCATTTATTTATTCATTTTTGTTTGTTTCTTACTTAAAGGTTGACTGCCATGGAGGCTTAAAATTATCAATGATCTTAACTCCTATTCATTTCAAAATTTGACCTGTACAGAAAGGCTCACAACTCAAGCTCACCACCTATTTGTTTGGATGCTCCCAAGAACCAAAGGTTTTGGTTAATATATTCCACTATTCAATAGCTCTGCTTGTAAAAAAAAAAAAAAAAAATCTGAGTTATGATCCTTTTAATGTCTACAAAGCCCAAGTAGATGTGTGATCTTGGGCCAGTTCCACCTGTAAAACATTATGTTTTTAATATGTCATAGGCCTAATAATACAAGTTCTCATAAAGTTGTGAGCATTATATAACATATAAAACTAAACAGCAGCACCTGGCATACAATTGATGCATAATTTATGTACAATAACTATTGTTATTTTTGTGTTTCCAAATACTCCAAAACTGATATTGGGGCCAGCCAAAAATGGGCCTCTCAGTATCTTAGGAACATTCTATCAATCCATTGCTCTATTCCTGGTATTTACATCTGCCAAGAAGCCTTTCCAGCCTACCTAGCATTTTTCCTTTGGCTCCAGAACTTCTGGAGCACATATTGCCTGGGATACTTCCTGCTGCCCCACTGCACCTGTATCACAAGCCTCTTCATAGGCTGGACAGAGTTTTCTGCTTCCTTTATCTTCTCCCACTTGGTGTAGCATAGCCTGTCTGTGGATTGACTGGTTTCTTTTTCTTTTTTTAAGTTTCTTTATTATGAGAGAAAGAGAAAATAGAAGTGGGGGAGGGGCAGAGAGAGAGAGGGAGAGACAGAATCCCCAGCAGGCTCCACACTGTCAGGACACAGCCCAATGTGGGGCTTGAACTCACCAACCGTGAGATCATGACCTGAGCTGAAGTCAGACACTTAACCAACTAAACCATCCAGGCGCCCCTGGACTGATTGATTTCTGATACATCATCTCTTTCATGGTTCCTGCTCAACATTTCTCCTCTGGAGTATTTTGGGATTATTTTAGTCTCCTTCCTTGTCTCCTGTGGAATACTTATTAGAATAAATTAGACCCCCCTCTCTCCCATTCAATCATCATGGCTCCAGGAGTCCTGTGAATAAGATGAATTAAAACAGATATCTTTGTCTTCCTGGATCCTAAGAAATTTGATTAGCCATTTTTCATATTTCTCTATCCTTTAGGATTAGGCGATATCCCAGACCAATTCTCACCCACTCAGGTTTTCATAAATATTTTACAAACTCCTAAATGTCAGTAAGTTCCTAATTCCCTTGCCATTTATTTCATCCTTCAGCCAGCAAAAGACTGTAACCATCCAGAACTATATGGAGAGTAGAGACGAGGGGAGTGAGCATCTTATCAGGACAGACATGTTACCAAAATGGCCTTGCCTTTTTCTGGAGAACCCGGGGATTCCCACTAGACCAAAACTAGGCTTCATGGTGCCTCAAGCAGAAACTCAGTGTTCCTAAAGATATATAAGGTGGATAGATACATATTCCCTGTATTTCTTACCTCTAGCTTACTGCAAAGGGTATTCTAAGGGAAGGCATGTTTGTGACAGAAAAAGAGAGAGAGGGAGGGAAGGAGGAAGGAAGGAAGGAAGGAAGGAAGGAAGGAAGGAAGGAAAGGAAATCATTAATAAGATGGCTATCAAAAAAAAAAAAAAAAGAATCTCATCCATTTTGCTTTGAAAAATCCAGATAGGCTTGAGAGGAGAGTAGCAAGTTTGAAATTTTCTGAGTTTATACTGAATTCTATTTGAAATGAGAGCTCTGTGTGAGTATGGAAATTTGATCTCAACAATATCAAGAGATAATATATGAACATTCCTCCGACAGTTCCAGATGTACTGTTGTGTCAAGAGAAATGCTGCCACTCATCTGAGGTCCTTCTCTTCTGCAAGTTATGTAAAACCTGAACTAATGTCATAACTGACTTTAAAGCAGAGGATGTTACAACTTATTTTCAACATGGGGAAGATGTTGATCATACTCTCCAGAGCCCATCACGCTCACATTTACTCTTCATTTGGGAGTTGTAATATGACAATCAAATGCCTTGTTGTTTGCCTATTCTTTTACTGCTGGCAGCTTTAATACTTCCTAAAGTGTTGGGCAAACTCTTCCTGAAAGTTTGCTTTGTCTAAGTTCTAGCCTTACAATGCCAGGTCCCGTAGATAGTGGACACCCGCGGGTACCTTCCTCCCTCCCATTATTTTCATCAATCCCTCAACTTCTGTTAGCACAATGAAGTTATGGGATTCTATTACATGATGCATTCTCAAGCATATAACTTCACTAGCCAACATCGGATCGAAAAATGGCCTTGAATTCATCATGAGTTTGACAAATCTTATATCAAACCATTCACTAATGCATTTGCAATTAATCACACAGTGAGTGCACATTCCTTTTTTAAATATATTACATTTTCTCTTGTGTCTCCTTTTAGAACTTTAAAGGAGTATATTATGTATTTGTGCTTTACGTGTGGTCTGTGCCTTCCTTCATATGTGCCTGTTTGCATACATGTGTCCTTGGGTATTTCTGTGTGTGTTTATATATGTACGTGTGCATATGTATACATATATATTGTCTGCAATATGTCTCACAATACTATGTGAATGTGTGAAGTGTGTATATCCATGCGTATGCGTGCGTTTGTGTGTGTTGTGTGCTCCTGTGGGCTTGCCATGCAGAGTGAGATGCTTGAGTTTCCTTTTCCTTGGAAACCAGAGAGTTTGTCCTATTTTGCCTGTCGTTACATAAGCTGGATAAGTCGAAACTCAGTGGGTTTATCAGGAAGAAATGGATTTTGCAATCTCTCACTGTATCTGTTATTTCTTCCTCCCTGGTCAACACACTCTACTGACGTGAGTGTTTGCTGATGAATCATCACTCTGAGAAAAGCAATGACGTCAGGCTGTTTAAATGAAGTAACTGTGAAAGGACTAGTTATCTTTTTTTATTTTGCTTGGGAGTATTGATAAAACGATGTATTCTTATTTTGTTCTCTCAGAGTCTTGGGTGTATTTGGACATGCTGACCAAATTTGTCCATGGAAACTATTAAATTTCATGCATAGCTGAGCTCACACACAACAAAAAGTGGACTTGGCTGTAGCAAGGATCCTGGCAGGTTATATGGTCCCCCAGGGCTCAGCAGCTGTCTACCTTGTTTCTTGGTAACAAAATTCAATTTCCACTCTACCCACATGGGCCAGGAGACAGCAGGGATCCACACTGGCTCACAGAATTTTCGCTTCCTCATTTGTGAAACGTGACCAAACATATTAATCTCAGCGACAAGCAGATTAGAATACTGGACAGGACGAACAAATGCAATCATCAGACACAGAACTGCCACAACAGTGCCAGATCGGGATTGGAGGCAGATCGTGGGTTAGGGAGCAAGAATGTAAATAACATAGGGCTTGGAAGATCCTCTCAAGTTTCTAAATAATATCTTGTTTACCCCAATACATCTCCGAAAGTCTTCAGAAGTATTTTTTGCTAGAACACTATCAGTCAACTAGCCTACACAGACAGCTGTAGGGATTCTCTCCTCTGTGGTTTGCAGAGTGAAATTTCGACCTTTGTTTGTCACTTGAGGCTCCCCGTCATTAAACCTCCACTTCTCTCTTTACAATATAATCCCCTGTGCATGCTTTCTCAAGCCCTTTGCAGGATGGCCCCTTGTTTCCTATGCTAACCCACATCATCAAGTACCCCCTGAATCTGCCTTTAGAAAATACTTTGTCGAATTTGTTCTCTGATTTCCTGGCCTGGATATGTGAGGTATCTTTTTTGTTTTGAGGAGAAATTTTCCAGGTGAAATTCTAAAATACATGTTAGAGAAATTAAATAAATAAATAAATAAATAAATAAACAAGAATAAGAATAACCAAGACATTTAGAAAGGAAAGGAAGAAGTGGAGGAGGAGACGAAAAAGGAGAAGAATGGAGAATACGCCCCATCTCCTATTAGATCTTCCTGAGAAGCAAAAGTAATCAAGACAACTTGGTGTTGTAGACAACTGGATCAATGGGACGTGATGTTGAGCCCTGATGAATGACAGAGGTGGTATGACAGATGTGCATGGGAAAGAAAGTCTGTTCAATAAATGGACACGGGGCGATTAAAAAAAACGTTTATTTATACATGTGCAGGAACAGTGGACTCTCTCATGTCATACAAAAATCAACTCCCCATGAATTAAGGACTTAAATATCAAAATTAAAGACCCAAGTAGAAAATATAAGAGCTATTCAATTTGAAAAAAAAAAAAAAAGTCATACAATCCAAGTGTTAGGATCAGGACTAACTTGATCTCTGATATTGCTCTAGAATGTGCAGTTTGGCAGAAACATTTGGGGGAAAATGTTTTGTCATTATCTTAAATGTTAGATGTTGTTCTCATATGCTCTTCCAGAGATTTTACTCTTAGGTACTTTCCCAAGATAGGAGAGAAAACAGATTGACTAAGAAATTTCAGGATCACAGAAGGTGGTAACATTTAACTCCATACCTCAGGGGGGAAAAAAGATAATAATGAAAGCCAGTACAGAAATAAAAACAACTTAAAAGCATCAAGAATAGAACAGCTTTAAATAGAGTCAAAATGGAAGAACATAAGCTTAAGAAAAAATTGTGCAAAAGTAATTGGAAAATTACAAAGAGATCAACATTATTGGAGAGAAAATGAAATCTATGCTAAAAAAAAAAAAGAACATGGAAAGTCTGCATGTTTGTTTTTCTTAAAAATAAAGGATAGCATAAATGAAACAGAATATATTCAAATATATTATGTGAAAATACTTCCCTAAAATACAGAAAATCTGCATGTGAAGTTTTAAAGGCCGCTGCTGTTGTTTATTGTTTGTCGTTTTGTTTTGTTTTCTTTTTCAGAAAACTGATACATACCTCTAAAGCCAAGAAATATCCTGGTAAGTTACTGAACTTGAAAGATTAATCAAACAAAAGAAGTCAGAACTTTGATGTCATTTCTGTGAATGAACTTAATTCACATCACGTCTGTTTAAATTGAGAACGAGAGTTAAAAACAATACGGAAATTATGGTGCAGAAAAGGCATAACCATTATAAACTAACACTATGTGAGACAATATAATTAATAGAAATTAGGACATCAATGTTCTTAATGAGGAAATTAAGAAAAAATGTAATTGTATTGATTTCCTTGTTTTTCAGAAAAAAATTCAGCATACTGATAAAAGTATATACCTCAAGAAATACAGGTTTATGTATATTATTTATGAATACTGTGGTAACCACAAGACCCAAGAGTATATTATAAACTGTGCAGCTTTTCTGAAGGCACTGCATACACACACACACACACAATCAGCAGGAGCAACAACAAAGGAAATGGAAATCATAGCAAATCTCATTTTTCTCTCTACCTCCACATATAAATATATGAATTATTTATGAATATATTTCTTACCTTTATACATTTCTTATGCTAGGACAACATACGTCACAAAGTAGGTACTCACAAAATCAATACTATATTGTAGGATATCAGGATCACCTCAGAGCCATTAAAACTGTTGCCTGCACCCCTTCCTTCCAGGACCTCCCAGCCACACACCCCCTGCCCCCCACATCCCCGGCCACAGGCACTACCCTGGCCTTTTCATTCTCTAAAGTCCTGTAGCCTCTCTTATCTGTGATAGCAGTCTTTGACACAATTCTGGAATCAGAGAGAAGATATAGTTGGGAGGGATCTTCAGGCACAGGAAAATCACTTCACCTCTCTGCTTTCATTTCTTCCTTGTAAAATGCCTTCCTTTGCTTCTTCACCATTTCTAGAGTATGTGTCTTATTTTCCCATCAAATTCTGTGTTCGTGGAACACTTGTGCTCTGGCCTTGAAAATCTTCTCTTTCCTACGAAGTGTGAAGCACTATCTTTTGCACATAGGAAGGGCTCCGTATCCAGCTATGATTGAATGAATAGAGGATTAAATGTTAGATTGCACATATTGGGGCTTTATCCTGTGCTCAAAACTCTGCGGATCACTTCACATGCGTCGCATAATTTAATCTGCTTCGCAAGCCTACTTCTATTTTGTGCTTGTACCAAAACATAAAGAGATTAGTAAATATGCCCAAACCGGGATTTGAACCCAGGTAGTGGCTCCTGACTTAATTACTATGCTGCATGGCAGAAACAAAGGGTAGCACGTATTGTACTGAACTCGGCTGACTTGTAGCATGTCTTCAAAGATTTAGAATACGTGGGTCACTTCCTTCAGCAGGTCCAGCTGCACCTGCACCAGGGAACTTCTCACCCTTTCAGCAGGTGGACAGGAAGCCCCAGGGGTAGAGACATGCTCAGTGAAGCGAGTGACCTACAATTTGAGGATGGTGGCAATCCCAGGCACCCCTGTTGCATAACGCTCCTCTGAGAGCCAGGCCCACATGGGACTCACCTAAACAGGCACAAGACACGGCCTTCCTGCCAACCTGCACTTCCTCTGCAGGCAGCTCAAGAGGTGAGTGCTTCCTACTCAGTAGGCACAGGAAAGAGGGAGGAAGAGAGCCTTGGGCAAGTCCCAACTTTGAGGAACTAGACCAGGAGGTAGGTCTGCTCTTACTTGTGTGTGTCCACCTAGTGAATTATGCCACTTCAAATCCCTCAAAGCCTGTGTAGTTCTAAGAGTGTCATCATTACAACTGTAGAAATGTGTTTGTGTCTTCCAGAATTTTTAGTGTTATTTTCATCAAAAATAAACCTAACCTTGCTCATTTACCACTGACTCTCCATCAGTGGTCGGCCATGCTGTCACTACCTCCTTTCCGCTCCTATAACGGCCCAAGACACAACATTTACTATATTATGGCACAGTCTTTGTTCTCCAACTGTGTCCCTGGCTAGACTGTGGTCTTCTAGAGCAAGGGAAGAATGTGTTACGCATCTCTGCGTCAGCAGCACCTAGAAAACGAGTGCTTGACACTGAGCAGACAACAATGCATTTGTGAAGCACGTAAAGGAGAAATCAGCAGTCCAGTGAAAAAATAAAGATCTACCCAATGGAATTGAATCAAAAAGAACAGCTGAACTGTCCGATGGGAAAGCTGGTCTCCTAGCCCAAGGCCCAGGGATTTTTCCCAAAGTTGAAGCCCCTGAGTTAGCATATTACTGATTTAAGTGGAATTTGAAGTGCAGGAGAATGTGGGTTATTCTCTGTGGCGTTCAGGTCAACATCTCCATTTTTAAAAAAATGCCGGCACAACATTTTACATGTGGCACATAAAATGATACCACATACATTTGATGTATTTGCTACATATGCAAAACAAAAACAAACCTTATTATCTTACAGGAATAATTACTTTGACATTTGGGGACATTTCCTTCCCATTTTTGTTCCCATTCTCACGCAAATGTGTGTAAATAGCTAGATTGCTAGATAAAGATAGTCCCCAAGACATGTTGACTTTTATATCTCCAGACTCTGTTGATAGGGTACCCTACGTAGCAAAAGGGTCTTTTCAGATGTGATTAAGAACCTGATGTGGGAAGATTGTCCTGAACTATATTGGGTGGGCCTCACGTAATCACAAGGCTCCTTAGAAGAGGAAGGCAGGAGGCATGGATTCAGAGGAGGAGACCTAAGGACAGAAGCAGAGGCTAGAGTGCTGCCAGGCACGAAATAAGGAATGAGTGAAACCTCTAGATGCTGGAAAAGGCAAGGAAGAGATCCTCCCCTAGACCACTAGAAGGAATGCAGCCCTGCTGACCTGTTTGGATTCCTGACCTCCAGAACTGTAACATAATAAATTCATATTGTTTGAAGCCACTAGTTGGTGGCAATTTGTTAGAGCAGAGGGATAAAACTACCAGAAACTATGTTAGTTTCCTAGGGCTGTCCCAACAAATTACCATCAAAACAATGAAATTTGTCCCTTAAAGTTCTAGAGGCTAGAATTCCAAAATGAAATGTTGGTAGAACCACAATCTCCCCAAAGGCTTCAGAGAAGAGTCCGTCCTTGCTTCTGATAGTAGCTGGCAGTCCTTGGCGTGTAGATGCATCACTGCAGTCTCTGGTGTTATCATCACACAACGGTCTCCCTGTGTGTTTGTGTCTTCACACAGCCTTGTAAGGACACCAGTCATTGGATTTAGGGCCCACCTTAAGCCAGTATGATCTGAACTTGACCAATTCCATCTGCAAAGACCCTATTTTCAAATAAGATCTCATTCTGAGATTCCAGATGAACATGAATTTGGGAGGATACTATTCAATACAGTATGTATTAGTAGGTAGGTAGGTAGACAGGTAGGTGCGTACGTAGATGATGGATAGACAGATAAACAACCTTTGTCAAAACCGTTTCCATTGTTGTATAATATTTTGTTATATGTTTATAGCAGAATTATGTATTCTTTTCACTGGAAACACATTGTTATACTTACCGAAGCATCGGTTATATCACTAGAAGAACTGCCTTCATTTCTGAGTGCCACATTCTGCATGGGATAATAACAAACTGAAACTCACTTTGGGAAGGGCAAACCAGGACAGATAATGGACTCAAATCATTTCTCATGAAGGTCCATGGAAGGAACTGGAATGATTAATCAAGAGACGAGAAGCTTCAGGACATACATGGAAGATATCTTCAAAGACAGAATGTACAATCACCTTGAAGAGAAATTAATCTTATTGTATTTTTCCCCAACGTGTTGAACTGAGGCAAATGGATCCAAACAATTTCAAAGGGTAAAGTGCTGCAGTGACCTCACCTCTCTGTGTGTCCTTTTCCTCGAAGATCTGGAACCTGATAATCTTCGATCTTAGTAGTGCTCCAAAGTCTTCAAACAAATGTTTCCTTAAAATACATTCATCAAAAACCATGGATGGTGTGAGATTTGTTTTTAACTGTCAAGAACTGCTAAGGGTCTGAGATTTTGCCCTTCTTGCAAATGAACAAGTTATCCTATTATAGTTTCATAGACACGTTGGAAGATAAGAGACTCCTGAGTCAGATGCAAAGGTTGACTTGTTACTCATGGCAATAGCAGTAACCCATGTCATCGTCCTCTTGACCAGCCTCCAGACCCCAGGTCCCACAGGGTGATGTGGGTGATGTGGGTGGTGCCTGCATGTGCAAATGGCTGTTTACAAGAAACCCTGCACTCAGGAAACCCCAATATTTTATAATGGTCTCTGCAATTCTGCCTGACCTTTGCCCCAGAAAGGTCTATTATTGCTATGGAAACAAGCTTGAAAAAGTCATCCACATCAAAAGTTGTCAGTGTATCATTGCTCACAAGACGTGCAGAAATGCAAGAACCCCATAGGTATTTGTGTCTCAACAAGAGCCACTCCTGCCTCATTCTTACACCATCTTGGTTTCTGCTCAATTTCCCATGAGTTTATCACTACTTCAGCCACTTTGATTCATCTGACCGGCAGGCACTGGGATCAATCAACTCCATTCGGTTTGTCTCATACAAGATTTAGTTAAGACTGGTATAAATAGGAGCCCAAACAACAAGATGAGGTCAACTTGAAGTATTAACTTCATACAGTTGAGAAGCAGAGTATGGATGAAGATAGAGGTGGAGGTGGAGGCTAGAGGCAGATGAGAAAGGATCCTGTTTGCTTCATTCTGCTTCCAGCTTATCTACTGGTGCTAAAGAGCTATCAAAGTATTTAGGAGGAGACTTATGCAGCTGATGTGCATGTGGAGTGATTCTCCAGGGTGGCCAAAGGGCTAACAACTTAGAGAAGATGCAATTGAGAGAGACCTAGTTCTAATGACATTTTGATAAAGCATTTGGTAAACACTGAAGCTTGAAGAGAGTAGAATTTAAACATATATAGGAGGTAAAATTGAGAGAACCTGTAAGAGAAGGGAATAGGAGAGAAAGAAGAGTTCAGCATGACTCTCAGGTTTCTGGCTCAGGGGATAGTGTGGAGGGCATTCCCTAAGATAGGAAAGCATAGGACAGTGGTTTTTAAGGGGATTGACAAGCTCAGAGAAGCATGTGAAATGTAGACATGCACTGGGGTGTCTAGGAGTCATTAAAGTTAAGGATCTTTGGTGGATGGGGGAAAATGGGCTGAAAAGGTCAATTTGAAAGTTATCAGCACATAGGTTTTAACTAAAATCTGAGGGTTGGGATAAGAATTTCTATAGAAAATTTAATTAGAAAGCTCTCAGGAAGAGACCTGGAGAACAGCAAGGTAAGGGGCCTGCACTGGTGGGGGTGGGGAGGAAGGGTGAAGGGTGAAGGGTGAAGTTCTGCCATAGACGCCCTAGTAGAGTGCCAGAAGGAAGGAGTAATCAGCAAAGTGATTAACTACGAAGAGGATGAAAATTTGTTTTGGATTTAGCAAAAATAAGATCATCGAGGACCTGGAGGAGAGTAGCTCCATGGAAAGGTGAGCACAGAGGCTAGTTGTAGTGAGTTGTAAATGTCATCATAGGGCACGTATTGAGTATGTCCTTCAGCCATTAGGCAAATTTCACTATAAAGTGTCAATTCTTCCTAAGAATTAAAAGGAAATCCTTTGTGCTGAGACTTCCCGGGGCCTCTGATCTTAGCAAAGGGAAAGCAGGAGATGTATAATTCATTCGTGTTTTATGTTTGCTTGGCAAGCACGCAGCACATTGAGTGGGAGGCCATACTTTGGGAATCCAGCAGAAGAAGCAGTAAGATGCCTTCTGGTAATGGGGGTGAAAGTGTGGTCAGCCTTTGGTGCAGAGTTTGTCAAACTTTATTAAAGAAAAAAAAGGGAGATGGTCTAGAAGTCTCAACTGGGTCAGACAATGACACACCTTATATCAATACACACAAGCTGAAATAATGAACAGTTCCACCAAGCTCACATCATCTTGTTTTTAAATGTGTAAGCACCAGAAAAAGATTTCATAAAAGTGTGTCTGGAGGAAAATAGGAAATGTCACTGCTGCTGAGTTCTATTCAAAATGAGCAGGAGAAAAATACAGACTCAGGTAATTAGGTTTTTAGATCCAGCTCAGACTGTAACATCTGTTACCGTGCTGTCTTCCAAGCCTGATGTATTGATCACATGTTCCATGGTGGGAAGCAGAGGGTCCAGAGCTTTCCCTCATAAGAGCAGGGCAAGAACTTGGGCTTTGAGCTGACCCAACATTGGTTAGTTTGATACCATTTGCAAGTTACTTAACTTCTCTGAGCTTCATGGCTTCCTGTTTGTATTTTTTGTTCATTAGAAGATGTTAGCAGGGCACATGGGTGGCTCTTGATTTCAGCTTAGGTCGTGGAATCGGACTCTTCCCAGGATTGTGGGATCAAGCCCTGCATCAGGCTCCGAACTGAGTGTGGAGCTTGCTTGGGAGTCTTTCTCTCACTCTACCCCCCAACCCCTGCTCACACACACTCTCTCTCTCAAATAAAAGAAAAAGAAAAGATTTTTTTAAAAACTTAGCAACACTATATCGAAAGATTTTTGAGAAGATGAAACTTTCCTTTAAAATATTCAAACAGGGGCGCCTGGGTGGCACAGTCGGTTAAGCGTCTGACTTTGGCCCAGGTCATGATCTCACATCCGTGAGTTCAAGCCCCGCGTCGGGCTCTGTGCTGACAGTGCAGAGCCTGGAGCCTGTTTCAGATTCTGTGTCTCCCTCTCTCTCTCTGACCCTCCCACATTCATGCTCTGTCTCTCTCTGTCTCAAAAATAAATAAACGTTAAAAAAAATTTTTTTAAATATATATAAAATAAAATAAAATATTCAAACAAGTCTATGAAATGCTTATAATATTATACAATGAAACTTTCTGGATTCTATTTTTTTTCTTTTCTTTCTCTGCACCCTTTCCCTTCCTCCTCTCTCTTCCTTCCTTCCCTGCCTTCCTCCCCAGTGAATATCTGCTCCTTCAGGTAAATACCTGTCAAGAATCTTGGTGCCATCTTCTCAGAAATTTATATTATTACCTGGAGATCATATCCTCCAGAGAATGGGTGTGAATTTGGAAGTGCCCCCAGAAGCAGGAAGGCTCTCAAATGCCCTGGAATTCTCCCAAGCAGATTGACCCCTACTGGGACATGATTTCAACAACAAAACTTTTCCAAGCTTTACAACGACTCAGCTCCTGTGAGGGCCATATGCAGTTTTCCATCTCATTAACAAAAACCTATTTCTCATAAACCTTTAAAGAAAGAACAGCTCTTTCCCAAGAAAACAAACTCTTCTCACCTCAGTCTCTGAAATTGGATTGACTATCACCATGCAAACTGCAAACACTATTTTCCAGCGCAAATGACCCCCATCCTGCAGTCTTGGTGGGCTGGGAAGTATCTCCTTTTGATATTCCAGCTATCTGGTATTTTCTTGGCCTCAAGGAAAACTGTAATTTGGAGAGTCACAGCTATTCCATTTTCAGAGGCGAGAATGTGGAATTTTTTATCCCAAAATTTTAGGGGAAGGAAAACGAAACCGATGTCTGGCAAAGGAATGTGTATTTCAAAGTCTCTTCATTACACTCAGGAGGACCTTTCAATTCCTTGATGGGGACAGGGAGTCTATTCCCATAGTCTACACTAAGGTCTGAAATAATGTTTACTGATATCCAAATGTGTGGCCGATTAGAAGTAAACAAGAAAAAAAATTGAAGTGGAATGAGAAATTACGGGCATACAGTATATCTAAAAGAAATGTTGGCTAATATTTGAAAAGGATAGTGAAATCTAAGTATGGCAAACATAAGAAATTAAAAGCCACGGCAGTTAATGAACATTCTGTGCCGAAGCACAGGCCAGGCATATGCCAGTCCCCCCAAGATCACCCCTCTGATGCTGTTCATCACATTGAGGGTTGTTTCATGCAAACACTGAGAAAAGACAAATGTGTACCTAAGGCAACCACTACCTTATCAAGACATAGAACATGTGCATCATTCCAGAAGTTCCCTCATTCCTCTGGCCCTGATGTCCATCTTGATAGGTTACTTTTTGCTGGTTTCAGACTTCCAAGTAGAAGGAATCATGCAGGATGTATTTCTTCGTGCCTGGCGTCTTCCATGCAACATCATGTTTGTCATCCCAATCATCTGGTGGGTATCACGTTTCCATTCTTCTTATTACTAGATAAGTATTCCACTGTGTGAATATGCCAGTTTGTTTATCCATTTACCTATGGATGACCATGTCTACGCAAGTCTGTTCATGAGCACTTGTTTTTGTTTGTCTTGGTAAATATCTAGGATTGAGACTACTGGCTTTTCTATGGTTAGTGTATATTTAACTTTTAAGAAACCACCCGTTTCCAGAGTGATGATACCATTTTACATACCTACCAGCAATATGCTAAAGTTCTCATTTATTTTTCTGTTGTTGTTTTCTGTGGGGTTTTTTTTGTTTGGGTTTTAGGGTTTTTGTTTGTTTGGTTGGTCGGTTGGTTGTTCTTTGGGGTATTTTAGAGAGACCGAGAGGGGCAGAGGGAGAGGGGCAGAGAGAATCCCAAGCAGGCTCCAAGCCCAGCACAGAGCCTGATGCAGAGCTCAGTCCTACAAACCGTGAGCTCACGACCTGAAATCAAGAATTGGACGTGTAACCGACCGAGCTAGCTAGGCACCCTTAAAAGTTAGTTCTAAATTCTTTACATCTTCACCCACACTTAGCACTGTCTTTTTATGATTTAGCCATTGCAGTGTGTGTGAAGTGATATTCCCACTGTGGTTTTAATCTGCATTTGCTTTATGACTAATGAACAATTCATAAAGCAGGCATCTGCAAGGGAGGTCTATGGGCAGGACCAGCGGCATAGAATACAGGGAATAAAAACACAGGGACATTTGCATAAAAGTTAAGAAAAATTCCAAGATGACAGCAGCAAAACATGAAACCAAGCAAGAAGCCTTTCTAAGTGCAGGACCCCGTGGATTGCGAAGGGCACATGAACTTAAACCTGGCCTTGCCTGTGGGCCACATCCAGTCCAACACCTGCTTTAGTATGGCTCATGAGTCAAGAATGGTTTTTATATTTTTTAATAGTTAAAAATGAAAAATTCATATTTCACGATACTTAACAATTATAAGAAATTCAAATTTCAGCATCCATAAATAGAGATATATTATAACACAGCCATGTTCATTTGTTTATGTATTATCGATAGCTAGACAATGACAGTGTTAGGAGTTGCAACAGAAACTGTATGGCCCATAAAGTATAAAATATTTACTGTCTGGTGCTTTACAGAGGGAGTGCCAACTCTTCATATGTTCATCTAGCCATTTGTATATTTTTTTGAAGTGTCCATTCAAGTCTTTTGTCCATGTTTAATTGCAGTGTTTTTTTTCTTTAATATATTATATATATTTATATATATATTTCTTTAATGTATTATATATTATAATATATATATTATATATATATTTTATTATATATATTTTTTTTCTTTATATATTATAGATAAGGTTCCTTCGTCAGATGTATATGTGAAAGATATTTTCTTCACATCTCTGACTTGACTTTGTATTTTGTTAAAAATGCTTCAGAGAGCTGGAGGTTTCAATTTTGATGAAGTCCAATTTATCGATGTTTGTTCTTTTATGATCAGTGCTTTTTGTGTTTTAAGAAATCTTTGCCTCAAAGTTGCTAAGAAATTTTTCCTGATTTTTTTCTGGAAAATCCATACTTTTGTATTTTATACTTAGGTCTATGATCCATTTTTAATTATTATTTTGGGAGGCATGCTGAAAGTTAGAGATCAAGCTTCATTTTTTTTTCCCACATGAATATCCAGTTGGTTCTGAACTTATTGTTGTTTTTTTTTTAAGTTGCTTTCCCCATTGAATCAGAACTCTGTTAAAAATCAATTGACCATGGCTGAAATTAACAACTCAGGCAAGAACAGATGTTGGCAAGGATGCAGAGAAAGAGGAATGCTTTTACACTGCTGATGGGAATGAAAACTGGTGCAGCCACTCTGGGAAATAGTATGGAGGTTCCTCAAAAAGTTAAAAATAGAACTACCCTATGTCACAACAATGACACTACTAAGTATTTATCCAAGGGATATAGGTATGCTGTTTCAAAGGGTCACATGCACCTCAATGTTTATAGCAGTGCTATTGACAATAGCCAAAGTATGGAAAGAGCCCAAATGTCCATTGACAGATGAATGGATAAAGAAGATGTGGTATATGTATGTACAAATGGAGTATTACTTGGCAATCAAAAAGAATGAAATCTTGCCATTTGCAAAAATGGGGATGGAACTAGAGGGTGTTATGCTAAGTAAAACAAGTCAGTCAGAGAAAGACAAATATCATGATTTCACTCATATGTGGAATTTAAACAGATGAACATAAGGGAAGAGAAGCAAAAATAATATAGAAACAGGGAGGGGGACAAAACATAAGAGACTCTTAAATACAGAGAACAAAGAGGATTGCTGGAGGGGCTATGAGGGGGAGATGGGCTTAACGGGCAAGGGACATTAAGGAAGACACTTGTTTGGATGAGTACTGGGTGTTATATACAGGGGATGAATCACTGGAATCTACTCCTGAAACATTATTGCACTATATGCTAACTTGGATATAAATTAGAAGAGAGAAAGAAAGAAAGAAAGAAAGAAAGAAAGAAAGAAAGAAAGAGAAAAGAGAAAGAAAAGAAAAGAAAAGAAAAAAAAGAAAAGAAAAGAAAAGAAAAGAAAAGAAAAGAAAAGAAAAGAAAAAAAAAGAAAAGAAAAGAAAAGAAAAAAGAGAGAGGGAGGGAGGAAGGAAGATGGGCACTGGATGGCTCAGTCAGTTAAGTATCTGACTTCAGCTCAAGTCATGATCTCCTGGTTTTCGAGTTCAATCCCAGTGTTGGGCTCTGTGCTGACAGCACAGAGCCTAGAGCCTGCTTGGGATTCTGTGCCTCCCTCTCTCTCTGCCCCTCCCCTGCTTGTGCTCTGTCTCTTTCCCTCTCAAAAATAAATAAACATTAAAAAAATAATTTAAAAAAAGAAGAAAGGAAGGAAGGAAGGAAGGAAGGAAGGAAGGAAGGAGAAAAGAAGAAAGAAAATCAATTGATGATATCTTTTTGGATCTTTTAACTGGATCCTATTCTTTCCAGAATAGCCAATTTCAAGAGAGTCCCACTGGCCCAACATGGACCAATTTGTACACCAAATTAATAACAGACATAACAGATTTAACACATCAAAATGTATGAAAAAAATTCATATGCTTATATCATGCAAAAATAAACACGCATGCATACACACAGAGCAATTCCAGTTATACAAGAAGCAGTCTATCTTACAGGAACAAAAAGCAGATCCGTGGTTAATGGGGGGGCTGGAACGAAGACAGACTCAGACTGCAGTGAAACTCCCCGCAGTGATGGAGGCACTCCCCATCTTGAGCGTGGCAGTGGCTTCACACATGCGCAATTTCCAAAACTCCACAAACTGCTCACTTTAAATGGATGCAGTTTGTTTTACATAAGTTATTCCTCAATAAATTGAGAAGGAAAAAGTTTCAACTAGGTAAATTTAGTTGAGAGGATTTGTCTGAGTTTCTGTATACCTAGTGATTGTCTGTTCTATCAATTAGTGAGAGGAGAATGTTGAAGTCTAAAACTATAATTGTGAATTTGTCCGTTTCTCATTTTAATTTTATAACTTTTGCAGTCAGGAATTTTGAAACTATTTTTAGATTCATACATATTTATGATTGCTATTCCCTCCAAACGAATGGCTGTTTGTATTATTGTGATATGCCTTCTTTATTTTTTAATGCTGACTTGAAGTCTATTTAGTTTCTTAAAAATATAACCATTTTTCTAATGCTTATTTTTATGGGATTATCTTTTGCATCCTCTTACTATTAGTTTTTTCCTCAACTTGAAAATACATTTCCTGATCACATATAGTTGAGTATTTCTTTTTTTTCAATCCATTCTGGCATTCTCCTTTGTCTTTTTTGTAAGAGCCTTATAAGAGTCTTGGTATCCACATTTTACTTGTGTATTGGTCTTCCTTCCCACTGTGAATTTTTTTTTTTCTTTTTAGTATTCCATTTGATTTTCTCCAGTGGCTTCTCAACTATCCTAGTCATGCCCCAGGGCTAACAGTGTACATCGTTAACAATATGGACATAGAATCCATATGGTACTACTACATAAGTGCTTCACACTTATGCTTGGCATTTCACACATTCAGTTTCCCAATTCCCACTTTTTTGTAAGTTTATTTATTTATTTTTGAGAGGGAGAGAGAGAGCGAGAGAGAGAGAGAGAGAGAGAGAGAGAGAGTGTTTGAGCAGGGGAGGGGCAGAGAAAGAGGGAAAGAGAGAGAATCCCAAGCAAGCTCTAGGTGGAGCCCTATGTTGGGCTCAAACTCACAAACTGTGAGATCATGACCTGAGCCGAAGTTAAGAGCTAGATGCTTAACCAACTGAGCCACCCAGGTGCCTCCCCAATTCTTACTTCTAACTTCATGTCTAATGCTTCCCATTTGTAGTTCCTAGCCCCACCTCACAAATGTAATCACTTTAGAAAAAATATATAATTCCATTTACCATCACACCCTTTTTCTTATAGTGCATTAAACCAGTAGTTGTCTTTTATGGAAATTATTGGAATAATAAAACATAGCATTACAAATATAGATAGAGATAGAGATAATCTCCATTTAATTACCATGTGCTGTGCTCTTTATTTCTTCCTATAGATCCCAGTTGCATCTGGGATCATTTTGCTTTGATCTCAAGAATTATTTTTTAAGTTTATTTATTTATTCTGAGAGAGAAAGAGAGAGAGAGAGAGCATGGAAAAGGGAGAGAGAGAGAATCCCAAGCAGGCTCTGTGCAGACAGCCCAATGCAAGGCTGAAACTCATGAACTGTGAGATCATGACCTGAGCCAAAATCAAAAGTCAGACACTCAACCAATTGACTGAATCATCCAAGCGCCCCAAGAATTTTTTTAAATTTATTGAAGTATATTGGACACAGAATATTACATTACTTTCAGGTGTACAGCATAGAAATTCGACTGAAGATTGTATTTGAACATTTATTGTACTGAGATTCTGCTGGCTAAAGCATTCAGCTTCCAATCTACTGAAAGTGAGTTTTCACTCTTGTTTTTAAAGGCTATTTTTGCTCATTATTGGGTTCTGGATTAACAGGTTTTGGTTTTGCTTTAAGCAATTTAAAGCTGTCATTCCACAGTCTTCTGGATTCCATTCTTTGCTTTGCATGAGAAGTTAACTGTCATTTATATATTGTTGCTCTGTATGTAATGTGTCTTCTTTTCTGTACTTGACTTCAAGATTTTTCCTTTATCTATTATCAGTTTAACTGATGTACTGATGTCTGATTTCTTTTGTATTTTTTTCCCTGCTTTGAATTCACTGTGATTCATGGATCTATGTACTAAAACTTTTAAGCAAATTGGGGAAATTTTTAGTCATTGTTTCTTCCAATATTTTTTTTTTCTGCCCTATTCATATAGCAGGCTCTCAGCTATCAGCGCAGAGCCCACTTTGGATCCTCTGTCCCACTGTCTCTGCTCCTCCCTTACTTGCTCTCCCTCAAAAATAAATAAACATTAAAAAATGAAAAAAAGAATCTATTTTCCTTTTTTTTTTGGCATATTACATGATTTCTTTTTTTGTAAATGGTTATTTATTTATTTAGAGAGCGAGAGAAAGAGGGGGAGGACTAGCAGGGGAGGGGCAGAGAAAGAGGGAGAGAGAGAGAATCCCAAGCAGGCTCCACACTCAGGGCAAAGCCCAACTCTGGACTCGATCTCATCACTGTGAGATCATGACCTGAGCTAAAATCAAGAGTTGGACACTTAACTGACTGAGCCACCCAGGTGACCCTCAAACTTTTTATAATAGCTGTTTTAAATACAACATATTAAATCCAACATCTAGAGCATTTCAAGGTTGAATTTTTTTCATGATCGTCTATCAAAATCTCCTATTTCTTTGCATTCCTGATAATTCTTGATTGTCTACTGGATTTTGTTGACAATATGCACTACAGATTCTGGATTCTGTTATTATGTCCGTTAAATGTTGAATTTTATTCTACTAGGTAGTTCAAGCACTGGCTAATTAGACTGAACTTGGCTAGACTTGGTTTTAGGTCTTGTTAGGCCAGACCTGTGGAACACTCAAGCTGATGCCTGACTTCTTCTAACTTGGCAGGACTTAACTTTCAAACTCTGTATTGCCTGTAAATCTCATCAAGGGCTCATTTTAGTTTTGTTGAAGGTGGGTCTAAAATAGACTTTTCTCTATTGCTCCGAAGACACGGCCTTTATGGTGCCTCAGCTAGATGCGTGCAGTGTTCATGAGCTGTTAATGATTTTATCCATTCCAGCTAGACCAAAATATCACTGTCCCTCATCCCTTCCACACCACTAGGCTGTTTGTTTAATCCTCAGATCCGTAGCTGCCACTCTCAAGTAAATGTCACAACATCCCACATGCATGTGCAGCCTCACTCTCAGCTAAGGACTTTGAAGAACTGCCCCCTACACACAAGCTTCTGGCTCAGCCCTCCATTCTACCACCCCCTCTTCTCCAGTGCTCTGCCCCAGAATTAACAGCCATTTCCATTGTCCTGAACTCAGATCTCTACTTCGTCAGATCAGTGGGCCCACCAGGCTCTGCTTGCAGATGTCTCATTGGCAGAGAGCCAGGGCAATCATGGGGTTCACCTCTTGAGTTTCCCTTTTCTTGTGGACTGGGGTCTTGCACTGCCTGTTGATCAATACCAAAAAGAATTGCTTTATCTGTTTCGTTCAGTGTTATGGTTGCTGATATTGGGAGGGATAGACCAGGAGACCGGGACTAGTTACTCCATCATAATCAGAAGGATAAATCTTATACAATTGCTTTTATGACTCTATCATATGGATATATAACTTAATTTTAGGTTTCTGGCTTCTGGAAATGTACACAGGCAAAACAGGCAGATAATATTAGGACTTTTAGTCCTTTGAAAAGTTCTACACCAATTAATATTTTATTTTAATGATTAAAGTTTTAATATGAAGGCTTTCACAATAAGGATGATATTTAACCTTCATTATTTATTGGAAGTATTTTTTCAGGAGGATCATACGTTAGTGATGGGAAAAATTAGTAACTGCATAGTCCTGGGGCCATTACCAAGGATCTCTGGAGTCTAGTTTGCTGTCAGTTCTCTATCTTTACCTCCACCTCTCTCCAGCCACTAGAATTGGCTCAGTCTTGATGGAGACAGGTGCTGTTTAATTTCACCGTACTTACTCTCCTGCAAAGCAGGTGGTGTGTATCTTTCTTGAAGCTCAGGGATGAGAGAGTTAAGGTTAAGGAAGAGAGGGCCTCAGTGCCTCAATCAGTCGTCACACTCTCATATAGTTGGAAAAGATTATCAGCAGAGTTTCTACTTGATGTACCAAATACTAGGTTAGGAGAAAATATTCAGAATTTTTTTTTTTTTTTTTTTTTTTTTTTGCCAAAGGAAGGATGAGAGGTAAGAAGGAAGGAAAAGGAAAGAAAAATGGGTCCCTGTTCTGAAAGGTATTACTGTGGGATGATTTCAGAAGACCTGAACTGTGCTGCCATATGATTGGATTGGTTCTGGAGATGTGTAAAATGAAGTACTATACTAAGGAGGCTTGAAAAAAGCTACCGACTTCCCTATGAAAGAGGAGGCAGAGATAAAATAATATTGAAGGAGGGATAAAAGCAGTAGGTACAAATTTCACAGTCAAAATTTCTCACTAATAAAAATACCCCTTGCTTTATTTCTCTATAATGAAATTTACTGTATGGAAGGAACCACCATTCCATTTTGGTAGAAGAAAACTTAATCTTATCAATTCAAGAAACGTTCAGTCACTTCTGGCTTAATACTGAGTCTCTTGAGAAACCACTAAGTCAATTCAGTATTTTATTTCTCTCCTTCTCCTTTCCTGAAGCTCTGTCTCAAGATGATGTCATTCTTAGGAGCTGCTTTTTTATCTGTTTGCCTGCATTTGAGTAGGGGGCTTATGTTTACTATCCAAGAATTGTGGGGTGGACAACTGGCCCATAGTTATCAGCACACATCTGTGTTGTCATCTAAGATGAAGATCATTCTTCGCCATCCCTGCATGGCTGACAGAAAGTTCTAATATCCGTTTGTTAACTGGTCACTATGCTCATACAGCTCATTCTGTATGCTCCTTTACCCTACCCCAAAGCCCGTCCCGGTCGACTGGCTTACACTGAAACATTTCCGTTCCCTTCCCAGAGAACATGCGTAATAAAAGTTGGACATCTGCCTTCCCCAGACAGATCGTATGACGTGTGGCTGCCTTTGGGCCCATTCTGAAGTAGTGAAGTGGAGTGAGAAAAAGTACAGACATTGGAGTCGCTCTTTCTGAGTGTGATTCCAGCCCACCAAGGACCAACAGTCTAGCCTCAGGCACCTAACCTGTCCATGCTTCATGTCCCTCATTGATGAAATGATTATAGTAGTATTCTTTACTTCTCAGAATTGTTCTGAGAATGAACAATGGTGATATATCCAATGTGCTTAGGAACTAGTACAGGGTGAGCATTACATAAATGTTATCTATCTGTCATCGTCATCAGCCTAGACTTTTCACTCAGCAGTTTCTACTCAAGCACCAGGCTGAACGTGTTTCTTCAATTATAAGGCTTGCAGTCTCACTACAATACCTCAGGGGAAATTACAAATAACCAAAAATAGAAACTAGACAATGTCTCTGTTCCTGGGTTTGTAGCAGAGACCTTTTCAAGGTTTACAGACTTTAACTTCAAATCTGCCTTTTCTCACCAACTATATTCCTTTAGAGTTAGGAAACTTTTCTTGCAATATTTGACATTTTATTCTTCTCTCTAAATGTGGGATAAACACATTCTGCATCCTAGAGCACTTAACCTTTGCCACTCCAAACAAAAACAAAAACAAAATCCACTTTCCTTTTCAAAAAAGCCTCATACTTAGGAGCTTTTATTTTAAAGATACGAATTTGCTGTAGAATTCAAAGCTTACTTTTGTCAGTCAAGGTTGAATATCAACTATTTACTTCTCTTTGCAAACCTGCTGTACAAGTCTATGCTGAGACAAAGAATGCTAGTGATCAAGGAGCCATAATATTCAGTATAAAGAAATTTTTTTTTAATTTTTTTAAAGTTTATTTATTTACTTTGGCGGGAGGGGCAGAGAGAGAGGGAGGGAGGGGGAGAGAGAGAGAGAGAGAGAGAGAGAGAGAGAATCCCAAGCAGGGTCCACACTGTCAACACAGAGCCCAACTTGGGGCTTGAAATCATGAACCATGAAATCATGACCCAAGCCAAAACTGAGTTGAATGCTTAACCGACCAAGCCACCTGGACTCCCCTAAAGAAAAGGTTTTTAAAAGGCCATCTGAATATTTTTTACTTGCTCCCTCCAGACCCACCTTCTAAATTTCTCTGCCCTGCTCTTTGTCTCAGGATGCTGAGTTTCATGAACTCTATCAACCGGGTCCACGTCCCCTCTGGCTTCCAGGTGGGTTTGGCCAATGGAAAAGACTGACAGGCATTGTTCCTGATTTCCTTCCTGTTTGCTCTCTGCAAGTGAGCTGGGACTCTGCTAAAGTCAACTCCTCTTCCACCACTATGGGTACTCTCTTTCCCAGGCCTGGTATCTTCTCCTTCCCCTTCCCTTTTTGGGGTTTGAGTTGCAAATTACTGTCCAATGCTTCAAATTCCTAAACACCTCACTGCTTCCATTGGTTTCCTCTTAACCTCCCGCTGTGTTGTCAGCAGACCTTTTATTAAATACTTCTCAATTATCCCATTCAAGTGGGCCCTTTGTTTCCCATCAGGATATTGAGTGATCCAAAACGAAGTGGAAACTCCAGGAAACAAACAAACAAAAACAAATTGACCAAGAAGGGAAACATGATCACAATGTTGCATTTATTGTTCCAAAAAACAATATTAAGATATTCATATTTTAAAATTTAAAAATTAGTCTTTAAGTGATTTCACTAAAGACTTCATGGTCTTCATGGTAGCAGAATAGAGGGTAATATAATCAACTGTGAAAATTCACTTGATACTGAGAGGAAAAAGGTGAAGGAAGGTGAACTGCTAACATCCAATCATAATAAGTAAAGGAGGGGTAGGTAAATAGACTAGAAGTGTGTGCATACATTATTTACACTTATAAAGGTAACTAAAGATAGTGGAGGGGGCACCTGGGTGGCTCAGTCAGTTGATCCTCTGACTCTTGATTTTGGCTCAGGTCATGATCTCACAGTTCATGAGATTGAGCCCCACATAGGTCTAGGCTCTGTGCTGACAGCATGGAGCCTGCTTTGATTCTCTCTCTCCCTCTCTCTCTGCCCCTCCCCTGCTCATGACTTCTCTCTCCCCCTCTCTCTCTCTTTCTCTCTCTCCCTCTCTCTCAAAATAAATAAATTAATTAAAAATAAATAAAAACAGAAATAGTGGAATAACGCTCTTTTGTGGTGGGAAGAGGGTTCGGTCAGTGAGCTAAGTCAGTCTCCCATAGCAGGAAATCAATAGCTTACATTTAAATTTGACAAATGAAGAAAGAGACGTTTGACTCCATTATTTAGACTTATGGAAATAATGACCAGAATAATGACAAAAGGAAACAGTATGCAGTAGCCGCTTTAGAGGGCAAGTTTGTGGGCAGAGAAGAAAATGGGGTGGAAGGGAGATTATGGCTTTCATCCAAGCTCCTCTCCACTACTAGGACATGGTTTTGAAAAAATGTGTGCATGTCTTAATTTGTTTCTAAAATATTAACAGCCCCAAGGGGGTTGTGAGGACCAGACTTGGGAGGCTCCCACTGGTCTTTGGTCAGTGTTTTGAAACAAGTATGTGAGTCAGGCAGAGCAGAGGGAGGAGGAGAGTGCCCGTCAGACAGCTCCTCTTTCCAGTTCCTGGGGAAGGAAGGTGGTTTTTCTTACATCCCGAGAAGGCTTGTCCCTGTGGCTCCAAGTTTGCTCCCTCGCCTTGTGCTCGAGTCCCAGACCTGGACAGGGGTCTTTACTCTATGAAGCTATCTTTTCTCAGGAAAAGTGGAGAGAGTGAGACTGTTCCGTGTCATGCCAGATGCCGGATACCAGGACCTGGGTCGCACACATCTCTTTTGCTCTGATGTAAAGACATCATTTGTTTTGTCATTTTTATACATGAGAGAAATTTGCTTCTTTGTCAGCCCCCCTTTTCCAATCTTTTTATGGCAGCTGTTGTTTAAAACCCAGTTAGCATTGTTTAAAGTATGTAGGCATCTTGTAAGCAAACTTTGTAGGTCCTCCTTCTTTCTCTCATGACCTTTGAGACTGGCTTCTGGAGAACAAAGAAACAGGGGCCCTTAGGTCACCAGTCAGGCTTGGGATGAGAATATGAGTCTCAAATGAAGTGTGAATAGGGACACAGGCTGCTGTGATTTCAGAACATCATGAGAGTCTGGAGCCTGCTGGTTCTATTTTCGTTTTTAATTTTTTTCATGTTTTTTAATTTATTTTGAGAGGGGTGGGGAAAGAGAGAGAGCAGGGGAAAGGCAGAAAGACAGGGAGAGAAAGAATCCCAAGCATGCTCTGTCTGTCAGTGGGGCTCGATCTCACGAACCATGAGATCATGATCTGAGCCAAAATCAAGAGTCTGAGGCTTAACCCACTTGAGCCACTCAGGTCCCCTGGAGCCTGCTGGTTTTAGCTTGAACCTTCCCTCTGTGAATGGGGGAAGGCTTCCATGTTAGGACACAGGTATATCAGTGACAGCCAGAGCCAACCATGCAGGAAGCTTTTCATTCCCCAGTAAGAAACAGCCCATGCTCCTTAGCACATCATGCGGCGTCATCAGTAATATGCCCCTGGCCCCAATTCCCCCTCCCTGATTGTGCATTTAGCTCCCCACTTACAGAATATGCAGCCCTTGTTTCTAGCACATGCCCCATGCTCTCTCCAGTCCACCACTAAGCCCAAGTCATGTTTTTTTTTTCTGCAACATCTTCAGCAGAAACACATCCTCCTTGTTCCTTCAAGTCTCATCCAAGAGGCCACTTTCCCAGTGCATTTTACAGCAGGGAGACCGGGGGTTAGTAAAGGGAAAAAAGTTACTCAAGGTTACATAAGTATTTAGCAGAATTGCCGAAAACAAGACTCTACTCTTCCTGTCGAACTCCTTCCACCAAACTACTTTGATGAACATATTTGTGTCTATATTCTTGTGTCAATAATTACAATTTTTGATTGTTGAGTGAAGCAATCCTCCCTGAGATCTTGGGTTATTCTCCATATGTAAACCTCCCAGACCCTGGGGTGATTCTCTCCTGGTCTCAAGCCCTCTCTATGCCATCCTCTAGATGTTTTATGCTCCTTTACTCTCACAAAGACTCCTACTTTGCTTCTTTTCCCCAGTGTTCATGGATTTCTTGCCTATGGTTCAGCCCAGGACTTATTTTCATCCATCCTCTTCAAAGCAGGGAATACATGAAACTTTTCAGAGCACCTAGAAGCCAAGAACATGAAGTAAGTCACTCATTCACAAAGAAGTGTTGGCATCTAACAGAATTAATCTCAGCATCACACCCCAGTCCTACTAAGCCACGTGAATGCTCGCAAAGCACAGAATTGGTGATAGATGAGGTCCCAACAGCAGCATCTCAGGCATCAGCAAGCCAGTGGGTAAAGTATTTCTGCAGGCTGCTTATCACCCTCAGAACCACAGTCTCAGAGACCATCAGAAAATGGCAAGGCCATCAAAGGTCTACAGGCACCATCACTTTATGTGCATTTGGGAGGATTGGATCCAATGAAGGGCAATCAAAAGCAAGGCAGCTGCATGTTAGCAGGGAAGTGAGAAACAGAGCATAGGTCCCTGAATATAGGAATCCAGAACCCTTTTTGTAATTTCATTCTTACCCACATTACATCTTACATGCTTATAATTTTGGACTATATTAAAATGTACTCCAAGTTCCTCTTCTTGGGTACGGTCATGGCCCTCATATGACCTCAACTATATGCAGAAGAAGAGAATATCTATAAGTTTCCATTACTCTTTGGGGGAAAAAGCCTAACTTTCCTCCACTGAAGGACATATAGAGACCATATGTTATTTGCACACAGGTCCTTCTTCACTCAAACACCCTAGACCTGTTCTGAGAACAGATATACCTTCAGCATCCTGGCATTACATTGTATGATCACCTAAACTCATTCCAGCACCACAGGAGGGAGTGGGGCAGGAAATTTTGGGTGTGGAGTGATGAGCCTGGGAACCAGGGCTTAGAATTCTATTCTCGGTTTTATCTCTAACTCTCAGTGTGGCTTTGGGCAAGACTGTTTCCTTCCTTTCTGAATGGATTCATTTGTGCAATGGCAATAAAATCCTTTACTAATTGGATACAAAAGACTGAATTGGATGATATCTTGTCCTGGTGATGTTTCACTTTCTATAGGCCTGGATACTTGATTCTATGTATGCTTTGGAAAATATAGAGAATAGGTTTGCTGATGCAGTCCCCACATTGGGACCTCTTGATCTGGGCCCACTGAGGTCATTTCTGTGTCCTCTTCACCCTAGCATGCTCTGCAGATATCCCTTCCCTGCTTTCCTCCACACTCCCAGCAGAAACTTGCAAGTGATGAGGACAGACATGCTCCTCCCCTGATTGGACAGACCAAGTCGCATCAGGGAGAATCACCAAGTCTTCAGTCATAACTAGACATAGGTGACCAGCTCTCCCCTATTTTTCGTGAACCTTCTCAATTCTAAAATTGAAACTGTGTCTCCTGGAAACATTCTCAGTGTCAGGCAAACCAGGATGGTTGGTCACCTAATGGGAAGGGAGACAAGGCGGCTGCATTGTCCTGCTTCTAAGCCTGCAGCATGTAGAAGAAGCTAGTGTTTTCTGTGCTAGATTTGGTGGTGGAAAAAAGAGGAAATGTGGGAAATTGGCTAGTCTATGCAATCAGCAATGGGTCCATTACTGGATAGAATATAGCCAAGTATAGAGGGAGCGGGGGTGTGATGGCATATGCTGGGTAAGGTACAGAGGTTGGATCTTGTGCTATAGGCACAGGAGAGTATTTGTAGGTGTATTTCTGTGTTTTGTAGTGATATGCATATCAGAGCTATGCTAGAGGAGTATTCATCCAACATTTAGTACAGAATGGATTGCAGTAGGCGAGACTGGAGATAAAGATGGGATTTCAGAGGACAGAGAGAAGATTTGAGGCCACAACGTCACACAGAAAGTTCATTGTGGAGACAGAAATAGGACTTACGGGTCAATAAATATCCTGGAATCTCACCAAGGAATTAGCAGGTGATGGTAGTGAAGGGATAGTGTTGGTTGTAGTGGGAGCCAGGAAGGTGGGGGGGGGGGGCAGGGACCAGAGTATGAGATCAGTTAGAAGCGGTCCCTCCTCAGTGACTTGTCCACACCTTCTCTTCCTTTCCCTCCTCTTCCTCCTCCCCCTCTCCTCCTCTTCTTCCTCCTATTTCCTCTTCCACGTCCTCTCCTTTATCACAACCACCTCCCCATGGTCTTCTCAGATCTGCCTTCCTGCCTTCGGTCTTGCTCAATGCTCTCACATGTCTCCCACATCTGTCTTCTATCATCATCCTATTATCCCTTGATCACAGGGCTATGAACCAATCACAATTCAGTATGAAGGTCAAACCCTCATTCCTGCTCCTCAGGATTCCTACATTGTGCCTTAACTCTCACCAAAGGAAATGGTGTCTTTAGGAGAGGAATATCAGAGTTGTTAAAGCAAGTTGAGAAACACCAGCTAAGGCCTGCGTCTCCCTCATGCCAGTGACCCCAGGACAAATGGGAAGTGGGTAGAGGCCTTCCAGCTCACTGCCGCGATCTGCTTCTCATGCTCTTGGCCCGCTCAGGTCGTTGCTGCTGTGTTTGCTCTCTGATGCTATCAAACAGCTAGTTTTTGTTATAGTCTCAGAATTTTTCTCCAAATGGATTGATCTGGCAAAAGATTTTCTATCTGAACAGGAAGCCGAAGCCTTGAGATGCATTTTAAATTCATTATTTCGAGCCACTTTAACTTAATACTTTTAAGCATCTTAATAAATGTTATTGTCTGCTATCTAGGAATATTGTGCTAAATTTTGCTCCTAATAGCATTAATTAGAATACTTCTTTTCTGACCTCAAAATCATTATCCTTTTTAAAAAAAAAATGGTTTCTTTCATGAAAAGTATGTTTTAATTTATTAGTGCCTATTAAATTAGATTGAATAGATTACCTAGAAGTGACTTTTAGTGTGGCTTGTTTTTAAGTGCTAGGGAATGGTCCATGATTTGTTACAAAGAACTAACGTGCAGAACTTGGTAAAATTATGAAAAAGTTTTGCTCTCTAATCCATCTCTCGTATGCCATTTTATTCCGTTCTCTCATTTTTGCCATGAAGAAACAAACAAGCAAACTGTGATATCTTGCTTCTCACTGAGAGAATGCTTATGCCTCTATTACACTGTTATTATTATTATTATTATTCCATATTATACTATTAATATAATGTGCCTGAACCCACATGAGAATAGGTGACAGAACATGAGCATGAAATATGGTCGGTCAGTGCCATGAGTCGGTGGTCTGATATTCCAAAGAGCTTACCTGAATGACCTTAGCACCACTGAGCTCTGCAGCCTGTCTACACTCCAGAGCTATCTGTGGCAGCAAAGGCGGAGAAGTAAGAGTCCATCTGTGTCTGTCAGATATGGGCTAATTGAATAAACCAGAATTTTTTTCCCAGGCAAAAATAAGATCTTTATTTTTTGCCTCAGTGTGATCTCTACAAGGTATTATTAAGAAAACTAAGAATAAAAAAAAAAAAAAGAAAACCCATGTGAGTGGTATCTTAATAGTAATTTAAGAATGTGAAGACATTGATATAAATACATCTGTTTTAATGTTTAAAATATGGAAAAAGTAAACTATAAAAATTTTTTAAAATTATAAAAGGAGGAACGGGAAAAGGAGGCAAAGGAGGAGACAGGGATAGAAACCAGAGTTCTTTGAACAGATCTGGCTCTGTAGATTTGATTTTGAAGCAGTGAAACTATTTTATGTGATAATAAAATATTAAAGTCATAAAATACCTAAATTTTATTTTATTTTTATTATTTTCAAATATTTTTTTAATGTTTACTTATTTCCGAAGGATAGAGAGAGACAGAGCGTGAGTGGAGGAGGGGCAGAGAGGGAGGGAGACACAGACTCCGAAGCAGGCTCCAGGCTCTGAGCTGTCAGCACAGAGCCCAGTGAGGGGCTCAAACCCACAAACCAGGAGATCATGACCTGAGCCCAAGTCGGACACTCAACCGACTGAGCCACCTAGGCGCCCCTATTTTTGTTTTTTAAAGCTTAATTTGTTTATTTTTGAGAGAGAGAGAGAGAGAGGGAATGAGTGGGGTGGCAGAGAAAGAGGGGGAAAGAGAGAATCCCAAGAAGGTCTGTGCTGTCAGCATGGAGCCAGAAGCGGGGCTCGAACCCACAAACTGTGGGTTCATGACCTGAGCTGAAACCAAGAGCTGGATGCTTAACCGACTGAGCCATTCAGGCACCCCTATACCTAAATCAAAAAAAAAAAAAAAAAAAAAAAAAAAAAAAGAATAAATGAACTAAATTTACCAACTCCAATGGGTCGAAAAAAGATTTAAAGAAAACATCGCATGCAACTTTAAAACGTAAAAATGCGTACATCCGAATGGGATATACTTTTAGAGGGAAAAAAATGACCCGCAAAAATTTTAATTTTTTTTCAGCAACCATGTTGTTAATGGTAGTCTCATTTTTATTTATCTTTATAGATGTTTTTCAGCTAATAATGAAAAACAGACAATAGAATTAAGAATTAAAGCAATACTGTTTTACAACCCCTGATTGTAAGGGGGGTTGTATTCTTCATTAAAGTCACAAACATAACAAAAGAATCACCAGATGTTATCTACCTCCTGATGTAAAAACATAATACCTCCTATGAATCATAGAAAAAAGAAAAGCTCAAATCTGAATATCAAGCCCCAGACTCATCTAGAGATTTATAGAAAAGTCAGAGACAGACCTATGTTTAACACACCACCACAGGGTGCAATCAACAAAATCCAATCAATAGGAAACTTTGCAGGACAAATGACCTTTTTTCATCAACAGATAAGTTGCAAGGAAAAAAATAGTGATGGATAGTGAATCTATAGATATAAAAGGGATCAGAAATCATATCAACAAATTGCATTGTGTGGACATTCTTTGGATCCTTTTTTTAAAATATATATATCTTGAATAAAGCAATCTATAAACAAAACAAAATATTTATGACAACTAGGAGACAATTAGAAATTTGGGAGATGGGGGGTGCCTGGGTGGCTCAGTCGGTTAAGCGTCCAACTTCGGCTCAGGTCATGATTTCACGGTTTGTGAGTTCGAGCCCCGAATGGGGCTCTGTGCTGACAGCTCAGAACCTGGAGCCTGCTTCTGATTCTGTGTCTCCTTCTCTCCCTGCTCCTCCCCTGCTCATGCTCTGTCTCTCTCTCTCTCCTTCAAAAATAAATAAAAACATTTAAAAGAAAGAAAGAAAGAAAGAAAGAAAGAAAGAAAGAAAGAAAAAAAGAAAAAGAAATTTGAGAGATGGGGGGTGGGCAAAGTGGGTGAAGGGGGTCAAAAGGTACAAGCTTCCAGGTAGAAAATAAGTAAGTCATAGGGATAGAATGTACAGCATGGTGGCAAAGAGAGAGAGAGAAAGAAAGAAAGAAAGAAAGAAGATTCTCTGAAAATGACCTGAAATACTAGATTCTCTAGTATTTATTCTAGTATTGTGGCTACATTGAAAACAACAATCCTTATTTCTTATGTATATACATACAAAAATATTTAAAGGTAACAAAATATGATCTCTGAATTTGCTTCAAAATACTTTGAATACAATGCAGTGTATGAGGGTATAGATAGAACAAGTTTAACCTTCATTCTTAACTGTTAAAGCTTAGAGATGGGTATGGGGTGGGGCAGGCTTATCATATCATTCTACCCGCGTGTCTGATTTGAATTTTTCAAAATGAAAAGTACAAAGAAACATAGTCTGAGTGTTTCCAGGCCTATCAGCACGTGCATACAAAGAAGACACAGTAACATCAGTGCGCACTTTTTTTTTTTAGCTTTCGGTGAATTAGGTTAGAATCTTTGACTCAGTCTTCCCTATTTATGTTAGCTTCTTTGGGGGATGTTTCCCACGCACTTAAGATGGTTCCAGTAGCCTCTTGTCAGGGCAGCAAACACCTGTCTTGACTGCTCACACCCGTTAACCCACCGCCAGACACAGCCACTTCCCCTGGTGGCTTCCTGAGCTCTCCAGGTGTCAAAGCTGCATTCTGGAAGCTGAAAGATAGGGTTGGCGGGGGCTGTTAGACAGCTCTGTATCCTACATTGTAGTGTGGGTCCTGAAGCAGCACTTCTTGGACCTGGTCTCAGAAAATCGTAAAACATCTCCTTTAGCTCCTAGAGTTAACTACTTTCTTCACTGAAACAAAAACATCAGCCACTCAGGCCGAGAAAGTAAACTGTGTTCCAACCCCCTCACTTTTGTCCCCTCTCTGGGTCCCCTCCACTTTCAATCCCATCCTGCTCCAGCCCTTGTCCTGGAACTTGTCCTGAGCCAAGGTCTCTGGGGAGGGTTATTGCGAACGCACAGCTCCAACCTTCCCTATTATACAGCTTCCCTATATATATGCCTGAAATAGGCAGTGATATGCCCAAGGGAACCTGCATCGGAGGCTGATTCCGAATTCGAAACACTTTTCCCTGTTATCAGGCACTGAGGCAGGTGGGATGAGCCACCACTCTCTGGGGGGATTTTCCTGCAGTGGAAGCAGTAAGAAGCTGCTCCAAAAGGCAAGGTTGTAGACCCTGAAGCAAATCCATGGTCATCCTGGGTCAGAGAAATGATTCTCGCACATTTTAATGATAAAGAAGCTAAAACAGTTGTCTTTTAGGGTAGGCGAGATACTATTAAGTTCCTTATAAACCAGAGTCCTGAAGACTACATCTGAATCATACCCCTGTGCATCACTGTCCAGAAGTGTGCTCCTGAACTAAGCTCCGAAGTTAGCTTCGATTACCCAGGTCCTTCAAATCAGACACAGTTAACAGCTACGAGCCAAGTCATCTTCACGAGGGGAGAACAGAGAAGTGGGCCAGGCAATGTAAGAGGTGAATAGCAGTTGCTATGTAGGGAGCACTTCGTAAGAGACAAGGGCTTTTAAATGCTTCATACCGTTTAATCCTGCAACATCTTACAAAGTACTATATAGCCCCCATTTTACAAAGCAGGAAGCTGAGATCCAAAGAAGTTATACACTTCTCACACAGCAAGAAAAGCACTTTCTCACTTAATATCTGATGCCATACTCAGAATAGATCAGAGGTAAAAAGATGGTTATTTTCATTTATGGATACCCAGAAAAGATGTTACCTATGTGAGGTCACTGAGAAATGTCAGAGCAGGTCTGGGGCCATAGACTGTATCTCCTCCTTCCTGGTCAGTGGTCTGTCTACAATTCCACATTGTACCCACTGGGGTGAGGTCATCTTACTCGAGCTGCAGGGAGCAATCAGGGCCATTCTAGAGACATCTGCTCAAAATGTGCTCCTTCCTAGCTCTGATTTCAGTCTATGACCCACTCAGAGTCATACGTACTCTCCTAAATGTTAACTAAAAGGCACACACGGCTCATAAAAGTGGATTCTGACATTCATCTTCCTGAAAAGGTTAACTTCTATTCAGATTTTCCATCCAGGGCCCCCTCCGATGACTCAGAAGGTGTGTGTTCGTGAATGAAGAAGCACAAATTCATATTTGGAGCTTTAATTTAGCAGTAGAGATATGACTCCACTTGAATTAGTAAGAACTGATTTCCTCCTTACTGCTGGTAGGATCGATGGTGTTTTGTATCTTCGTAAGTTAGCACAGGCAAACCAAAGGAGATTAGTCAAGCATTAGTACTCAACTCCTTCCCACAGTCCTTAGGATCAGAGACATAATATTGATTTTTGTATTGACAAATTTATAAAACAATTTTAGGATTTATATACCAGGAATATACCTTGCTCATATCACCTGGGACCTCTTTTGTATAAGAGCTGAGGAGCCTCGGATACTCTGCTGGAGCAGCCACTAAAGAAAGCACAAAGAACAGAGCTCCCGCGATGCTTTCGGGGTGATCTACGTGTCCTACGCCTAACACACTGGCACATGGTACACGTCCCATTCGTTATTCCTGAATGAATGAGTGAATAAATGAATGAACATAGCAAGGAAGGTCTGCTTTTTGAAGTAAAATAGTACATAAATGAAATGAAAAGTACAAATCAACCAGCCACAAAACAACCACAACAACAAAAGCTGCTTTAAACAAGTGTACTGGTAAAGAGGAAAAGAAAACAAACTGGCCAAAAACCTAATACTCATGAAAATTAGACTCCAGAATGAAAAATATCACAGTCTGATTCCCTCCGAATTATAAACACATAAGATTTCATCTTAGCCTTTTATGTAATTCCGTTTCTGTTATATTTATTCTGTTATAATATATTCTGTTGTATTTATTTATATTTAATTCCATTTATTTTGGTTTTCTTAAAGCTTGTTTATTTATTTATTTTGAAAGATAGAGAGAGTGAGCATGAGCAGGGGAGGGGCAGAGAGAAAGGGAGAGAGAGGATTCCAAGCAGCCTCCTCGCAGTCAGTGCAAAGCCAGACATGGGTGAAAGGAACAGCTTTGAATCCAAATGACAGCCCCGCCTTAGTTTAAAGCTAGGTTCTCTTTTCTGCTTATTATGGATGTTTGATAAAAAATACAATTGCTGAGAAGCCTGTTTTGCTTGCTGTTTGCTATGAGCATTGTGAGACCTTTCCTGATTGTAACCCGCTGTAGAATGGGCTGTAAAACTTCCTAAATGTAGTCTGATATGTAATGGAATGAGTGATTGTATACAAACTAACCGGCATTTCTCGCTTCTGTAAATCTGCTTGCTTAGCACATTCCTCACCTACCCCCTTCCCCCTTTCTTCGTCTCGCCACAAGTAAAAACCTCCCCTGTGCTATTTGTCTCTGTCTATAAAAACGCTATACCAACCCTAATCGTGGCCTCTTGTGTCACCGGCGACAAGTGCGCAGAGGACCAGGTTCGAACCTGCAATAAACGACCCTTGCCGCTTGGCTTTGACTTACGACTCTGGTGGTCTTTTGTGGGAGGTTTTGGAACTTCAGGCATTACATTTGGAGGTCCCACCGAGATCTCCCCAGAGCCCACCAGACTTCTGGTCAACGGGTCGTATTTGATTCCGATCGGTAAGTAAGCCGGCTCTAACGTTCTTTCTTTTCTCTCTGATCTGTGTTTCTTCTCTGGAGAACCGGTTCTGTCTGGAAGCTGGTGTGACCCTGGCGGACGCGCTATAGGGCACCCGGCCGGGGTCAGTTGGAGACGTCCACTGACATC
>NW_026057579.1:27459288-27584663 GCF_023721935.1 Panthera uncia
AGGGGACCTTCCTGGTCCATCGGGGGGGCCTTTTTGGCCCATCAGGATTCTTTTCTGTGGGCTGCTTATGCCCAACGCGCCTGCGAACTAAATACTTTCATTTTCTCTATGAACTTCCAGAGTGCTAAGAAATATCTCTAGGCGTCTAAAAAAAAAAAAAAAAAAAAAAAAACCATCTAGGCATGCCAATTGTTACCCGTATTTTGATGTGATGTGTGTCTGTGTGTCTGTCTGTTAAATCGACTGGAATGATTTTTGGGAGTCAGGGGCACGCGCCTGACTTACCCTATGTGTAGTCCCACGGCATAAGCTACGGGATTCGAGTGGGCTCTAACCTGATTTCCGCGGTGATCCTCATACGGCTTAAGGCGGTCAAAATTTATTTTGATCCAAGCAGGGGGTTTATACCTGCCCGCCCATGCTAAGAGGCACCTAAGTTCCCGCGAGGGACGCGGACGGGCGAGTACGCGAGTGCTTCTATGTCAGTCTAAATGTATTGTCACCCCTGGGCCCTTGTAATAACCGCCGTCCTAGCCATAACCCTTTCTGTTGGGCTGGCCGAGACGGCCCCAGAAAGTTGAAACCACTGTCAGAGATTCTTGTTGGCTCTTGTTTTTCTTTCGTGCGTCGGATGTTTTATTGGAATTAAGTGTTTTTTCGGCTGATCAGAATTAATTATTCCATCCTTTGTTCCTCTTTCCTCCTTCCTCAGCTGCCTGCGGCTTTCCCTCCCGCCCCTCCGCCCGGGGCCCAGCCAGGCCGCCAGGGGTCTCACCCTCGGAGGTCGCCTGTGTGAACTCCATCGCTGATTTCAGCCGCTTCAGGGCCCCCTCCGTGCCGCCCCCTTCTCTTCTCCTCTTCCTCAGAATCATAACATGGGCCAAACGCAGAGTACCCCTCTCTCCCTCCTTCTCGCCAACTTCAGGGACGTAAGAGCTAGAGGACACAACTTAAGCCTCGACATTCGCAAAAGGAAGTTGATCACCTATTGCCGCTCTAAATGGCCCACCTTTGGGGTCAATTGGCCTACAGAGGGAACCTTCTGCCTCCCTGTGGTCCTTAAAGTAAAATAAAAAATTTTCCTACCAGGGAAAGAAAGTCACTCGGATCAGATTCCCTATATTCTGGTGTGGCAAGATTTAGTAGAAAACCCACCTCCTTGGATGGCCTCTTCCTTAATAGCAGAGTCATGCCAAATCCTAGCGGCTAAACCTATCAACCCTCCCAAGCCGCCAACTCCAACTGCACCCCCTGTTCTCCCGGACAACCAAGATTTACTTTCCTTTGACCCTCCCCCTTACCAGGTTCCTCCTCTTATTCCACAAGCTGCCCCTATCCCTGCTGCGCCGGCAGAGCCTCCCATAGCCCAGCCCATAGGAGAACTAGAGAATAGGGAGGCTCAACCCGCGCCCAAGCCTAGTGGGGGCAAAGTCCAAGGGCCGCCGGACATACCCGTAGGCGGGCCCCACATGAGCCAGGACTCCGCCTTCCTGACTCCACCGTAGCTTTACCCTTACGGGAAATAGGGCCTCCCGATGAGACGGGGAACCCCCGACTTCAATACTGGCCCTTCTCTACCAGTGACCTATATAACTGAAAAACCCAGAATGCCCGATTTTCTGACAACCCTAAAGATTTAATAAGTCTCTTAGACAGCATTATGTTTACCCACCAACCCACCTGGGATGATTGTCAGCAGCTCCTCCGAATCCTGTTCACCACCGAGGAGCGAGAAAAAATTCAATTGGAAGCAAGAAAGCTGGTTCCTGGAGATGACGGCCAACCCACTGCTAACCTTGATCTCATTAATGCAGCTTTTCCCTTGACCCGACCCCCACAGGATGGCTGGGACTACAACACGGCAGAAGGTAGGGGACGGCTGCGCATTTATCGCCAGACTCTAATGGCGGGTCTCCGGGCTGCTGCACGCAAGCCCACTAATTTGGCAAAAGTGTATTCAGTAATACAAGGTAAGACAGAGAGCCCTGCCGCTTATTTAAAAAGATTAATGGAAACCTTCAGACAGTATACCCCCATGAACCCCAAGGCCCCCGAAAATCAAGCTGCTGTTGTAATGGCCTTTGTAAATCAGGCAGCCACTGATATTAAAAAAAAAAAACTCCAGAAACTAGAGGACCTGGAGGGAAAACAGATTCAGGACTTACTCCGCATTGCCCAGCGTGTCTTTAATAATAGAGAGACTCCAGAGGACAGGCAACTTAAAGCCACCGAAAAAATGACCAAAGTCCTGGCCGCTGTTGTACAAAAGCCCCTAGATAAGGACCAATGTGCCTATTGCAAAGAAAAAGGCCATTGGGCCCGAGAATGCCCTAAAAAGAAAAAGCCACGTCATGATCAAAAACCGTGGCAGCCACAAACCACACCCGCCCTCTTCACTCAAGATGCAGAATAGGGGGGACAGGGTTCGGATCCCCTCCCCAAACCTAGGGTAACGCTACAAGTGGAGGGGAACCCAGTTCAATTTCTAGTTGACACAGGAGCACAACATTCGGTCTTGATCAGGCCCCATGGAAAAATTTCTAAAAAATCTTCCTGGGTCCAAGGGGCTACCGGAATAAAAAATATCCCTGGACCACCCAGAGGACTGTGGACCTAGGAAATGGAAAGGTCACCCATTCCTTCCTAGTCATCCCCGACAGCCCATGCCCCTTATTAAAAAGAGACTTACTCACTAAAATGGAGGCCCAAATTCATTTTACGCCAGGGGGCCCCCAAGTGACTGGCCCTCACAACCAGCCCATTACCACACTTACTCTAAGATTAGAAGATGAGTATCGACTCCACCAGGGGCCACCCTCACAAAGTCAAAACATAGAGCCCTGGCTCCAACAGTTTCCAGGAGCATGGGCTGAAACCGGGGGTATGGGGTTGGCTAAACATCGCCCAGCTCTATTCATAGAGCTGAAACCGGGGGCAGATCCAGTTCGGGTCCGACAATACCCGATGTCAATGGAGGCCAGAAATGGCATCACGCCACATATCCGTCGCCTCCTAGACTTAGGCATCTTGCGTCCCTGCCATTCAGCCTGGAACACCCCCCTGCTGCCTGTACGAAAACCTAACAGTGCGGACTATCATCCTGTATAAGATCTGAGAGAAGTTAACCGCCGAGTCATGGACATACACCCAACAGTACCCAACCCCTATACCCTCCTAAGTGCTCTCAGCCCAGAAAGACAATGGTATACTGTCCTTGATTTAAAAGATGCTTTTTTCAGCCTGCCTCTGGCCCCCAAAAGTCAAGAGCTCTTCGCCTTCGAGTGGTCCGATCCTGAGAGAGGCATAAATGGGCAACTGACCTGGACCCGGCTCCCCCAAGGATTTAAAAACTCACCCACCTTGTTCTATGAGGCACTTCACGAGGATCTGGGTGAGTACCGGAATCAAAACCCCAAAGTGACTCTCTTGCAGTACGTTGACGATCTTTTAATCGCCGCTGAGACTGCCGAAGCTTGCTTGCAAGGCACCAAAAATCTCCTCCGGACACTTGGTGCCCTGGGGTACCGGGCTTCAGCAAAGAAAGCCCAAATTTGCAGATCCGAGGTAACCTACTTGGGGTAAAGAAGACCTAAACTGGATCCAAAAATTACCTTTAACTCAGTGCCTTAACGGATGGTGGAGAGCAGCAGACTGTAGCATAATCCTCCCAGAAGAAATGGGAAATAAAGTCTTATCCAAGATGCACCGAGCCACTCATATGGGCACAAGAAAAATGCAAGACTTAATAAGACATGCTAGGATCACCATTAAAGATTCCAGGACAAAAATTGAGCAGATAGTTACTAGCTGTAAAGCTTGTCAATTAACTAACGCCACCAACCACGGGAAAAACCCTGGCTCCAGAACCTGCGAAACCAGGCCGGGAGCCTATTGGGAAGTAGACTTCACCGAGGTAAAGCCTAAAAAATATAAATATAAATATTTGTTAGTGTTTATAGATACCTTTTCAGGATGGACAGAGGCCTTCCCCACCAAGCATGAGACTGCGCAGGTAGTAGCAAAGAAAATGTTAAAAGACATCATGCCCAGGTACGGATTCCCTACCCTAATAGGATCAGACAACGGACCAGCATTCATTTCAAAGGTAATACAAAGGATAGCACAGTTTATTGGGGCTGATTGGAAACTACATTGTGCATATAGACCCCAAAGCTCAGGACAGGTAGAAAAAATAAATAAAACTCTAAAAGAGACCTTAACTAAATTGACCATAGAGACTGGCGCTAATTGGGTAGTCTTACTCCCCTATGCTCTGTTCAGGGTGCGGGACTCCCCTTACAAACTGGGATTAACCCCCTTTAAAATCATGTATAAAGTGCCCCCCCCCTATAATTCCCAACCTACAGTCTAATGTGTTAACTGAATTTGATGATCATAAACTTCTTATTTCCCTGAGGAAACTCCAGCACACCCACCAGGAAGTTTGGCCCAGATTGAGAGCCATTTATGAGAACGGGCCCCCTCCTGAGCCGCATCACTACCGACCCGGAGATTGGGTATACGTGCAGGGAACACAAGCAAGAGACCCTCCAACCACAGTGGAAGGGACCCTATATTGTGATCCTAACCACACCCACTGCTCTCAAAGTCGATAGGATTGCTACCTGGATCCATTACACCCACGCCCGACCAGCTGATCCCTTTGCGGTTCGAGAAGACTTCGTGCCGGAAGCCAACACTGCCTGAACGGTTGACCAGAGTAAGACCCATCCTTTAAAATTGACTCTGCGTTGAAAACCTGACCCCGAAAACCGGCTGAGACCAAAGGCCTGGGTGTCCCATACCAAGACTGTTGCTGCTGCTCTGGACCCACAATAATCAGAGGAACACTCATTAGCGTGCTCCTGTTCACCTCCTACGGACTCATAAGTATTGCAGGCAACCCCCACAATGGGCTCAAACTCACAAATCATGAGATCAGATCATGACCTGAGCTGAAATCCAGAGTCAGACACTTAGCCAACTGAGCCACCCAGGCAGCCCTCCATTTATTTTAGATAAATGCCAAGTGGATCTGTGGTTGGCAATTGTGGTAAACTAGGGTTATGGTATCTGATAACTCTCTTTTAAATACATAACACTAATGATGAGGAGTGGCGGGGGGGGGGGGCGTGCATTGCAAACTGAGGGCAAAGCACAAGCTAGCACCCCTTACGCGCCCCCCATAGATGGGATATGTATGATACTCCTTGGACACACCTGGCTACCCCAAAATGGAAAAGGACGAAAAACAAATGGTCAAACTGATGAGAGTAGCCACCAGTTTGCCAGAAAAAGGCAATCCCATTATAGCCTAAAGTCCAGAAACTCCCTACTGTCTTACCCTTAATGCTTTGCTAGAAAAACAACCTTATCTTGACGATAGCTAGGCCTCCAGTAAGTGTTTAGCATGTGAAAGTCTCTTGGTTGCCCCCCACACTCAGAGCACAGCTGTTCCTGCCCACAGGTCTTGTCCCCATGCTTTAATAAAATCACATTTTGCACCAAAGACTTCTTTAAGAATTCTTTCTTGGTCATTGGCTCTGGACCAACAAACCCCACATCACCCCAAAACTTCATCACTAACACACACTCATACACACACAGACAGTACACACACACACACACACACACACACGACTACCACCACCACCACCAATTATTTATGTACAACAGAATGGTAAATAAAAGCTCAGTTAGAAAAGTCAAATTGGTCTATGCTTGCTTCCTTGGCCCCTCGCTTACTAGCCTCCCCAAAACTAAGTGTCTCTCATTGGCAAAACTGGAAACATGATATTTTGTAACAGGAAAGTTTTAAGGAAATAATTCATTTATCATTCTACAAATATATACAGGATGTATCCAATATACCAGGCATCTTGCTAGGAACTTACATGCATACACAAGTTTCCTGCCTTCTTGGAGTGTACATTCTAGAGGGAAAGACACAGAATAAAAAGGCAGCAAGTAAATGACAAAGTTACAGATTGTGATTAATTCTCTGAACAAAACAAACAAGGTGTTTCGGTAGACAGTGATGGGAAGATTTACTTTTGGTAGTCCCATCATAAAAAGCCTCTCTGAAGATATTGAATCAGAAACCTTAGAACTGAGAAGGAACCTCGAAGGAAAGAGACTCAGGCACGATGTGGAAGTTGTTAAGGTTCAGAGCCAAAGGCCAAGCAAAAATTTGTGAGATGCCTTCCGTGCAAAAAGGTGGTTTTATTAAAGCACAGGAACAGGACCCCTGGGCAGAAAGAGCAGCACTGGGGGTGTGAGTAGTGACTGATTATTGGGTAGTTGGGGGAGTAAAGACCTGAGGAAGTTTCCAAAAGGACTTTCAAATGCTAAAGAAAATTCTCAGGATCCTGGAGGCCTAGCCATTGTCAAGCTAAAGCTGTTTTTCCCTCTAGCATCGCATTAACATTAAGACAGTAGGGGGTTCCTGGAGGAATGTTATACTCCTTCTTTGCCTCTAGTATTTGTCAGTGGGGTGCCGGTTATAAGGAAATGTAACTTTATCTACATTTCCTTCTGCCTTTGTTCCCCACATCCAGGCAGGAAGAATGGTGAACGCCAATGCCCTGGGGCTGCCAAATTCTTGGGAGGGCCTGGGTGCTGAAAAGCAAGTGGTTAAGGAGAAAGTTACCAGGTGAGCTGAGAATAGGGTCAGAATTGGATCACACAGGGCCTTGCAGACCGGGAAGAGTTTAGATTTTATTCTAAGGGCAAAGTGAAGTTGTTGAAAGTATCAAGCGAGATTATTTTACATAATCTGGCCTCTGTCTACAGCAGGGGCTGTGGAGGAGCAAAAGTGGAAGTGGAAATGCAGCGAAGAGGCAAATCATAATAGATGAGAAAGAAAAGATAGAGTCTGTGATGGGATTTGGAGGTGATGGCGGTGTCCGCAGCCGTCGGCCAAGAAAGAATTTTTGAGACATCTTCGGTGCAAAAAGGTGATCTTATTAAAGCACAGAGACAGAACCCGTGGGCAGAAAGAGCTGTTTCCCAAGTACGAGGGGTGACCTTTTATATACTTGGGATTTGGGGGAGATAAAGACTTGGGGAAGTGTCCAAAAGGACTTTCATATGCTAAATAAGTCTCTGGATCCTGGAGGCTTAGCTATCATCAAACTACGGTTGTTTTGCCCTCTAGCAAAGCATTAGCATTAAGACCGAAGGGAGTTCCTAGAGAAATGATACACTCTGCATTTGCCTCAAGTATTTGTCAATGGGCTGCAGGTTATAAGGAAATTTAATTGAACCTGCCATTTCCTTCTTGCCTTGGTTCCCCACATCACTATGGAGGGGAAGGTGATGTTGGGGCTATAGGTTTCTGGAGATGAGGCTATCGATGAGATTGCCTTTTTCTTGTAATTTACCGAGATATTTGTAAACTGATGGAGACTCTGTCTTGCATGACTGCGATCTCTATCAGTTAACCATTTGTTTTTCCCTTCCCTTTGTTCTTGGGCAGCCAGGAGTGCCTAACATCACACGGATCCCACCTGAGGTGGGGTCGTTTGTGGGCTGTCAGCTTGCCGATGACCTCCCCCCATTCTACTTTAGGGGAGAGTCTGGTCATTTACTGAGGGGGAAGACCTGAGGAGGAACAGGTTATGGGATCACAAATAAGATAATGCCTACCTTGTATGGAAAGCACTTAACAACGTTCCTGACATGTAATGTGCTTTCAATGGGTGGTACTAAAAGAAAACGCTTCTATTATCTGATAATTCAGGCCCATTAGTTTCCCTTGACAACCCATTACAATTTAAATAAGATCCTCCAGAAGCGTTTTCAGGTTCACGTTTCTGTGCTTTATGCTCACTTTTCAATAGCTAAATGTTTAAGGTCGATATATTCCTTATCTTAAAATCTCATGGGTAATGAAGGCAAACATTCCCATCACTGTTCCACTTTGCATATTAAACAAACACTGAACACTAGAGTGATTTCTGTGATCCATTCTTCCCTGTTCTTACTTTTACAAGAAGACAGAGACCCTCTTTGGCCATCCGCAACAAGAATACTATTCCAGCCATGACCACAGAGAAACAGACCTACAGTTCTTCTAGTCCAGTGGCCTGTGACTGGGAAGGCCTAGAAATAGAGCAGTAAATGTTGTTAATATGTATGGGGAGATTGCCACAGGGTGGACAATATGCACTTTATAGGAAGGGCAGTCCCTTGAAGCAAGCTACTTGCTCATTGTCTTACAGATTTAGATAGTTATTATAGGGCAGTAAATGGTCCTAAAGAAGGGGAACCTTTTATTAAATTGCATAAAATGGCTGTTGGGCTGTGACCGGGTACACAATCTCTCATTAAAGATTTATAACCACCCCATAGGTGGATTATGTCCTAATCACCTCCATCATGTTGATGACAAAATAAAGGCTTCCAAAAGAGTTGCATGTTGCCCAAAGTCAACTGTAGAAAATGAGAGAGTTGGGGTTTGGAATTGAAGTTAAAACCCCAGGAGCTTGATTACTATGCTGTGTGAACCCCCAAGAGACATTTGTGTTTCCTCAGAATGATTGTGGAACTTGGCTTAATGTAAGGGGACTTGTTCTAAATACCAGAGCTGCCCCACGGTGGAGCAGACTTTTTCCAGAAATGACCCATTCACCAAGGCTGGAGACATGTGCGAAGACACTCTGGGATGGCTGACCATGTCAAAGAGACTCCTACAGGCAAAAGGAGTTGGGCTCAATGACCCTTAACCCGGAGTCATGCACATGTAAGCGAAGCCTCTTCCACTGGCAAGGGTGTAGGCAATATGCTCATTTCAACAGTTCTTCGTGACTCAATATTGGGTTACATTTGGAGAAATCTTCAGAGTAACTTTATGACTTATTTCTTGTTTCTCTTTGCTAGCTTTCCCCTACTTGATCACCAGACTTGACTGTAAGTAACATTTAGCTATCCGTTCAATTTTAATGGAAATCAAGGTACAGCCCACAATCTACCCTGCTGATAATACTCAGAAGAACATGTCTGCTAAAGACAAGTAGGAACATTAGGGGCACTTGGGTGGCTCAGTCGGTTAAGCGTCCGACTTCAGCTCAGGTCATGATCTCGCGGTCTGTGAGTTCAAGCCCCGTGACCAGCTTCGTGCTGACAGCTCAGAGCCTGGAGCCTGCTTCAGATTCTGTGCCTCCTTCTCTCTCTGCTACTCCCCCATGTTCTATTGATATGCTCCGATTCGAGAGACCCCCCGAAAACAAACCACCAGAGTCCAGAATCAAAGCCAAGCGGCAAGGGTCGTTTATTGCAGGTTCGAACCGGTCCTCCGCGCACTCGTTGCCTGTGATGCTAAGAGGCCCCGAGTAAGGATCTTACAGCTTCTTTTATAGCCCTGCACAAACAAGTTAGGGACCTTTTTTAGAGGTTACAGAGCTGTTGTTGGTTAACATTTAAATTTGAACGCTCAGCAGAACTCGATTGGTTCCTGCCTTTATTTTAAACCATTCAGCAGAACTTGACTGGTTCCCACCTTTATGTCAGACTACAACCGGGCACGCCCTGGCTGGTTTCAGGAACGACGTGGGGGGGAGGGGGGGGGATCTTTTCTTTGTAGTTGTGAGTACACCTGGTAATTTTTCTCTTAGCCTCTCACTATCTCTCTCTGTCTCTCAAAAATAAATAAACGTTAAAAAAAAAAGACAAGTAGGAACATTGGACAAAAACATAATCATTCAAGGTAACAAATTCGAATCAAACAACAATACATTTTAGTGTTTTTTTTTTAATAATTTAGTCACCTTACTTTGTAATTATACTTGGTGCTTTTATAATAATACCAACCACCTGACATTTATCCAGCCCATTATAACTTTTAAAGTCCAATTGTATTATCATATCATTTTCATTTGATCGTCATGAAAACCTTGTGATGTGTAACAGACAGAGATCAGTATCTCCGTTTTCCAAATAAGAAAGAAAAGGAGGGACTTACTCATAATAAATGTCTGGTGGACACCCGAACTCCTGAAATCTAAAAAGGCACTATCTTGGCTCAGTATTTAAAAGCTTGGACTCTATCTTTTAATGATTGGATTTACTTCCCAGCTTTTTCTCTTCTTAGCCACATTGACCGAGTCACTTAATTTCTCTGTCCCCTAGTTTCTTCATTCTTAGAATAGGGGTAAGAAAATATCTATCAGACACAGTTGTTGTGAAGATTATATAATGAAGTCTAGGTACTTGTGAGAAATAAGTCCACTGCCCTAAAGGAGGGACATGGAAACTTGGAGCACAGTGAAACAAGACTTTAGTCAACATTCTTGCAAGAGCGGGTGTCTGTCTGATGGACAGATAAACTTGGGGCAATTACAGCAGGCAGTTTATCTCCTAGCATGAAGTCCCTCCCCTGATTCCTCATTGGTTAAATACTACAGAGGTTACAACCTCACCCAAAGCCGCCTATGCCCATGCAAGGCCAAAAAGTAGTCTGGTTGGAACAAATGTACATTCCTTGAGATGAAAGGCAGGTACTTTAGTTCTTCGGTGCATGCTCATTGCAAAGCCCACGAAAAATAAGCCTGCCTAATGGAGAGAGAAGACAAACCAGGAAGTGAAGTGTCTAAGGGTTCGGGACTCCATTGTGGTGGTGGGTGGCGGGGGGAGGTTCATACATTTTTCCAATAGGAAAATAACCTATTGTTAACTAGCCAGCACAGCTTTTATTTGGTATTTCTGAGAATGAATCATCTCACATACTTCTCACAGTACTCATCAGGACATGGGAGTACCCAACACGTTTTAGGTACCATTATTATATTCCACTGCCTCTGACATTTGTGTATTTATGCTACATATGTAAGGACCACATACTGGCAGTTGGCTCTGAGCTACTGGAAGCGATAAATATATTTCAGTGTGACCCAGCACTAGTCCTGCTCTGATGCACTGATAATATGAGAAGAAGCTGGTGCAGCACCCAGCATGACTGTTCCCAAACATAAACCCAAATTGGGAAGTGTTGATAAAGGAACGAATCATTAATGGCACCAAAAGAACAAAATCCATGGTGGCAAAAGTGGATGATATGACCACAATAAAGTGAAGACTTTCTAAAATATTTCAAAATATGCCACGATCAGTGTGAAAATACAAGCTTCATTCCAGGAAACTTTATTTCATACTAGATGATAACTAGCACAAAATTTTTATTCAGAATATGAAGACCTCTCAGATATTTGCATTATTATTTTTTTCCCTTGACAAATGGTGATTCAGCATTTACTATGTGCTAGGAAGTTTTCTGGATACTGAAATACAACTTAAATTCTAGAGAAGGAAATACATATGCAAAAAAACTAAGTATGCAAACGAATTTATAATGAATAAAATCTTCATAAGTGCTATGAAGGAAACTAGAACACAGTAAATATGTCAAGATTGTTGGGGGCAGCCTCTTTTCAATGGGAAGCCTGAAGAAGTCTTCTCTAAACAGAAGACACTTGAATAAAACTCTGAATGAAATGAGAGATCCAGTCTTGCAAACCTCTGGAGTAAGAACATCCCAGGAAGAGAGAACAGCAAACACAAAGGTCCTGAGGCAGGGACATACATGATATAGTCAAGGTACAGTGAGGAGGAGACCAATGGAGTAAATGCTGGAAAACTGGCAAGAGATGAACCTAGTGAATGTAGACAAGTGTCGGGTTATATTGTGACCATAGGCCTTGGAAAGGCATCTAGATTTTATTCTGAGTGAAATGTGAATTTTGAGCAGAGCACGCACATGCTGATTTTAACTTTAGAAAACTAGGTTTGCCTAGTATGTATAAAATTGATCCTGAAAGGTCAAAAATGGAAGCCACTCGAATAAGATTGTTAGGGTGCCATTGCAGAGTCAGAGGCAAGAAATGAAGATGGATATGATTTCTGTGGCAGCACTGATATGAAGGGAAGTCAGTGTTTGTGGGGTGTATTTGGAAGTAAAACCAAAAGTGCTTCCTCATGGATGTGGGAGATGAAGAAGAAATGAGGACTCAAGGGGTTTGAGCCCAAGGAATCGGTTAAATGATGATAGCACTTTCTGAGATGAGGAGACCATGGGGGCAGGGGGCCTTGGTTTGTTTTGGAGGAAAGACTGTCAAGAATTCTGTTTAGGCAAGTTAAGTTTGAGATGTTCCCTAGCATTCTAAGCAGAAATGCCACAGAAGAAAGTGAAGGCATGAGATCTTGGAAGAATGTGGGACAGGATGCGATCACCTAGGGGATTTGTGGAGTTGAGAAGGGAAGGGAATGGAAGGGGGAAAATAGAAGCAAGTCAAGTGGGAGTGATCAGGATGTGGGAAGAATACTGCAACTGGGGTGGAGATGGAAGGTACTTTAAAGAAGCTACATAAAATGTGTCAAAAGCAATAATCAAAAGTTACAAACACACTCACCTACCTCTCTATGCTGCCACTCACAAGAGATCAGAGGGGGAAAAAAGGAAACAACACCCACCTGGGAAGCTCTCTAGACAGGGCAAAGCACTTTGGCTATACTCAGTTTTCAGGTACAGTAAGAAGGTGAATAGTCTTAGAAGATATTTAGAAAATAGTGAATTTACTGATGACAGATGGTGAGCTCTAGGAGAGCAGAGAAAAGCCGTTGGAAGTTTGAGAAAGGGTGGGGATGTAATTAGATGACAAAATGTACAACCAAGTGGGGTCAGAGTTCTGGGACCTTAAGTTAAGAGTCCTTAATGTAAACAAAAATACTTCATTGCTAAAAAATGCTGACTGTCATCTGAGCTTTCAGCAAGTTGTAAACCTTTTGTTGGAGGAAGGTCTTATCTCAAGGTTCATGGCTGCCGACCGATCAGGGTGGTGGGGCTGAGGCTGGGGTGGCTGTGGCGATTTCTTAAAATAAGGCAACCATGAAGTTTGCTGCATTGATTGACGCTTCCTGTCATGAATGGTTTCTCTGTAGCGTTTGATGCTGTGTGAAAGCATTTTACCCACAGTAGAACTTCTCTCAGAATTGGAGTCAATCCTCTCCAACCCTGTTGCTGCTGTATCAGCTAAGTTTACGTAATACTCTAAATCCTTTGTTGTCATTTCAACAGTCTTCACACTATCTTCACCAGGAGTAGGCTCCGTCTCAAGAAACCATGTTCTTTGCTCATCCAGGAGCCCTAAGTCCTCATCTGTTGACATTTGATCCTCAGATGGCAGCAATTCAGACCCATCTTCAGGCTCCATTTTTTCTTTAGTTGTCTTGCTGTGTCCACCACATGTCTAAGTCCTTCCCCACTGAAGCCTTGAACCCCTCAAAGTCATCCACGAGAAGGCTAGAATCAGCTTCTTCCAAACTCCTCTTCCTGTTGATATTTTATTTCCTCCTATGAATCACAAATGTGTTTAATGACATCTAGAATGGGGACTCCTTTCCAGAAGGTTTCAAACTTATTTTGACGAGGTCTATTAGATGAATTACTATCTAGGGGAGCTATAGTCTTACAAAACGTATTTATTCAATAATAAGACTTGGAAGTTGAAATTGCTTTTTAATCCACATGCTACAAAATGGATGCTGTGTTGACAGACATGAAAATAACATTGATCTTGTTGTACATCTTCATTTCTGTTAGAGCTTCTGGGTGACCAGGTACATTGTCAAGATGCAATAATATTTTGAAAGCAATCTTTTTTTCTGAGCAGTATATCTCAATGATGGACTTGAAATATTCAATAAACCAAGCTACAAACAGATATGCTGTCATCTAGGCTTTGTTGTTCCATTTATAGATCACAGGAAGAATAATACACCTAGCATAATTCTTAAGGACCCTAGGATTTTCACAATGGTAAATGAGCACTGGCTTCAACTTAAAGTCACCAGCTGGAGTAGCCCCTAACAAGAGTCAGCCTGTCCTTTGAAGCTTTGAAGCCAGGCATTGACTTCTCCTCTCTAGCTATGAAAGTCTCAGGTGGCATCTTCTTCCTATAGAAGGGTGTTTTGTCTACATTGAAAATTTGTCATTTAGGGTACCCACCTTCGTGAATTATCTCATTTAGATCATCTGTACAACTTGCTGCATCTTCTATATCAGCACTTGCTGCTTCACCTTGCACTTGTATATTGCAGAGGAGGCTTCTTTCCTTACACCTCCTAAGCCAGCGTGTGCTAGCTTCACTCTCCTTCGGCAGCATCCTCCCCTCTCAGCCTCCGCAGAACTGAAGAGAGTTGAGGCCTTGCTCTGGATTAGGCTCTAGCTAAAGGGAATGTTGTGACTGGCTTGATCTTCTATCCAGACCACTGAAGCTTTGTCTGCACCTGCAATAAAGCTATTTTGCTTTCCTATCATCCGTGTGTTCACTGGAGTAACACTTTTAATTTCCTTCAAGAACTTTTCCTTTGCATTCGCAACTTAGCTAACTGTTTGACATGAGAGGCGTACCTTTCCGCCTGTCTCTTTTTCCAATATGCCTTCTTCCCTGAGTTAATCATGTCTAGCTTTCCATGTAAAGTGGAAGATGCGCTGTTCTTTCTTCACTTGAACGCTGAGAGGCCATTGTAAGGTTAGTAGTTGGCCTGATGTCAATGCTGCTGTGTCTCAGGGGGTAGAGGGAGGCCAAGGAGAGGGAGAGAGACAGGGGGAACAGCCAGTCAGTGGAGCGGTCAGAACACACACAACATTTAGCAATTAAGTTCACCAGCCTGTGTGGGGCATGGCTCATAGAACCCCAAAACCATTATAACAGTAACATCAGAGATCACTGATCACAGATCGCCAGAACAAATCTAATGACAAGGGAAACGTTGAAGTACTTTGAGAATGAACAAAATGTGACACAGAGACACAAAGTGAGAAAAATGCTGATGGAAAAATGGCACCAGTGGTCTTGCTCAACACAGGGTTGCCACAAACCTTTAATTTGTAAAAAAAAAACACAGAATCTGTGAAGTGTGCAATAAAGCGAAGCACAATAAAGGGAGATATTCTTGCATTGTGATGAATGTCAGAGTAGCTGTAGCCTTGAGGAATAAGGACAGTCCGTGAAGGAAAACGGGCAAACTTTCTGCTATAACAGTTCACGTGTGCAAAATGCATTGAACACTTTAGCTGAGTGCACTTTAGTGTACGGATGTTACAACTTATGGAAAATCTTAAAAATGCAAGAATTTTGAAACTTGAAAAGAACACTAGATGTGATATATACAGATACAGACATGTTGCAAAATACGAAACATATATATTAATCATTAACACCAGCTCCAGGATAGTGGCTATTTTGGGGGAGAGAGGGTAAAAGATTTGGTCCAGAGGAATGGAGTTTAATTATATTTATTTTAAAAAGAACACCTTGTCGGGGTGCCTGGGTGGCTCAGTCAGTTAAGCATCCAACTTTGGCTCAGGTCATGATCTCACAGTTAGTGGGTTCGAGCCCCGCGTCGGCCTCTGTGTTGACGGCTCAGAGTCTGGAACCTGTTTCAGATTCTGTGTCTCCTCTCTTTCTGCCCCTCTCCTGTTCACGCTCTGTCTCTGTCTCAAGAATAAATAAACATTAAAAAAAAATTAAAAGAACCTCTTGTCTCAGTCCAGTTAGGCTGCTATAACAGAATTCCATTGACTGGGTGACTTATAAACAAGAAATTTATTTCTCAGTTTTGGAGACTGTGAAGTCCAAGATCAAGTTGCTGCCAGCAGATTCTGTGTCTGGGGAGAGCCTGCTTTCTGGGTCATAGATGGCTGTTGTTTTGCTCTGTCCTCACCGGCCCCAAATGCCATCATATTGGTGGATTAGGTTTCCACAGATAGATTCTGGGGGGACACAAACATGCAGTCTATGGCACATATGATACAAAAAAATGTCCAAGAGTAAATTAACATTTAGTCAATCTTGGTTGTGAGTATATAAATGGCAGCTATGTATTTGTTCTATTTTAATGTTTTGAAAAATCTCACAATTACAAACTTTAATTTTAATGAAAACGATAAAGGTTTCTGGGGGTCCAAAGCTGAAAGGCAAATGTGTAGTTGCTGGTTGTAATTCACATTAGACGGGGCTGCATTTCCCCAGGGCCTAAAAGAGCAGCTCCCACCCCTGCTTCATAATTCCTTCCTCTCTTCAAGTGCTTTCAGCCCAGATGGTTATTCTCAGACCTCCCGGGAGGAGTCTGTTGCCAAAGGACTTTATCAGTGATCAGGAAGTCATTTCTCCTGTGTTTCCAAGCCAGTCTTGGGCTATAAAATCATCTCAAGCAATGTGGTTTCAGGAGCTCTGGTTTTATATTAGGGAAGCTGAGACGTTGGTAAAATTGATGAGTGCTAGAATTGGAGCCTTCAAACCTCTGGGATTAGGAAGGTATTCTGCCACCTCAACATATTCCTTCCCTGTGCCAGCTGAGCTGAGCCACATTCTGACCTGCTCTGTGAGCAGTGGCTGCCCCAGCACCTGCAATCACCCGGTGGCCCAGGGGTCCTGGAAACTCAGACTCAAGCAAGACTGATTTCCTTCCCTTTCATCTTCCCTTGACTTCCCAACATAATGGAAAATAATATAGAAGCATTATATTTTTCCTATATTACTCCTGGTAAGCTTTCGTTCCTTGGGGAAAAAACATGTGAGAAGATCCCTTCCCCTTCCTTCCTTCCTTCCTTCCTCCCTCCTTCCTTCTCTCCATCCCTGTCTGTCTTTTCTTCCTTCCTGTCTGTTCTCTATTTCTTTCTGTCTTTTTCTTTCTTTCTTTCTTTCTTTCTTTCTTTCTTCTTTCTTTCTTTCTTTCTTTTTTAAAGTTTATTTATTTATTTTGAGAGAGAGAAGGGGGGGAGCACATGCATATGGGTGCACAAGGAGGGGAGGGACAGAGACAGAGGGAGAGACAGAGAATCCCAAGCAGGCACTTCCCTGTCAGTGCAACGCCCCATGTGGGGCTCGAACTCATGAACCCTGAGATCATGACCTGAGCCAAAATCAAGAGTTGGACGCTTAACCCAGGCTCAGTCTTTTTGTAGAACTCTATTTGTAGAACTCTTGATTGAATACTCCTCAATAGAAAGCCCTTTGCTTCAAAAACAAAAAGGATATTTGACGATTAGACAGAAGAGGTAACCAACATCAATGTGACTAAACTCGCTACAACAGAGAAGGTGGAAAAATGGATAAAAAAGAGGAGGCTCATCTTGGATTCAAGATCTGGAGCAAGCTATTACCAACCGAACACATATCAGTAATGTGGTTGCATTAAAAAGGCCCAACCACTTTACATTTCAAACAGCAATGTAAGAGGGTTCTACTTTTGCTATGTCCTTATCAAAACTTGGTGTTGGCAGTCTTTTTCATTACAGCTAGTCTAGTGGTTCCCTCTCCGTAGCCTAGCTCCTACAGCATTCAGTTTTTCGCCACTCCTAGACCCTGTCATGCGTCCTCACACACTTGTATTCTTGCATATGGGTCTTCCTTTGCTTCAGATGCCCTTCTCAGTCCTTAGAACTCCTCATCCTTGAAGACTCTTAAGTTGTGATGGCTTCCTGATGCCCAGTGGCACTCGTGGACATCCCTTATCCTGTTCTCCATCCTCGGCATAGCATTACAGTACTGGATCGTACGTGGGGATTGGTCTGTCTGTTTTCCCCACAATTATGTCAGCTATTTGAGAGGACACTCTTATTCCTCTTTGTTCTCATATTGGGTAGTGTCTGAAATACAGTACATATTTCATATATTCTTTTTTTCTTTTTGAGTTTATGTATTTACTTTTGAGAGACAGAGAGAGCACAAGCAGGGGAGGGGTAGAGAGAGAAAGGGAGACAGAAAGAATTCCAACCAGTCTTTCTGCTGTTAGCACAGACCCCGACGCCAGGCTTGATCCCATGACCCCGAGATCATGACCTGAGCCGAAATCAAGAGTTAGATCCCCAACTGACTGAGCCATCCCGGTGCTCCCCCCCATATTCTTAATTAAGGAATAAAGTAATGAGTGTTTTAATTAGTAGTTGAGGGAGGGATCAGGAGATTACAGAAATGGAAACATTTTAGAGAAAGAAGAGCTTTGACACAGTGCCGTCCTTGTTCTGCCTCTGCCTCTGGCACGAGGGAAGCTGATTGCAAAGGTGATGGGGGGAACACCTATTTATCAGACTAGAGCAGCAGACACGCTGGCAATGAGAATGTATCCGGATGGAGAGATTTTGATCGCAAGCGCTGAGAGAGACAGCGGTCTTTCATTAAGAACTTTTCACTTGACAGTAGCAATTTTTATCACAATGTTTTCTGACCCGGGGACACATCGAGGGACTGTTTTTGTGAGTATCTTTCCTCTCACTGGATAGCCCTTGACTTTTAAACTCCTTTAATGAAAGGAACCTTCATACACGGGAGTCATTAATAATGGCTTTTCTCTTTCAATGGAGTGTTCAGTTCAATCCCAAATATGAATTTATCGAACTTCATATTTAAAGCCGGATGAATCTCTCAGTTCCCCTCTTCAGCAGAACTTCAGGTACCATTAAGTACATCGCTGGGTGAGAAGAAGTAAGCCGAAGTTCTACTTCCTTTAAAAAGGTTCTATCATTAAGGACTAAGGAATAGGAGACTCATAGCACAAGTGAGATGTGAGAAGTGGATGGAGATCTGTAAGAATAGAATCCAGAAGATGGAGTGAATCCCTGAGAGAGGAAATGCTTCCCAAACTGCCGTTAGGTCTTCTATAGCATATAAATAACAATTTCCTCCCACGCAGTTTTTATTTGCTGCCACAACAGTTCTGTGAAACAGCTAGCAATTATTGCTATTTTACAGTTTAAGAAACTGAGGTCAGACTATTTATGCTGCACACAAGCACTAGGTGCTATAACAAACACGTGGGGAGCTAGAATGTGAAACAACATATTTGCGTTTCCAAAGATTAGACTATTTTTGCTGTTTCGCATTACCTCAGCTTAAAAGGTTGAAACAGACGTGACAGGCAGATGCTTTTTTACTCAAGTACTTCATAGAAAACAGATTCTGCACCGTAAAGCACACCTAATCCTCTAGAGGTGGCTATGAGGTCCCATTTTTATTCATTAGTTTGTGTCACCGAAGGAAAAGCTTCACTGAAATTCAGTCTCTGCCCCAGGAAGTTACAATGAAGAAGTTGCTAGTTATTCAGTAACTAAGAAGCTTCGGAGACCTGCACAATTTGAAAAAAAAAAAGAAAACTTTTTAATGTTTATTTATTTTTGAGAGAGGGGAGGGCCAAAGGGGCAGAGAGAGAGGGAGAAACAATGCCAAGCAGGCTGGAGACTCTGAGCTGTCAGCACAGAGCCCCACGCGGGGCTCGAACCCACGAACGTGAGATCACGACCTGAGCCGATGCTTAACCGACTGAACGCCCCCCCCCCCAGGCGCCCCGAGATCTGCACAATTCTTAAGAGACTGAGCACCAGCTATTTGCCGCTGCGTGGGTAGGAAATGCATTGGAATGCATTCTGGAGTGGTCACCTTGGCGCTCTTTCCTTTAGAGGTCTTCAATCCCCGTTAGTCACAAAGGAAAGGGTTTCTCTTAGATGCCTTCTAGTTCCTGGAGAGAAAGAATTCAAGCAATGAGCCTCCTGAAAAAAAAAATGCAGCATACATGAAGGGCACATGTTGAAAATAAGCCATTAGCTGACAAATCATGCAAGTTACAGAAGAGGAAAGAATTGTTCCACTCAGACCACTTACCTTACTGCCTCGTTGCAGAACCACGGAAATTCCCACTGGGTTTTGTTATTGCCAGTATTTTATAGATGGGAAACTGAGGCCCAGAGAAGCTAAATTATTTGCCCAAAGCCACACATTCATTGAGTGGCCATGCCAAGATGCAGCCAAAACACCATCTTTTTTTAAATGTAAAAATCAGTTCCATCAAATTAATTTGCACTTGCAACTGACTACATGCCAACAGCATGAGGTTTGAAATAAAACAATTTGCGTTGGAAGTCGCAGAATGGTGGCTACTCAATCCTGTGAAGTTTAGCCAGACAGCCTGCCTTCTGGAGCCTGACTTCTTGATTATAAGTGGGGTTGGTGGAGGGAAAGAACAGAAGATGGCCGTGATAGTAAATGAAGTAACATATGCAAATGTGTCTAGGATAATATCCAATTCAAATTAAATATTAAATGGGTTTTTTTTAAAAGTCTGAAACGTACTTACTGATTAAATTATTAGCTGCTTGTTACTGGCCATGGAGGATGAAAAGGTGTTCCTTATCATTGATTCTTTTCAAGATGTCTGTTAATGATAGGATCCAGTGAGGGGCATGGCAGGAAGTACCCATCCCATTAAAAGAATTTGGAAGAACCCAGAGCTATTCCCTCAGCACCACCACCCCCCCAACCCACCGTTCTAGGGTTCTAATGGAATGGAATCAGACTGACTCAGAGCCCTTTGTTCAGTTTTTCCAGCTTCTTTGTAGAGAAAGTGGGGCTTGCCTTTGAAGAGGTCAAAGATTAGTTGGGAGTGAGAGATGAACACCCAGGGAGCCATCAGAGAGAAACACCATGCTCTTTCCCGTAGCTCCGACTCTGGACATAATAAAGAGTAGAAAGCACAGTGTGGGCAATGGTGGGCCTCCAGTGGGCAATCAGGGCATGTGTGTCTGTGTGTTTGGGCCAGTGTGACGAACATGTGGCATGTGGACACTTGAACCCAGGGAACATGCAGTGGGATTCTGGGAGCCCAGGTTTCTGGCAGAGGCCAGAAAAAGACCTAAAAATGTCCCACTTGCCCCTGAGCTATTGATCCCCGGAGGCCAGCATGAGGCAGCCCAACAAAGGAGGAGGCCACGGATTCTAGTGACTGGGGAGAATGCCGTCTGGAGTAGAGAAACATTTGATGTCAAGTCCCCGGTTCTCTCCTTACAGTTCTGTGGCCACACCTCTTTGAGGAACATTATCTTCCTCATGTGTAAAACTAGAGTAAAGATATATACTTTGGTGGATAATAAACAAGATAATGTGCTATTTTAAGTTAACAAGTGCATGGCACATAGCAGGAAATTAATAAGTGGGTGAAATGAATGATTCTGAAAGAGACAAGGAGACAGTATGTGGAAATATTAGCCTTAACAAAGCCAAACTGTAGGAGAAACCTGATTCCACAGGCTTCAGAAACTGGTCCCCAGCCTTGAGGCTGGATTGGAGATGTTCTGACACAGAATGGATTCCTGGATGTACGACAGGCCCGTGAGCCTCTGCCCAGAAGTAAAACAGTGACTCCATCTTCCTCCCCCATCAGTCTCTCTTTGATGAGATTCTGAAAACCGAAATTTACTCCTTCAAACGAAATAGCTACTCAACAAACCTTTCCCAACAAAATCCTTCCCTTTTCAAAATCCTTCTTTAGCAGATTTAAGCTCTGATGAGAGAAATAAAGAATATGCAGGTCTAAAATGACAATCACAGCAAACTTATTAACCCTTCCCATGTATTACATACAGGGAAACTGAGGCCCAGGGAAGACAAATGACCACTAACATCACAAAACAGTTGAGTGGAATTAGTACTCCCAACTTTAACTGCGGGATTCATCATCCCAATGACTGCAGAGGCCACTTGAAGAATTAGTCTCTCTAGAACCAATGGGATAAAAAATTAGATGAAGGATGGGAGGGAGGGAGGGAGGAAAGGTGAACGAAAGTAGAGAGGCAGGGAGCTCAGGTACATCTAAGGGAAGTTTCGCAAATCTGAATTTTTTCAGATTTTCAGCATAGGAACTTTCAGAAGGTAGTGAACCTTCAAAGATGCTTATTAACAACTCAGGAAACAATAGATATTGGCAAGAATGAAGAGAAAGGGGAACACTTTTGCACTGCTGGTGGGAATGCAAAATGGTGCAGCCATTCTGGAAAACAGTATGAAGCTTCCTCAAAAAGTTAAAAAAAGAACTACCCTACAACCTAGCAATTGCATTACTAGGTATTTTTACCCAAAGGATACAAAAATGCTGATTCGAAGGGGCACATGTAACCCCAATGTTCATAGCAACGCTATCAACAATAGCCAAAGTATGGAAAGATAGCCAAATGTCTATCAACTGATGAACGGATAAAAAAGAAGTGGTGTGTGTATATATATACATATATATATATATATATATATATATATGTATATATATATAATGGAATATTACTCTGAGATCAAAAAGAATGAAAGCTTGCCATTTGCAACAACGTGGATGGAACTAGAGTGTATTATGCTAAGTGAAATAAATCAGAAAAACACAAATGATTTCACTCATATGTGGAATTTAAGAAGCAAAATGAATGAACATAGGGGAAAGGAAGAAAAAAATACGTTAAAAACAGAGAGGAAGGCAAACTATAAGACACTCTTAAATACAGAGAACAATCCAGAGGGTTTACTCTGAACCAGATGCCGTGCTGAGTCCTAAGGATTCTAAGACGAATGAGCTGGAGGGGAGGTGGGTGGGGGGGATGGGCTAAATGGGTGATGGGCATTAAGAAGGGCATTTGTTGGGATGAGCACTGGGGGTCATATGTAAGTAATGAATCACTGGGTTCTACTCCTAAAACCAATACTACATGGTATGTTAACTAACTTGAATTTAAATAATTAAATTGAAAAAAAAAAAAAAGCTGCTTATCCTCTGACCCTTATCTCTCTGTTTTCATCTCCTGTAAGTCCTCAAACCATCCTCTACTGCATCAGCAGATCCTAGACCAGGCCTTGCCTCCTGGCCTTTGCCCATGTTAATCCCTTGTAGTGTTTACCTGGATTATGACCAATGGAGTTTTAGTTCCCAATTTAGAGATCCCATAAGACCTGGGCTTTCAGCCTTGGCATTTTTCATACCAGAGCATAATATCCATTTGCTTGTCTGTCTACCTGTGCGTCCCTGGAGCACAAGGGCTGTATCTTACCATCTTACCAGTGCATGCCGTTGAAAACATTTTTTGTTTTGGGGTGGGGTTTTTTTTGTTGTTGTTTTGGTTTTTGGGTTTTTTTTTTTTTTTTTTGCTTATTTAGATGACTGAGTGAGCCCATGTCAAGCATGAAGCGTAATTTATTTCTGCAGTGTTCTTGCTAAAGCCTTTATCTTCATAAATCCTTCATACATAATGCAATGCTCATTACATTATGAAGGCCTGTCCCCAGAGTATATCTCTCCCCAGGTTATCCCATTAAATAAAACAATATTTATAACTGATGAGTAAATAGTATTTATAATAGTATTTATATACTGCAGGGATTGTTATTAGAAACCTGCAACAGGAACTATTAGAAAATAAGTACAGCAACTCACATTCCACTAGAAGATTTTACAAGGCCGTGCTGGGCCTGTCTACCGTGATGGCTTCCCTCTCTTCCCCTCCTCCACTCGGTCTCTCTCTTTCCCATCTGTCCCCTCCCCTGGCCTGGAAGCCAAGCCTGTAGCAGCCCACAGTGCCTGGGAAGGAGCTGCACCGGGAGTAGCTCTGGTTCCACTGAGGGCTTCTCCACCCTGGAGTGAACCCTCAGACAGACACACAGGCTGTCTGCTGGCTCTTCCTAGGAGGTACTTTCACATTTGCTCTGTGATCTTACCATCAATGCCCAGGGAGAGATGGGCCAAGCAGGAAAGAGGTCTCCAGAGCCCAGAAGAGGTTTGAAGCTTCTCTTTGGCTCACACCCACCCGATCCAGCGTTTTTGAGAAAGCTTTACATAAATGAGATGCTTATGGAGGCATATTGTAGACTACTATCCAAATGTAGTCATTGTTACCATTTTCCCACCATATTGTAAATCCCTTTCTGGGTGGAGACTCCAGCTCATTCGTCTTAGAATCCTTAGGACTCAGCACAGCATCTGGTTCAGAGTAAATCTTCAAAACGCAAGTTAAATGACTGACTGACGGACGGAATGAATGAATGAAGGAAGGAAGGAAGGAATGACAGCATGAAGAGTTAACAACTAGCATGAGTCAGAAGTAATCATATGATTTAATGAGATGTAAACCCTTAGTCTGGCATTTAAGGCCTCTTATGACTAACAACACTCCATGGATGTGTAGGGAGGGCTCCTAAAGCTAACCTGGGGATTCAAATAAATTTTTCTGATAAAAATATTAGATTTGATAATTCTGGTTACAGTTAAAACAAAAATTGAAAACCATCAGAGGAGAAAGATATAGAGTATTTTGTGCTCTTTTATTCTAAAATATGTGTTTTCTGATGCAGACTGTCCTAAATTTTAGCATTAATGTGCTTTGGCTTGCAGTGGCCACACGTGGCCGGTTTTGATGGTTTTTCTGGAGCAGCTGAGTGTGGCCACAGGGCTGTGCACTCATTCTTTTGATGATGTCTCACTGCAGTGAGCACAGCGAGCGGAAAAGACAAAACATCAAAATAGGAGAGGACTGGCTTTAGCTTCCCTAGGTGCACAGACAGGCATCTGGACCTTTTCTGCCTCCCTGGGCTTGCCTCCCTGGGTTTTGGAGCTGAGATCACAGATTCACAGTGGCAGCAAGAAACTTCCTCAGGCTGTCCAGAGGCTGAGAACATCCTCACGCAACCCTGAGTGTCCAGGTTGGAGGAGGAGCGCCCCTTCGGGAAGTTGCTGGACAAGAAAGAGCTGGGGGGAGGGGTGTGGTGGGGGGACTGCCTGGGTCAGACATTTCAAGGTTCATGAGAATCATGAACAAAATCAGCAGCCGGAAGCTCCTGCCTTAAAAGCACCCAATTTTCTTGCTGATTTGAACGACAGGGTAGTAATTACAGGTTCTTCACAAGCCTCCTTAGACCACACTGTGTCTCTGTAGGCACTTACATTTTATTTGATGACAGTGACATTGATGAATAATAGTTTCCACCCCTGCAAATGATTACTGATTCTATAGCTGATAGAGTAGAAATTTTGCTGCAAAATTTAACACTTTACACCAGGAGAGAAACATTCTCCCTCGTGGTGCAGTTTTCTCATTAGTGATCTTGTATCCGATTTTTCCCTTCCCCAAATCCCAGGGATTTTGCTAGAAAACTCCACATGTCCCCTCCCAGTCTGGGATACAGAGATCAGAAACGATCGCTGAGGTTCACTGAACTGCATGCCAAGCACCCCATGGGTGGGAACTCATCTGATCCTGACTGCAGCACAGAAATACGCTATAAAACAGGCACCTCGTATAAATACAAATAGCTTGTCCAAGATTAGCATCGCTGGTGATCAATGGAGGCTGAGATTAGGATCCAGGAAATTCATAATCACCGTGCTGCCATCGAGCAGGACCTTAAGCAGCAAGAAGAGCCCAAGGAGCCAGAACTCCTGGGGTCCAGTCTCAACTCTGCTGCTAATGACCTCTAACTAGTGAGACCACTGTGCCAGTCTGCCTGGGCTCCCACAGCAAAGCACCACAGAGCAGGCAGCTTGACCAACAGAAACGAACGTCTCACAGGTCTGGCGGCCAGAAGGGCAAGATGAAGGTGTCAGCAGGGTTGTTTCCTTGAAGCTTCTGTCCTTGGCTTGTGGAGGCCGTCATCCCCCGCTCTCCTCATACGGTCTTCCCTCTCTGCACGCTCTCCTGGTCCGTGTCTCTACCCACATGACTTCATTTGACCTAACTACCCCTTTAAAGACCCTGTCTCCAAATAGAATCCCATTCTGAAGGTCTGGAGTTAGGACTTCAGCTGGTGAGTTCCAGTAACACCAGGTCAAATCAAGACGTCAGCAGGCCTGCCTTCCCCTCCCGGGGCCTCTAGGGTAGAGTCTGTTTCCTTGCCTTTTTCAGTATCTCTTTCCCTCTTCTGAGCACATCACCTTCGTCACGGCTTTGGCTTTCATTACCACATCCCTTCCTCGCTCTGACGCTGGTGCCTCCCCCTTGTAAGGACTCATGATTTTATGGAGCCCATCCGCATAACCCAGGAAGATTTCCTCATATCACTATCCTAAGATAATTACATTGCAAAGCCCCTTTTAGCACAAAAGGTAACATATTAATTTTATCTAAATGACTATTCAAGACTCATCTTATTTTTAAACATTTTTTAAAGTGTATATATTTATTTTGAGAGAGACAGAGACAGAGAGAGGGGGAGAGCACGAGCAGGGGAGGGGCAGAGAAAGGGAGAGAGAGAATCCCACACCGTCAGCGCAGAGCCTGACGCAGGGCTCCATCCCACAAACTGTGAGATCGTGACCTGAGCCGAAATCAGGAGTCAGATGCTTAACCGACTGAGCCGCGAGGTTCCCTTAATCTTATTTGATGATGAATACTGTTTTGCTTTTCTATTGCTGCATAACAAACTACCCCACAATGTGGCGACCTAAAACAACAAATTCATTATATTGCATCATTTTTGTGGGTTAGGCATCCCGGCAGCGTGTGGCTGACCAATGGTCCCCTCCCCTTCTGTGGCATCCACTGAACTCACTGGCAGTTATCAGCTGGCAGCTGGCCTGCTCAGCAGATCCAAGACGGCTTCCTTCTCCCGTCTGGAACCTTGGTGGCGTGGCTGGTAGGCTGGGCTCAGATGGGCCCCTCTCCTCTCCCGTGCCAGCTCAGACACTCTCTTAGTGTCCCTCCACCATGGTACATGGACTTCTCACCTGATGCCTCGGGGTCCAAGAGACGGGCCCAAGCCACAGAGAGCAGATGCCACCAGTCTCTTAAGCCTGTGCTGGGAAACTGACACAGCCAATTCCACTGTGTTCTTTTAGCCAGAGCAGTCACCAAGGCCATCCAGATTTAATACGCAAGGATGCAGACCCACCACTTGATGCGATTAGTGTCAAAGAATTTTCAACTGTCTTTAATCTGCTACAAATGCTAACAAACATGTGCTTTTGTCCCCCGTCCGTAAGAGATAAAAAGAGAGAGTCAGAAAGAGAAAAGATACCGTTGCAGGCAAAGCCGTTAAATATTTTGGTCATTATCCTTGGTGGACAAGCTGACTGAACGGAAATGAGACATAACTGGAGTCATGAGGGGAAACGGAGAAAAATGATCAGATGGAGACATAGCAATTAAAATAGGGCTAGCAGCCTGGAGCTAGCACGTGCCAGGTTAGCTAGCCAAAAGGCTGGTCTGTCCTTGAGGGTATTACTAGTCACAGCACAGTATGCTAGGAATGTCCCTCCATCTACTCATTTATCCAACTTAACACTTACTGAACATCTACTGTAAACCAACACTGAACTGGTCATTAAAGATATAAAGATCAGTCGGCAAGATCTGCCTTCCAAGGGCTCTGAGTCCCTGGGGAAGAAAGATATGGCAATCCTTAAGTACAGCATACTGCCTACGGATTATAGTTTCAATGGTAACCTTGGGTCAACAAAACTCGGTTGTACCCACCCAAATTATTTTGGGAATGCAAATGAATGAGTAAAAAGACCAATTATACATCTCTTTAAGTTTCCTTGCAGTTGCTGCTTAAAATATGTCTATCCAAGGGAACTTAAGTGTTGAGTTTCTTCAGTAGTCTGAAAAACTCAGATATCAGAAGTTACCTGTTTCCTGCGCCTATTACTATTTTCTAGTGGAGTTTCAAGACTTGTCTGTTATGAAGTGTTGACGGAGGTTCATGCCGTCCCGGGGCACAGTGATGGGAGTGTGTATTACATAATCGACACAGCACCAGTCCTAGAGAGCTTCTCCTTCCTTTGGGCGGGAGACACCAGTAACTGCTCACCCATTCCTCTAATGTCTATCCCACATTGTTCAGAAAACGAGGGCCTGCTGTGTGTCAGATGGGACTCTAGACAGCAATAGTCAAGGTAGACTTAGCACTTCCCCTCATGGAACTTATGTTCCCATGGGGAGGATGACAGTAAAGAAGTAAACAAATAGGTAAATAATATAAAGTCAAAGGGCCATAAGTGATCTGAAGAAGAAAAAACAGGAGATGAGGCCAAGAAGACTGGGGCAGTGGAAAGTGGGAGAAGGGGGTCTATTTTAGATGAGCTCACTATTTTTCAATTTCCTGAGTCATTAAAGCACATTACATGCTTAGCCTAGTGCCTGGAACACGTGATATACCTACTATTCCAATGTGTAACCACCACCCCAGCCCTGCTAGAGTGTCGCTCCTCTACTTGCCTCTTCAGAGAGGAAGAACATGAGGACACAGCCCAATGCTAATTACCCAATAAATAGTAAATAGTTGGGGAAATGTTGCAGCCAGCACCCAAGAAAGATGCCAATTCTGGGGCCCCAGGTTGCCTGAGAAGAGGAGAGACAGAAATAGATGCCTCAAGTCTTTTCACTCAGGATTCTTCATGGAGGCTCAGAGAATGCGGGAGGAAGGACCCCACACAGAGAGCATTTAGATTGTCTTCTGTGACCTGGTTGCTGTTTTATTTATTTACTGGTCTCGGGGGTGAGAAGTATTCACGGAGCAGGAACACCGAGTAGTCTAGAAATTCCAGGGCATACTTGTGCACTTGTGTAAGTAATTAACTCCCCAGAAATAGTCAGGGGCTTAATTTGGGGAAATTTTGTAGTACCTGGTTTGGCCAGTTTGGTAGATAAATTTACATAGCAAAGAGGTGCCTGTAGAGGGAAGGAGCGGGGAGAGGGAAACAGAGAGACAGAGAGAGGAAGGGAGGGAGGGAGGGGCAGAGAGGGGTGTGAGTGTGTGCAAGCAAAAGAAGGGTGAGAAGAGAGAGAGAAGAAAGGCGGGGGGGGGGGGGCATTTTCCTGTGCGAGGACAGTCAGAGCTTTATCCTCCAGTCAAAGACCAACCAAGAGAAACAGTCAACGTAGATCCACCATATGCTGTACGGTAGTCTATGGCAGCTACTTCGTGAACGTGATTTCCTTACACATTTTTTCAACAACCCACAAAGGTAGTTGCCATTGTCTGGGAGGTGAAGTAACTTGTTCAATGTCACACAGCTAGTGACAGATCCTAGACTTGAGCCCAGGGCTCTTTGACTAGCAAGTCTGTTTATTTGACTGGAACGGTTTCCACTCATCCGGCAGCAATGTTTCCAGGATGCTAGTGCTGTTGAGTGTGGGCAGCAGGGCTAGTCATTTGACTGCACTCCAGTTCGCTGGAAATTGGCAATCCACGGGTATCCAATTCGCTTTTACTGCATAAACACCCACTGCCAAAACTAAGTAGCTTGAAACCAGAGCCTTTTATTCATCTTGTTCTGTGGGGCAGCTGATAGTATCTGGGTCGGCTCAGCTGATCTCTGCCAGGCGCCCTCTTGTGACTTGGCCAGTGGCGGTTCAGAGCATCTGTCCTCTGTTTCGCCACTCAGCCTCTAGCAGGATGGCTTGGGCCACTCCCATGGTGGCCTCAGAGTCCCAAGTGCGGAGAGAGAGGGAAACCTCGATGGCCAAGCACTGTCCCACGGGCCACACCAAGTCACACGGACAAGTCCAGTGTCAGGGAAGGAAATCTACTCAAGAGCATGGACAGGAAGTGAATTACTGTGGCCATTTTTTCCACACAGTCTAACACTGTTTGGGGCAGACTGTTTATTTATTCATTTACTCAGCCAACTTCAGTGAGGACCTTTGAAGCAAGGCATACTCTGGACCAAAGAGAAAGGTGAAATAGACTTTGATCTAGAACTTCCTATCTAGAAGGAGAGAAAAGTACACAAAAGTGTCGACAATGTAGTTAAGTGTTCCCTACACGTGAAGGGGATGAATAAATTACTCAGGTAGTCTAGAGAGCCACAAACTTATAGCAGGAAAAGCTTCATGAAAGAGGTGGCATTTAATCTGGACCTTGAGGGATAGCTAGGAGCTGTACATGCTCAGATGCCAGAGAGATTGCTTGGTATTAGGGCTGAGCAGCCAACTTGGCTGAAAGTGAGGACTGAGACCTTATTTCCCTTGAGACTCTGTGGCTTTCCACACGTGCACTGCCCTGTTCATGTGCTGTAAGTTTACGGGGCTCTCTCCTTTATAGAAATTGCTCAGCCTCTTAACCCACTTTCCAGCCCCATTGTCTTGGCACAGGAGTGTTTTCCAGGGAACAAACTGGCGGGAATGGGGAATCAGGAAGGAGTGCAATGTTTCGGGAAGCCCGTGACCCCGCAGTTTCTGACCCTGTCCCAGATCCAGGAGACCATCCCAGGAGAAGGATACATCCGAGCCAGATGTGTTAGCAGAAAAGAGTTGATTCCAGAAAAGAGGAGGGGACACTTAAGAGATGCTGGAGGCAGGAAAAGCAAGAGCCACGGCTGACTCAGATTTCTGAGTCGCCATAGAATGACAGCAGTGCCATCAACAAGACAGGAAAGTGGAGCGGGTGCCCGGTTTGGGATTTGCTGGGTTTGGGATCTTCGTGCGACACGCAGGAGGGAATGTGCAGTGTGTTGCTGGACCGGAATGTGGGAGAGAGCTGGAGGCTGCGAAGCGGAACCATCAGCGAAGGGATGGGTAGTAAAGCCCTAGATACAAGGAGATCACCAGGAAAGAATTTACCGGAAAAAAAAAAAAAGCGAGAGGGGAAATAAGGGATCTTTTATGTAGCAGAGGCAAAGGGAACAGAGAGAAAGCACATTCAAACCTAGTAGTTAATGGCATCGCCATCCACACATCTGCCTAGAATCAGTCAGAATGTTACATCAAAGCTTGAGGGTTGAGGCACCACGGGTAGAGGATTGAAGATTAGCTGCGACTGCATTATAATGATGACTCCCTATGTCACCGTTTTCAGAAAATGTCCTATTCTAAATGTGAGTGGCAGCATGGCGCAATGATTAAGAACACGGGCTTTGATACCAAAACTGTGGGATTCACATCCTGGCTGCACCTAATTAATGGCCGCATCCCAGACAAGTCACTGAGGCCCTCTTAGGCTCCTTGGGCATAAAGTGGAGATACCTCCTGCCTGGACGAGTTCTCCCAGGGATTACTGGTGTGAATGTAAGTGAAGTCTGAAGACCCATGCCTGACAGTGTTACAAAAGAATCTACAAATTTAAATATTTATAGATGCACACACCCAGGTGAAAAGAAGATTGAAATGTTGTGCCAACCAATGAACAGTTTGGGTATAAAGGGACCAAATTGTCAAATACAGGACTGACCTCCCACTCAGGAGGTCTGAGCAGCTAAGGACTCTGGGAACCAGGACCCATGCAGACTGAGAGACTCAGTTGTATGGGAGGGAGGGCACGGTGCAGACACGCAGACACCCTTTATCGTGCAGGAGTGAGATGCTGTGGCCCCCAGGCTGAAAGCTCGGGCCAAGGACGGTAGGCTCATAGCATAAACTGAACCCTAGAGCCCGAGACAGGGGTAAAATTAGTCACATAAGACAACTGGAGTCCCTGGGACAAGAGGCTCCACGACTTGATGATGCTATAAAAGAAAGGAGCAGAGAAAGAGGATTTTAAAGATAATTCCTCGTTCACTCGTGTTCCTCTGCTTCCAGCCGCCTGGAGGGCTGGGTTACCTCTGCTTTTCTACCCTGGACATCTCTGAGAACCCACTCCAAAAGTTAATAATGTTTATGTTGGGGCAAGTGTATGGAGACATAGCCTAATGAAGAAGGCAAGACATGATATGCAATGTCAGTAAAACCTTCTGAGCATTGCTCATTATCACTTCATCAGCCCTGTGCACACACAAGCACACGTGCACACCTTTTCTTTCTTTTTTTTTTATTTTTCTTAACATTTATTTATTTTTGAGACAGAGAGAGACAGAGCATGAACAGGGGAGGGGCAGAGAGAGAGGGAGACACAGATCGGAAACAGGCTCCAGGCTCTGAGCCGTCGGCCCAGAGCCCGACATGGGGCTCGAACTCACAGACCGCGAGATCGTGACCTGAGCCGAAGTCGGACGCTTAACCGACTGAGCCACCCAGGCGCCCCAATACACACCTTTTCTTTCTTTCCTTTCTTTCCTTTCCTTTCCTTCCCTTTCCTTTCCTTTCCTTCCCTTTCCTTCCCTTTCCTTTCCTTTCCTTCCCTTCCCTTTCCTTCCCTTTCCTTCCCTTTCCTTTCCTTTCCTTTCCTTTCCTTTCCTTCCTTCCCTTCCCTTCTCTTCCCTTTCCTTTTCCCTTCCCTTCTTAAAAATTTTTTAATTGTTTATTTATTTTTGAGACTGACAGACAGAACGTGAGTGAGGGAGGGGCAGAGAGAGAGGGAGACAAAGAATCCAAAGCACACTCTAGGCTCCGAGCTGTCAGCACAGAGCCTGATGAGGGGCTTGAACCCAAAACCCACAAAACCACGAGATCATGACCTGAGCTGAAGTCAGACACTTAACTGACTGAGCTACCCAGGCACCTCTTTTTTTTTTAATTTTTTTAAATGTTTATTTATTTTTGAGAGAGAGAGAGAGAGAGAGCATGAGTGAGGAAGGGGCAGAGATCTTTTCTTTTTAATTTGTGCAACTGGTTCCACATTACCTATAGAATAGGCTCTATGCCGATAGAATAAAACATTCAAGGTTTTCTATGATCTGCCCCCACTCTCCTCTGGTTCCTCATTTCCCATGATTCCCTCAACTCTATCCTGCAGCTAAATAGACTATTTCTCATTTTTTGAGTGTGCTACACATGCTTATAACTTTTACCTTTAATAACTTGTTCTTTTAGTAGAATTTTTTTTTTTTGAGAGAGAGAGAGAAAGAGAGTGAGAAAGCATGAGTAGGGGGAGAGGCAGAGGGAGAGAGAAAGAATCCCAAGCAGGCTCCATACTGTCAGCACAGAGCCCTATGTGGGGCTCGATTCCATGAACCATGAGATCAGGACCTGAGCTGAAATCAAGAGGCAGGTGCTTAACTGAGCCACCCAGCTGCCCCTCTTTTAGTAGATCTTAAGCACATCAACTGATTTCTCAGTTTCCATTTCCTTTTTCATAAAACCTATCTTGCCAGACTTTGTAAGCAAAAATACTTTAAATATAGGTAATTCACTTCCTTACATTGCCAAGCACACTATATGCACTTAATGAATAGAAAGGGTTGTTTTATTATCACTATTTCTTCTGTTAGCAAAACTCTTGCTATTTATAAGAGTTTCTGTGTATTATAAGGATTAGGAAAATATAAAGAAATTAATGCCCCCTAATTCCATCTCTGTGAAATAGTCTGTTCATTTCCTCAATCATGCATATATAAATTTATGAGTTCATGCCATATGTAACTGTGTTTCCTGATGTTTCCACACAGCTTTTCGACAAATATTTCCCTACATCACTAAAAATTTCTTAAAAATACAATTTTTAGCTACATACTATTATACTTCATGGATTTGTTTATTTGATCAATCCCCAACTCTTCACTATGTAGGCTCTTTTGAAAATATCCTTTAATAGGAGTGCCTGGGTGGTCCAGTCTGTTGAGTATCAGACTCTTGATTTAGGCTCAGATCATCATCTGAGATGAGCATCTCATGGTTCTTGAGATCAGGCCCCGTGTTGGGCTCTGTGTGGAGCCTGCTTGGGATTCTCTCTCTCTCTCTCTCTCTCTCTCTGCCCCTCCTCTGCTCCCTTACTCTCTCTCAAAATAAATAAACTTTAATTAAAAAAAAGAAAGTATCCTTTAATAAATAAACTGTGATGTGCACATTGTTAGAAAAACAACATCTGAACTTTGATTATTCCCTTAGGATGATTTATACAAATTGAATTAGTGGATAAACACATAGGAACATTTGAAAGCTCCTTACACATATTAGAAAAATTGCCTTCGGAGAAGTGAGATTGATTTTATACCCAGCCGCCCCCCTGGGGGCCTTCGGTTTCCTTCTCACCACCTCTCCTCCTACCCGCAGCTTAGGGAGGACGCACATCAGCACAGGGAAACGTCACCCATAGCCTTGGGTTTTTCAGCCAGCAGACTGTCCTCTCCGGCCAGACAATGGCACTGACTTAAATACTCCTGAGGTCTCCCCACCTGAGACAAAGCAGGAACTGGACTCGGGTGCCCTCAAATCTGACCACAAAATCCAACATTCTTTGGTTACAACCTCCATAAACCAGATAAATAGAAGGTCAAGCTCTCTGCCTCCTGAGCAGCCTGTCCTCGTGTCCTGAAGGAACAGGGAGGCGAGGTGCTCCCTGAAAGGAGGGTGCTTACCACAAAGACTGGCCAAGACCAGACCAAATTCATCTGGGCCAAAGGGGACCCCAGTGCTGACCTTTCACCCACTTTCCCCTCATTATAATACTAAAAATCACACCCAGGGGTGGAGACCTAACATGGTGATTAACCATTCTGCCTGATGAGCCTCTAGGGTGCTCAGACAGCATTCCTTTACCACTTAGGTTTCTTTAAAAAAAAAAAAACTCTCCCTGATTTCTCTTTGGGGGGTCAGCCTGAGGGTTCCCTTTGTGCTGCCCTCCCTTGTGCTGGAGCATGAGCCCCAATAAGCCTCGCTTGGGTTTTTTTGTTTGTTTTGTTTTGGTTTGTTTTGTTTTGTGTTTTGTGTTTTGTTTTTCCTTGCTTGTGTTTTTGGGCCCCCGCTGGGTCCAAGGACCTGGGTCTGCTAACATGCAGACTTGCCAAGGAAACTTCTCCCACGATGAGACTGCAGAGTGCGGGCCCTCAGCCGGTCTCCTGGGTCAAACGGCCCACTGATGGGGTTTGGGAATGCTGGTGGGGTCTGGAGCTGACGGCCAAAAAGGAATTTTTGAGATGTCTCTGGTGCAAAAAGGTGATTTTATTAGAGCACGGGGACAGGACCCGTGAAAGAGCTGCAGTGGGGTGGCGAGGACAGGCCGATTATATACTATGAAGCTGGGGGAGGTAAAGGCACAAGGGAGGCTTCCAGAAGGCATGTCATATGCTAAAGAGGACTCCTACGATACATAAGGCCTAGCTATTGTCAAGTTGAGGTTGTTTTCCCTCCAGCAGGGCATTAATATTATGACAGTAGGGGGTTCCTGGAGGAATGTTCTACTCTGTATTTGCCTCAAGGATTTGTCAGTGGGCTGCAGGTTATAGGGAAATTCAACCATTCTTGTCTTTGTTCCCTACATCACTGGGAAGGGGAGGGTGACGTTAGGGCTCCAGGAGACTGCGTCTATAGGTTTCCGGACATTAGGCTGTTGATAAAATTGACTTTTGTAAACTGAAGAAGACTCATGTCCTGCATGACTGTGATGTCTATCAGTTAGCAGTTTGTTTTCCTCTTTCCTTGGGCAGCCAGGAGTGCCTGAGGAATGTCACACACACCTAGTGGGGAATTTGTGGGGCATCAGCTTGCCTTACACTCCCACATCGCCTCTCTGCACCTCGACCTCCTCATCTGTAAAGTGGGGAGAGTAGTGGCACCTGTCATGTAGGGTTTGAGGTGAGGATTTTGAGAGCTAGCTCGAATACAGAATGATTAGAACAACTACGCCTTTGGGGCTCAGTTCTTTAGTTGCTCTGTTAATACTCCTGGCAATTGCCACAGTGGGTGGACTTTCTAACAGCACATCCCTGTCATGATAGCTGCAGCAGGTAGAAGAATGTCATGAGCAAGGTCAACACCACAACTGATGAGTACAGGCCCTGCCTACAGCGGTCTGTGCAGCCCTAGGAGGGGAGGAGGCTGAGGAAGGCGTGTGCCGGGCCCTGTTCTAATGCTCTCTGTTCCGTGACATGAAGCTTGGATTCTAAATTTAAACCCATCCCCACTACCCCAAACTGCCATGTGCATTTGAGTGTCGTCTGCGTTAAGGAACAGTTCTCCATCTGATCTCATTGCCATGGTTACACCTCCAAGAGCAAAAAATGTTTGGCTGCGGCTTTTGTCAAATCAGGCCGACTTTTCCGTGATTCAGGCCTGTTGCTGCCTAGTTGCTGACGGCTGCTCTCTGCAGAAGCTCACTGAGGTGGCCTGGGAAGGACCAGAAAGCCCTTCCGCTGGAGGGCCACGCGGGGGCCCGCCATGCAGACCAGCTTCCCAACATGGAGGCCGACTCTGACGTGTAATGAGCCCTCTGATAGGAGAGTTGGTTGGTGGTATGGACGGGCACAGAGTCATTCAGTAGCACGCGGGTGTCCTCCGGGTTTTGTGGGAGTCCATCAGCCGGGTCCAGAATGCCAGCCTGGCTGCAGGCACGGCACCGGCCTCGAGTCCAGCGAGGGGACAGACACACAGGAGAAAAGCACGGAGGAAACACGAAAGGTTTGGCTTTGGGGGCTCAAAAAGAGCCCTCCAGCCTCAATCTGGGGACGGGTGGAGTTGACCAAGCTTAGCGGGTTCTTTCTTCCATGCCTTGGAGAGAACTTGCCCTTGCCAGGCAGTTCAGAAAGGGAGCAGCAGAATTACTTTAGCGCAGGCGGCTGCAGACTTCGGCTGTGAAGGGTCAGAGCAAACATCTTGTCTTTGAGGGCCGCCCGTGATCTGCCACATGGTCTCCCTTCCGTCCACCCACAGCCCTTTGCAAATGTAAAAACCATTCTTAGCTCTTGGGCCAAACCCCACGGCAGCCTCTTCCTACGCAGGGCGGCCTCTGCACCAGCAGCGGCTGCATCACCTGATGGGCTGTTAACGGATGCAGAACTCCAGGCCCTTCTGCAGAGCCACTGAAGCGGATTCTGCAGTTTTAACGAGATCCTAAATAAAACTCTGGAAAAATCCCACACGAGGAGTCAGGAACAAGCATTTCTCCCTAGTGACAAAAAAAACCACAGAAACGTGTAAGCAGGAACAAAGCGCCCCTTTGGCAAGTTCTCCATATGCTTGTTTCAGCATTCATTACAATCTGCCTTGAATCAGTGTGTGTGCACGTGCGTGTGTGTTTGTGTGTCCCTCTCTAACCACATGGTGAACTCCCGGAGGACAGGGAACCAGAACTTGCTCACCTGTGAGTTCTTTGTTCCTTGGATTCCTGTGTATAGAGAAAGAACAGCGCAGAAGCCTTATGTTTCCTTTACTGAGCAAGAAATTCCTCCTTACCACTTGCTGTGAATCTTTCTAAACATTAACTTCCTGCTTTGTAAAATGGAATTCTAAATCCCTTCTTTCCAGGGCGGTTGAAAATACCCAACTATGTACACAGAGCGTCCCTTCCAGTGCCTGGTATACAACAGGTACTTTGCAAGCAGCAAAATCCCTCGCAGGGGTGATGGGTCTTGCCAGCAGGCGGAGTCCTGAGAAGGTCTGTGGCATTAGACTGGGAAAAAGACCCTCTAGCAGAAGGGTCTGAAGAGCAGCTGAGACCCTGAGAGCCTCCCCCAAGCACCATGGCCCTGCCACACCTCCTACATCACGGGTCAGCACCCTGTGACCTTGGCAAAGAGCAGCTGACATCTGCAAAGTGATACTCTCAAGTCCCTCCCCACTGGGTAGGAATTTCAGGAACACAGCTATTCAAATACCCAGCATGGATACGTCACACGATGGCATCAGGACCAGTAATAATTATGTGACAGTAGCGGGACTAGAAAAACACCAAGAATATGAGGTGCTCAGCACTTGTGTCTACTATTGATGACTTATTGGCAAAGAGCGCCATCTCGTGGACACGGAGCGGGTTTAATGATTGCCTCAAAATCCTACCTCCCACATGCAAGCCAGGGTTCATTAAAGGTCTCTTCGAAACTCCTGTGAGAGGGGGGAAAAGGTGGACACCTACCCAAATACGTATTTATTTATTATAAAGTTATATACACTATAACGTTAGTAGTGCATTATGCACTATATATAAAATATAACTATTCACCATGTCTATTTCTGCCCCTCCCCTGCTGGCACTCTGTGTCTCTCTCTCTCTCTCTCAAAAATAAATAAACTTAAAAAAAAATAAAAAAAACCTAGCTATTCAATCAACCCATCCTTTGATAAAAATATGCTGAAATTATTGTGTCCTTGTTATGTGCCAGGCATTGTCCTGAGCATTTGGAATATTTCCACAAATAAAAAAGACAAAAACGCCTGCCCTGATGTAATTAGATAATAATCAATAAACTTAATTAATAAGAAAATTATACAGTATGTTAGAAGGTAGTAAGTGCTGTGGGAGAAAAAAATGAACAAATTGTGTAAGGGAGATCGAGTATGTGGAGGGTAAAAGGGCAGATTAAAAAGATGTTACTTAAATAAGACTCAGAGGCAGGAGAGTTGAACATGCTGGTATCTGAGTTTCTGGCACTTGGGTCAGAGGGAGCAGCCAGTACAAAGGCCCTGGGGTAGGAGTGCCTGGTACGTTTGTGGACAGAGGAAGCCTCTGTGGTTGGCGGTAAGACACAGAGAGTAGGAAGAAAGGAAATCAGAAGGAAACTTAAGGGTAGATAGGCTCTTAAGGGAAGATTCTGACTGACATTTTAAAAGTATGCTTCCAGCTGTGGAGAGACTAGCTGTGGAGTAGGGGACAAGGACAACAGCAGAGACTAATTAAGGGTCTATTCCATTTTTCCAAGTGAGAAATTGGAGTAGCTCAGAGCAAAGGGATTATTGTGGTGATGGTATACCAACATATTTTTAAATTAACAAATGAGATTAAAAATATGCACTTAGAAGCTCTAATATTTTCTTTCCATACCCCAGTGGGCCCTGAGAGGGTGCTGTATTAGAGATCGCACACTTAGGGAAGGTAAGTCTGAAGATCAGAAGGTTGCAGAAGAACTTTACAAATCTGTACTAAGTGTTATATAAGAAAAGAGTTTCGTGGAACAGTACATTTTTAGCGCTGATGAGACTGGCTTGTTTCACAAGGACATTGGCAAACAAATCTATACAACACAAAAGGCATTTAAGGGGATAAAAATATGACCTAAGATTCACAGGAACTTAACCCTGTATTTCCAACCCTTGAAACATTCATTAATTCAGTGCTGGCAGTGACTCTATAGAACATAACGATACCGTGAAGAATAATTGTATATTTTCTGGATGCAAACATGAATAAGTTCATCCATTTTGGGATGCAGTGATAGATTAGAGAATGCCTCCAATTTTTCCTTTCCTGTGTGTCACATCTTTCAAGTCCTTTCTAGGGGGAGAGTCTATTTTCCTCCCTTCAAATCTGCACTGGTGTTTGTCCCGTTCTGGTCAATAGAATATTGGAAAAGTGATACAGTGCCACTACGGACGGAGCCCAGGCCTCGAGAGGGCGAACAGCTTGTATTTCCTTTCCTACACACATCCCTGAGATCATCATAAGAACGCATCGGTGGAACAGAGGCCTTTGTACCAACCAAGGCCACGCTAGATTCGCCACTGGCCTGCCACCTACTGGCCACGGGAGCGAAAAACGGCCAAAACAAGCTCACAGAGATCAACAGAACCAAAGCGTTCCACCAATCTGCAGATTCGTGAGACTTTGACCTTGGGATGGTTTGCTACACAGCATTATTATGACAATAGATCACTGAGATAGATGCTGAGAAACACTATTGGCTTTGCTTGGTGTTTGCTCTCTGATATAACGTAAGATGACAGCCCAGGGAGACCAGAGGATTTGAGACAAGAGTCAGCTTCAGTTCCCAAGTACTTTATGCCTAATGGGCAACTAGCTTATTGGTTTTGAGCAGCTAATATTTGTGCAAATAGTCCCATAGCTGGCTTATTGTTTAGATCAATATTACACATGCTTCTTCAACAGTGGATACTTGTTCAACAATCCATATGTGAGCAACCTCAGGGCCCTTTCATCACTGATGACAGTAAGTTAAAAGAATCCAGTGATATCCATGATATCCATGATATTAACATTGAATAATTATTCATGCCTGTTTCCCTTCTGCCAAAAATCCTGTAATAGCCCAGTTTCATGATGTAATTTTAGTGAAATTAGACTTGAACATTTCAAAATTATGTAATTAATTACATTCAGCTTTAATGAAGATCACTCTTTGATTCAAGCCACCAACCGGATACCCACCAGTGCCAGTTAAACATCACAGGTGGCCTCAAGGGACCTCAGTATGATCACTAATTAGATTCCCACACTTTTGAAAAATTAAGTTCTCTGTTTGGCAAGGGCCAGGCAGTTCACAGTTAGTCCATCAGTGAATGTTTAATGTCCGGCTCCAAGTTAATATTCATTGAAAGACTTTCAGTACTATAAAACTAAATAATAATTAAGAGCTAAACTGTATTAAGTATATTTCCAAGCCTTGGTAATAAGGCAAAATGGTGATTGTGTGACCTTTTAATGTCATCTTAGAGTATTGTATAACAAGCCTGCCTGAGAGCCACCTTTCTGTCTTAGGAACATAATGTTCTTGACTCATTCACTGGTCACCACTGACTAGGGCTCTGACATCTTACAAAATCAGAGGTTAGCTCACAGAAAACTCAGGGTTCTATATGTGTGCTTGTGATGTCTAGGACATTAAGAGGAGAAGGATGGGCCCCAGAGGGAGGAGCTAGGGTTCTGAAACATGCATAACATTTGGAAAGTCAGAATGAGGAGAAGGGGCTCCCAAAGACAAGGCACATCTCAGAGGAGACACGAAAGCTGAAGGATCTTCCCGAGGGCGTGAGATTTAAGCACTGAGTCCCTGCACTTCTCATTCCTCTGTGCTTTCCAGCTCATCCTAGGATCTCAAGTCAGTAGTGAATGAGCGCTTGGAGGGGAACACCCAGAGAAGGGAAGATCCAGGTGGGAGGGGTCCCAGAAACAAAGCTCCACACAAACAACTCTTTGCCCAACTAAATGGATTGAAGGAAGGGCCATGTGACAGAAGGTCACAACGTAGGTCAGCACCTTGGTTCCTCATTTGAGCAAATGGGAAGGTTGTTGTTGTTGTTGTTGTTTTTACTTGTATATTATTTCATGCACAGAGAAGAATTTATTAGGTTTATTAAAGAGGCTATAAGGTGAAATAACTTACCTAAAATAAGAAGTTGTAAAAGTGTATTAGTTACCTATCGCTGCTTTATAAATTACCCCAAAACATAGAGGCTTAAAACAGCACGCATTTATCCTCTCACAGATTCTGCAGGCCTTGAGGCCAGGCATGACTTGGCTGAGTCTTCTGCTTCAGGGTCTTTCCTGAGGCTGAAATCATGGTGATAACCGTGGCTGCAGTCTCATCTGAAGGTTCAACTGTAGAGGATCCACGTCCAAGTGTGCTTGGGTGGTGGCTGGCAGCATTGGGTTCCTTGTGGGCACTGGGGTAACGACCTCAGTTCCTTGCTAGCTGCTGGGTGGAGGGTGTCCCCAGTTCCTTGGCAGCTTGGATGCTGCACTCAGCAGCTTGTTTCATCATCACATTTTTACAATGCAAGCTGAGAAGGTGGGAGAAAATGCTGGCAAGAGAGCGTCTCAGTAAGACAAAGTCACAGTGTTGTGTAGTCTAAATCACAAAAATGACGTTCCATCACTTCCCTCACTCAGTTCCTCAGAAGCAGATCACTGGGTCCAGCCTACACCCAAGGGAAAGGATCACACAAAAGCAGAGGCCAGGAGATGGGGGAAATTGGGGGCCTTCTCCAAAGTTTGCCTACCACAAAAAAAGGCTCTGGGGAGATGGACCCCCACATACTCCGTTGATAAAATTGTACATGTGCATAGCTCTTTTGGAGATCCATTTAGCAATATGTGTCCAAACAGCAAAGGTGTCTGTTGTAGGATCCAAATATTCTAATGCCAGGACTCTTGTAAAGAAATTGTTTTTAAAAAAAGACAGAAAAAAAAAATTTGAGGACAAAGATCTTCATTCTGATCCTCTTTGGACAAAGGAAACATCGGAAGCCACATAACTGAGTCCCACTAAGGAAACACTGTATCGTGTGTAAATTAGGGGCTGTTTAGCAGTAATTGAAAATGAGCTTTATTCACTTAAATATACACATGACCGAACATACAGACTTACCTCAATCTTACTAGTGGTCACATAATAATATTCCACTATATGGATATTACATAATTCTTTTTTTTAATTTTTATAAACGTTTATTTATTTTTGAGAGACAGAGCATGAGGGGGGGAGGGTCAGAGAGAGAGGGAGACACAGAATCTGAAACAGGCTCCAGGCTCTGAGCTGTCAGCATAGAAACACAAGCAGGGCTCGAACTCACGAACCACGGGATCGTGACCTGAGCCGAAGTTGGACGCTTAACCGACTGAGCCACCCAGGCTCAGAATTACATAATTCTTCAATCCAGCACTTACGGAAATAGGTAGTTTGGTTGTTCTCATCTTGCTTTTATAAATGTTTTTGTAAATGAACTTGCTCATGGATTCCAGTTTATGTGGAGAATAAATCCCTAAAGGTGGAATTGCTTAGGCAAAGAGCTTACGTATCTCTCATATAACCAAATGAAGAATGTGGTACCTATACTCCTACACGCTGATCTAATGCCGAGTGATGGCAAGTGCCTACTCATGATAACAACTTGAGACAGTTGTCTCTTTCCCAGCTACCCTCCCTACCCGGATTCCCGCCAGGAAGTAGACCGAAGGAAGGCTGTGCCAGAGGGCACCAGATGCCACTGGGAAACAAGAATCCCTCATGACGTGTGGGTGTCTGCATAAAGTGCAGAGGGTCATCTTGCTAGTGCCTGGATCTTTCTTAAACCACAGTGTCTGCTGAGCCACACTGGTGCCACCAGGCTTGGGCAGAGGCCAGACCCACAGAGAAGGATGTAGCCCTCTAGGCAGGAATGGGCCATGATGGAGCATCAGGGCCCCTACAGTTCCCCAGGGATAGACGATTGGATGCTCTAGGACTCTGCTGTCTGCACAGAGGAAAGGAGGAGATGATGAGGGTGGAGGTCGTACCCCACCTGTACAGGGGAAAGCTGGCCTTGTGCAGCCAGGTGGGAATCGGATTGAGAATTCACACCGGTCTCTCCAGGGTACCCCAGGTCCCACAGGAGCCGCTTAAGTCAGGCTCGAAACAACTTGTCTGCCCACCCCAGTTCCACACCTACCAGCCAGTGGCATCTGCTCCTGTGACACACAGAAGACTGCAGATGCCTCCTCAGTCCCACTAGCAGGACAAAGCATATGGCACAGAGAGAGGCGGGGAGGGGGACAGAGTGGGGGGACCTGTCCCTCTTGTACGCGCTCACTCACTTGTGTTTGCAATCACGGCCTCTGGGAGAATAAAAAAAAGGAATGGTATACTCGTAGTATTGAATAGGCAGTACTCAGTAGGGTGAGTAGATGGTTAGTTGTTCTCCCCATTGTCCCTTCCCTCTGCCCTGGGGGTTAGGTGTTTTCCTGTCCCCTAGATGAAGAACCAGGCGGGTCACAAAGCTCTTGTTGGTCAAACTATTAGAAGGAAGTGTCCCCTGGTCACTTTCACATAAAAGCAGGCTCATTCTGATAGTTAAAAAGACCTATGTAGAATATTAGTGAAAACCTCAAGTTCTAACCCAAGTTTGATATATCCTAGTGTCCCCATGCAGGTCTGACCCAAGCTTAGAAGACTTGGTTGGGTGAAGAAGGGCCACGATAGGCATATATACACTCTGTCCTGCTCAAGGAGGTAGGAAGTTACCTACAGTTTCCACCTGTTTGTCACAAGAGCAGATGAAGCTGGGGTATCTGTACACATGTATATGTATGTATATGTGTGTAAATACATACCTGTGTGTTATGTATCTGCACGCACATGTGTGTGTGTGTGTGTGTGTAAACTCTCCCAGCTCTTCCACCCACTACGGTTAGAAGTCATGGAAGGAAAAAGCAGTCAGGAAAGGTCCTACCAGGCTGGTAGAGTCATGACTTATCATTAAGCCCTTGCTTTTTGGTGAGTGTGTTTGTGGGTTTCTTAGTGATTCCCCTACTGTGGACTTCTACCTGCTGTTCTCTTGAAATGGGAGACACCTTTCTTTGTGGACATGGTGTGGTCCGTTCCACTGGGTCACATCGCCCCTGCCTCCACCTCTAGGCATCCTCCCTCACGGTTCTTCCAAGGGCTCATATGGGTCCTCTGGTCCTTGGGGAAATTCACCCATCTGGTCCAGCAGCGGTAGGAGAGCAGCTTGCTCCCAGGATAGTCCTGGCTTCCTCGGTTCTACTGCCGCAAGCATAGTCTGTAACGTTAGCTATTGAATCTCTCAGGCACACTTCAGACCCCAGTGCTTTCTGCCCGTCAGACTCCAGGGAACACAAACAAAGTTCTCTGAGTAGACCTTGATGCCGAAGCCTCTCTCACTGAGATGGAGAAGAGTCCTCCTTCTCCTCTTTCTGGGACAAACAGGAAAGGAGGCATTGGTGGCATTCCAAGGACTACCTCTGCACAAACCCAACTCCAGGCTTCTTATGGATGGGAGTTACAGACAGAGGTGGGTGCTCATCCTGGTGATCTCTGAGCATGCCCCTGGCAGGTGATCTCACACCTGGGTTTCCATGGGGAGATTCTCTGCACCTCTTCCTCTGCTCTCCAACTGGGGCTTCACTAAGACTGACAAAGATCTCATTTTAGCCTTGTGCTCTTCCATTAATAGACTTCTTCGCCATAGCCTGCAAGGAGGACTGAAGCTATAGACTGGAAGTGAAATACCCTTTACACTGTATGCCTTGTTGTCCTATCAGATGGGTTTTAAAAATTGTGCTTAATGTTTATTTATTTTTCAGAGTGAGAGAGATAGAGTGTGAGGGGGGGAGGGTCAGAGAGAGAGGGAGACACAGAATCAGAAGCTGTTAGCACAGATCCCAAGGCGGGGCTTATACTCACAAACTGTGAGATTATGATAATCTCTGTGAGATTATGCAGAGATTTCAACAACTGAGCCACCCAGGTGCCCTCATCAGGTGTTTTTAAAGAAACAATCAGTGAGCTATTTATCTTTCAATAAAACAAAGAAAAATACGCTTTATGAAGAATAAGCTTTATTTTGTAAGAGAAAAGACTTTGAACATAACTGTAATTGAAAAAAATATTTAAGTCAATTAAAACTACATTTTTGTTAAGGTTAATGTAAAATCTTTTTAAAATACAGACAAACTTGTAGTTACTATATAAAGACAACATCAATTACTAGAAAGAAAGGATCCAGGATGTCCTATCCCACGTTACGGTTTTTTTAACTTAATATTTTGGGGTGATAAGACAATAATTTCATGTTATAGACTTCATAATGTAGGTAGTTTATTTTCTCATTTGTATAATTATTAGAAATTTCTAAGTGCTAAATTTCAATAAAATTTTCTTTTCTTTTACAACTAGAAAATCTAAGTTAAAAGATGTCCATGGACAGAGATATTTCTCAGGCTACCACTACCACTCAAGGGACTCATCAGAATGTTTAGGGCAGAGTTAGTCACCCAAGATTGACTTCATTCTGAAACAATTATGCATGACAAGATGGTGACCTCTCCCACTGGGCCCGAAGGCAGATGGCTACTCCACTCTGCCATGACAGAGTTTTGGTGTATTTCCTACGAGCATCTAACTGAACACCCTTGGGTCCTTTGTAGCTGCCCTGTGTACAAATCATGAGCAAGTTAACATCCTATTCAGACTCAGAGCTGACACTTTCATCTGGGGGACATGTGTCACCAGATGAAGATCAGTTTTGGCCAGATTGGCTTTGAGCTATTCTCTCCAAAACATTGAGCAGGAAAAATTATACTACATCTCTTCTGGGAAAGAATGTTTTTATATGAAGTTATTTACAACCTCATTCTGAAAAGAAATTAGAATTTAAGTAATTTTCTGGAGTGAGATTCTAATAATCTTTAACCAGGATTTAATTTTTCTTAAATCTAGTTTAATATAGCTGACCATTTCGATTTTCCAAAGAATTTTCCCACCATAGTGGAAACTTTCAATAGAACTGTTAAAGATCTCTACCCTTGAAGCCAGCTCCTTGAGATAAAAACATAAAGCTCATAATTGAAGTGTCTAGAAACTATTGCTAACAAGCTTTAACCTTTTCATAAGGCTATCTCTGAATCATGTTGATGCAATTTGCTTGGAACTCAGAGCAGAATGGATGCCATTTTCAAGCCAAGGCATCTGACCTCCATTTTGTTCAAGAAACATGGTCAGTTATTTAGTAACTGAGCAATAAAAGTAACAGAAAGGGATGAGGAGGAAAAAGGAAGAGAAAGTTTAGGAAAAGGAAATGGGAGTAGAAAATTATTCCTGCTCATGGGAAACACTGACAGCAACTTTCTCACAGAGACTCATCACCCCTTTTGCGGGCAGAGAATGATGCAGGAATGGAGTGCGCCAGGAAGAAAGGGGTAAGAAATTAGAGAAGTCCCCAAGTCAAATCACAATTGGCTGCACTGGCCATTGTGAGGACCTGGGCTTTTACTCGGGCCCAGTGGAGACTGGGAAGATGCAAAGGCAGAGGCAGGGAGGTCCATTAGGAGGCTGAGGCTGATATAAACCACTCAAGTGCCACATGGTGGTGACCGGACCAGGGGACAGTCCCAAAGGCACGAAGAAGTGGCTGCCCTATGTTGCATTGTGACAGTAGAGACAATAGCCCAAGGTAATTTAAAACCAGAAGCTGCATGGGCTTGTGCTGCTGAAAATGAGGCTAGGGCTGTTCTAGAGTTTCAAGTTCACTTCATCGCCAAGGTAGCAATCAACTTTTGTGACCAACTAGCTGGGCATAGTGGGCATAGCTTTACCATAATAACAATATGAAATACTGTGCTTACTCTTTGCTTTGTTTAGGTTTGTTCTTTTTGTTTTCACTTAAAAATTAAATGTGGAGCTCCATTTCAGTAACTCTTCTGTCCCTAGTCCTCTGGTATAATTTTCAACCCTTTCTTGAAAAGGTTTCAAATCTGTCTTTGGAGTGATAATCAGAACAATAGCATCCACCACGTCACTGTGGACTGGATGCTCCAAGGCACCCAGGAAGTGGTGCTACTGTGATCCTTATCTCATCGGAGGAGGTTGGGCACATGGAGTTAACTAGTGTGAAGCCACAGATCCTCTCGTAGGGAACTGGGGATCAGAGCTTTGGACTGCCATGCCCTGCTACCTCCCAACACAGCCTGCCTTGTATTTGCATGCTTGTAACTTTGAAAGAGGCCAATTATAAATTATATATATATATATATATATATATATATATATATATGTAATACATAATATAATATATAATTACATATGCATACAAGCTTTAATTTGAACATGGTATGGGAGAACTTAATAGGCACAACTACAATGTGAATTTCAGTGTCCGATCTGTTTCTGAATGTTACCTCTATTGGGGAGGGGGGGTCAGAGCCCAAAGAAAGACAGTATAGGTCTGTCTTTATGGTGTCATACTTAGAGCAGAAAATTCACACCCATGGACCCAAGAGTCCAGCCCACAAAAGGAAGCAAAGCCTCACATGAACAAGGGAGACAGGGCTGGTGGTAGGAATTCAGATACCAGGTGTGATCACTTAGGGCAATCAATTTGCTTATGAGCAACACCAGCTGATACTCATGCATGGTGCCATGGGGTTAAAATAATAACGAAATAAGCAAACAAAAAGAACCACCCTGGATTCTAGAGTCAAGGAGACTTGTATGTGAATCCTGGATTCAACACTTGCTCCCTGGACCACCTTGCAGATTGCCCCTTCAGCCCACCTATACAATGAAGATAACAATCCCCGCCCTCCTAGGTTTGTGGAGAAGTGTGCTGGAAAGTCTTTTGTCAACTGAACTCCACCACCTCTTTCTTCTAAGGTTAGGAGCTGTGGATCCAGAATCACCTTCTCCACACAGTTTCACATCAGCATTGCCATGAAAAGAACTCTCACGAGATTTGGAGAATGGAGATTGAAGCAGAAGCCACAAACTGGGGAGGTCATGAAGGTGAGACACAATGGCCTCATAAACCTCTCCATGAGCTCCTAGCTTGACCCCTAGACATGGCGGTTCCTCAGACTCTCCAGTGAGCACTGGTTTCTCCACCTGCCTCACTGTTTCAGGCTGAAGTCATCTGTGGCTGTTTCTGCCATCCTCTGCCTGCAGCCTTGTAGACCTCTCTCCCTCAGCTCCTCTGGCAATCGCAGAAGCCCTGATTCCTGTCAAGTTTGCAAAGGCTCTCTTGTCCTGACTAAATTCAGGTTGAGACACGAGGCTCAAATGACAATACATGCAGAAAATTGGCATTAAGAAATGTGTATGAACAAATGCATGGGAGCCGAGTGACCGTGAAGAGGACATTTGAGGCAATGATTTGTACCAATGCTTCTCTTCTTCCTTGGATGTCAGAAGATTCTACCTACTTATCAGAGTCCAAAGGTAGTAAGGGGTCTAGAGAAAGTGTGTGTAGACTGGAAGCCTGGCTGGAGACCTTTCTTACTGCATGGTTTTCACTGAGTTACTGAACCTCTTAGAGCCTCAGTGAACTCATCTATGCCTTTCTAATTAGTACAGTTAGAATGATAATACTTTTTTGAGATTTCAAGACCATATGCATGAAACACTGTGCACCGGCCTGGCACTTAGTAGGGATTCAACAAAGGTTAGTTACCTTCTCTCCACCACTGATACAATAAAATGAGGGGTGTGTTCACAGACCTGGAGTGACTCAGGAGGGACAGAGCATCAAGTGTGAAGCAGAGGGTGTCCGTGTAGATGTGAATCGAAGTCAGAACCTTGACTCTCTAGCTCCGTCTTTCTCCTGTGAACAGTGAGGAAGTAGAACTGAGAACATCGTCACATTTTCATTCGGGGAAGATCCTTTAGGCAGCGATGTGGAGGACGGCCTATAGAGGACTAGATTGACAATCAGGAAGGCAGGAGAGGTTTGAGGGGCCCTCAAATTAGGGAGGGGGCAATAGAGGTAGAGAAGAAGGAATTTGTTAGATAGGTGGTCAATCAAATGGGCTTTGTGTCAACTACAAATAAATGGAGCTGAAAGCCTAAGGCATAGTCAGGATCTTTCATAACAGAATTCAGGATCCAGGAGACTTGACAGGGATTTATTTTCTGTCTAGAGGGGCTGAAGTTAGATGTGTCCAAATGTGTGCGGCTGTAAGCCTGGACTGCAACCTGAGCCAGTTATATCATACCCAACGACCAAGGAAATCACAGAAAGAGGAGAAGCAGCTTTGTGGCATCGCACAGTGTGGGCTCAGAGGCGATCAGGACCTGACAGGTCATAGGTTATAATATTAGGCCCCTCAACACCTCTCTGAGACAGTCAATTCAGAGACCATGGTTACCATTTTGTGGATGCGTAGCTGGATGCCCTAAAAGATGACAGGACATTCTGTCTTACTCATCCATGTTGGCTAAGGGAATAATCAGGTCAACAAATCATCCTTTTTCTTCATTCATACTCCTGGCAGCCTAGCCTTCCAACCTTACTACCTTCAGCTTCTGGCTGGACCCCCTGCCTCCAGAGTCTCCGCACTCAACGGGCAATGCTTACGTTTGCCAGAGGCCCTGAAAGATGCTTTGTGCCCATCACTGTTACATTTTACACATATCATTTAATCACAAAAACATTTCCATGCAGATGGGCTATTATCCCCATTTTGCAGACAAGGAAGCAGAGGCATAGAGACATTGAACACAACACCTGAAGCCACTCTGCCTCTGAGGAGTAGAGTCTTTGCACCTAGGCAGTTTGTCCCACATCTGGCCTCTTTACCACTTGGTAAAACAAGATGGCAGATGCAATGATAGTGACAAGAAGGCATGAGCCCCAGGGCCCAGAGGAGGGACACCTACTACAGCCTGGTGGGGAGGAAAGACTTTCTGCAGGCAAAGAGGAGGTGTGGAGGCAGGAGTCATCAAGCAGAAAGCACATGAGAATTGCCTGAGGCGTGATTGTGATCCTTTCTTGCTTAGACCTTCTAGTGACTTTCTACTGCAAGCAGCATACAAACCCATCAAACTGCCCAGATCTGGTCTTCACTTACTTCCCCAATACCACCGTCCTCCACTCTTCCCCTTTTCCACTAGCTCTTCCTCTTTCTCAGATTTCTCTTCCCTCCTCTTCTTCCTTTGTAGCTGAGACCTCTCCAGAACAAAGTTTTCTGCTAGTTGTCCCTGAAGTTATTCTTTATCACATTTCCCATTTGTCATCTTCAAAGTACTTGTTAGTACCTGATGATCTATCCATAATCTATCCATCTACTTGTCTGTCTCTATCCATCTGTCCATCTACCCATCCATCTATCTCCCACCACACACTGAAATGGAAGTCTCCCCTGAGCGCCGAACTTTGTCTCATGTATTCTGCATCCTGGTGTTTAGGTCGAGACCCCCGTAAATGTCAGATGAATGGCCAGCTGCCAGTGGAGCTTTGGAAAAGAAACTTCCGACTGCTCCAGGAGAGCCTTCTGAAGGAAGGAGGACCAGAGTTGGAGTCAGTCGATAAACACTTGGAAAATACAAGGAGAGTTACACCGGGATGGACATTCATACTGGGGTGGAAGGTAGCCCTCCTTTTCCTCTAAAACATCAATCCAAATTAAGAGCAGGACATCCCAATGCTGTTCTAAAATCCTAGAATGGATGAATGTCAGACGAAGAGCCCAGAAACCTGGGTTCTTGTCCTCACTTTTCAAGTAATTTATCCCATCGCATCCCCTCTCTGAAAGACTGAAGTTTGGCTGTCTGAGAAGTGGGTGGGTGCAGCTTGGTCCGTCTCTACACCACCCTCAGCTCTCAGATTCTCAAAGAATAAATTGTTAACATCCCTGCCCAGTCACTCTCCACAAGAAGTTGGGCTTTTTATTCTAGACGTGGCCACACACACCCAGACCTGCCACCATTGGACAGATGTCTTGATGATAGCAGGTCTATTCGGAGCCTTCAGGAGGCCGTCATAGAGCCTGTTGTCACATAGCCTGTGTGCTGGACGGTGGGCCTAGAAGTCCGCAAGCAGCCTCCAGACTGGGAATGTGGACAGTAACTCCCCACGGCCAGCAGGTGGCACCACTCTCCAGCACACCGTGCTTTCCAGCTAGAAGGTCGTTTGAATGCCCTTGGAGCCGGATGACATACAAAAAATAGCCAAGGCTGATGTTTAGAAAATACGTTCGGGTGCTGGTGCTGGCTCCCAGGGGATGAGTAGGGGTTGACACATAACTGGATATGGGGAAAAGTGCAACTTGGGAAGGGGGCTGAGGAGAACAGCCACTTCTCAGAGCTCATGCAGCCAGCCAGTCTCAGCGGGGAGCTGGGCACGGGACTCTGGCCAGTGGTCCCCACGTCTCCACCCGTAGCCCCCTGCCCCCGCCATCGCCCCCACGTGGCCTCCTCCCACAGCCCTGAACTCGAGGCCATGAGGATGTTGCAATCTTCATTTTTGGAGAGAACACAAGACAGTTGTTTCTCTGACCCAGGGGCTTTGGCCCGTGGGCCCTGCAGCTGTCTCCGCATGGAGCAAAGGCAGGCAGGGGCTAGGGAGAGGACCGAACGGGCCATCTTGTCTGAGATCTGTTCTCATTCTCTGACAGATTCAACAAACATCCGCTGAACCCTTAATCCATGCCAGGCTCCCAAGACCGAACGACTCCACCTTCAGGTGGAGCTTCAGGAGCTCCTACTCCATCCAGCAGACAGACAGACAGACAAGCAGGCAGACGGGGTGACAGCACAGTGCAGGTAGCCGGACCAGGGGTCCGCAGAGGGGAGAGGGCGCCCTCTAATCCTGCTGGTCAGGAAAGTTTCATAGAAGAGGTGACGCGTGAGCCCACAAGGAAAGGAGGGGACGGGACTGGGGGTCCCAGCAGAGGGAGCTGCAGAGGCAGAGGCATGGGGTGCTGAGAGAGAGCCCGGAGTTCGGGGGCTGTTTTGATAACGCTTGACTTTGATGTTAAGCAAAGAGGCGGAGAGAACAGTGGCAAAACCCGTGGAAGGTGTGCTGTGGTAAAGGGCCAGCATTATGAGAGCGATAGATGGTCATCGAGGGCTTGACACAGGAGAGTGGTGCGGCCTGACAATTTAGAAGAATGACCGTGGCCGTGGCTTAGTCCTGACGTGAACTGCAGGGCTGCGTGGGGAAGGCCCGAGCCAGGCTGACAGATCAGAGCTTCGCGGCGAGATGGAGGCCCAGCTCGGGGCTGAGGCCGTGCAGACAGACAGGAGGCAGAGAAGGGGGCGCCCCAGGAAGAGGAGGCTGTCTGCCTGCAACACTGCTGGCCAGAGAAAATAAGCCCCCTCGGTGGGTCAAATATCATCCTTTCGATAGGGGTCTGAGGGAGAAATCCTCAAGATGTAATTTATGTGCAAATCAGCCTGCATTGTCACTGGCTAACAGCAGAGGATATTTGAAGACATCGTCATCCTCTCTCTTTGTTCACTGATTTTTCTCTGATGAAATCGTTTGAAAATCCCAAGTCTGGTAGGACCTGGGATTGTCCAAACCTCGGCTGTCTACGCAGTGTCATTTTCCATTTCTCAGGAGTAGCTGGTCTCGACGAAGCGTCGAAAACAAGCAGACGAGATGAAAAGGCAGAAACAGTCGTGACTGTGAAGCAGCCCGGGTCAGGGAACTGGTTCTTCGTCGCAGTTGTTTTTACTTACCGTTCGCCCACCACCCCCCCCTCCCCACCCACACTCGCAGGCCAGAGGCCGCTCGCACGCAGGGACACAAGCCAACCGCGGGACGCTGAGAGGTGCGCCTTCCAAGGCCCGTTGCTCTGCCTCTGCTGGTTTCATCTGCTCCCTCAACTCTTTACAAAACCACTCAGGGCTCACGGCCGCCCTTCCAGCAGCAGAGCCTCGCAGGGAGGGGAGGCAGCGTCCATCCTGAAGACCCGGTTTGCGGTGCCTGCCTCTCTCAGCAGATCCACCACCCACGGCCGTATCTGCGGCTCTGCCCTTGGCGGGATCCCACCGCTGTCCGTGGGCAACATGCCACTGACAAGAGTCCTCAAAGCGCCGGGTGACAAGACAAGCAAAATACGGTCTCTGAAAAGGCCCAACTCAGGAGCCTGTGAGATCCGGGGGCTCTCCCCGCCGTTTGCTACCAGTCAAGACCGCTGCTGATAGGCTCGGACTCCCTGCCAACCAGCCACGCAAACTTCAAACTCTTTGAGCCCAAGGGATGTTTCTTCCTCCAAATAAACGACGAGAGTGTGTAAAGGATGGTGTCTGAGTTGCTTCCACTTCTAGCACGTTCTGATCCTTTCACAGTACTTTCACTGACTTCCTGAGTAGAGAAGATTCAAACCAGGAAACCAACAGCCCCTGCACAGGGGTCACACTGGAGGAGAGAGAGAGATGAGGCTCCGAGTTGAAGAATACTGAAATGCAGAAGGACAAGGGACAGGGGACCTACAGAAAAGCTCGTGAGTACCTCTTCTGTGGAGGGTCGGGAAGGCTCCCAGGAAGCGACGGGCTGCAGGCACCATCTGGGAGGATGAGGAGGGTCCTGATGGACACGAGTGCAGACCTGGCCAGGCAGGCAGAGGAAGCAACATGTGCTATGGCAGGACACGTGAAGAGGCCTCCTGTTGGGAAACTGATAAGTTATTCACTCAGGCCGTGAGGCTGAGAGGGCAGGAGAGGTGGAAATCGAGTCTGATGTTTTAGCCAGAGTCCAGATCATGAAGGGCCTTGAATGTCATGCTAGAAGTTCAGCATCAGCGCCAATTCTGCCAGAAACAAGCAGAGGCCTTGAACTTTGGGCCCTACACGCAAGAGTACACCTCTGCATGCATTAGAAAACTCAGCGAGTAACTGAGCTAAGGCCTTATTTCAGCTCAGAAATTCATTTTTATAAGACAGGCAGACACAGATCTAGGTTCAGTACTGACTCAGAGCATCAGTGAACTTCCAGGACCTCATCCCAATAGTCAATTCCATTCCTTTCCAGGGAAACTGAGGGGCAGGGCAGTCCTGAGTCTATGCCAAGAGTGAGTTGACCAATGGTCATGTGGTTGGGTTCCAGAACCTTGGAGAAATTCCTAGAAGGAGCCAGGACTCCTTGGTGCTCACCATGGCCAAAGGTGACCAGGAGCTGAGACACCCGGGGAAGTAGCCACAGAGGTGGTCCAGAGGACGGGACCAGGAGACCAGGGCAGGAGGACGTGCCATGCAGCCTTGGTGAACTGTTCCCAGTGGGGACACTAAGACTTGGTGAGTTATGCACACTTGGGTCTCCATGCAGGCTCTGCCACATAGCAGGGATAACTTCAAATGAGTCCTTTCCCACCTCTCAGCCTCAGTTTCCTCCTCTGTGAAACGGGGCCAACACTACTTTCTTTGCAGGGTTACAGTGAGAGTTAAATGATACCATGCATGTGGGGCAGAGATGGCTGACTGTCCCCTAAAACACATGCTACCATGAAGTGAGACCCCAGCAAGGGTCTGTGTTCCAGCCCCCTATATGTTGTAGCAGGGCCAGGAGACCGAGTTCCAGCCTCAGAATAAGGGTCAGAGCAATGTCACATGTTGAAACCTGGCCTGTGAAACCCTCTCATGTAACCTCCATCCTCTCTATTTCCCCGTCTGCCGAACAGAGGTTGGTGGCCACAGTGGCCTCGGAAGACATGTCTTAATGATGGCAGAACATCTGTCAGCCTGGCTTCCTAAGTTCATGGACCCAAGCTCCCATCCCCACTCCCCCACCAGTTGACCTAAAAGGAGCGGGAAATAAGCATCTCTTGTATGTCACTGAGATTTCAGATTGACATGATATATCAGTTAACATTACCCTCTTAACCCAGCATTCAAGGAAATACTATGCCTGACACATAGAAAGTGTTCAATAAATGAATTCCTTTAACAGATAGTCGCCAGGTGTCTAAGCCTATGCCAGGCAGCAAGCTAACTATTAGAAAGGATCTGTAAGAAGCATTTCCGTCTTCAAAAAGCATATAGTTGGTGGGAAACCGAGACAAGGAACTGGAGGTTAGGGCATCGTGTGGTAAGGACTCTGATGGGGGCGGGCCCAGGATGGCATGTGCCATGCGTGGGGCACCTTGCCCAGTGTTGGAAGTCAGGGGGCATCATGTTCTGCCTTCACTCCTGCCTTCTCTGAGGAGCCCTCCCTGGCCTCTCAAGTGTAGGTCAGGAGCTACCCACATGAACAGGAAGGAGAATGAGGGAGAAGGGGATGGGTGAAGACCCACTGGCGGGGAGAGCCTGGTGCAGGCAGCTGAGTGAGGGTTGATAATGGTTGGAGCACAAATTATGAGTGGGGAGAAGTGGAGCTGGAGGGAAAGCGACCAACAGATCGTGAAGACCCTGCACACCACTGGAAGGAGGGTAGGGTGTATCCTAAACAACGGTGTGTGACTGAAGAGATGTAGGTTGGAGAGAGACATGGAAATATTTGCTCTTGAGATGCATTAGTCCAGCCAAAGTATGGACCACAGTGAGCTGGGAGGCAAAGAGATCAGATGTTGGCTTCCGTCATAACCCACAGAAGATGGCTGGTGGTGATAACAGCCTATTCTTTTGACCACTCACTGTGCTAAAAGCATTATTTAAGTGTTTTACATGTAATTGCCTAGTTTAAACTCTTAGCCAGCTAGGTCAGTACAATGATCATCCCCAACTTCAAGGTGAGGAGACTAAAATGCTAGAATGTTAAATGCATTGTCAAAGGTAACACAGGCCAGATATCCGACTCCAGAACCCACACCTAGGCCCTCAAGCAATGATCACTGCTCTGTACTAAGGCTCAGAACCATGATGGCGGGGGTAGAGAAAAGCCATAAAGCAAGAAAAAGCAGAAAGAAACTATGAGACTTGGTGGGGCCCTGACTGGGAGGTCAGAACCACTTGTAGCCTCTCGGCCCTTGAAGCCTAAAGGAGGTAATACCACCTGCTGTTTAGTTTCCTGAGGCTGCTATATCCAACTAGCCCAAAATTAGTGATTGGCAGCCTAAAACAGCAGAATTGTATTCTCTCACAGTTCTGAAGGTCAGAAGTCCAAAATCAAGGTGACGTCAGGGTTGATTTCATCTGGAGGCTCTGAAGGAGAATCTTTCCCGTGCCTCTCTCCTAGCTTTCAGTGGCTGCCAGCATGCTTAGTGCTCTTTGCCTCTTACTCACATCCTTCCAGTCTTTGCCTCCATCTTTACGTGGGCTTAACCCCTTCTCTTCTCTTCTCTTCTCTTCTCTTCTCTTCTCTTCTCTTCCCTTCCCTTCCCTTCTCTTCTCTTCTCTTCTCTTCTCAGGACACTTGTCATTGGATTTAAGGCCCACCTAATCCAGGATGATCTCATCTTGAGATCCATTACTTAACTATGTCTGCCGAATAAGGTCCCATTCACAGGTCCAGATGGACATATTATTTGGGAGAGCAACCATTAAACCCACCAAGGTTGGGGACACAGAAGGAGAAAGACGTCATGGGCAAACTGTCACAAGCTCCATTTTTCATATGCTGGGATTGGAGGGTTTTGAGATTTCTGAATAGTGATACCTAAAAGGTGATTAGATAGATAAATCTAAAGCTCTGTGTCAGCCATCAGTGCTGGGACTCAAAGGTCTTCAGTAAGTGGACAGAGAAAATGCCCCAGGGAACACATATTGAGACAGAAAAGAGAGTTACTAGCTCATAGAAGGGTCCGAGAAGAAATGGCCCCAGGGCTGAGAGTGGTCTGGGAAGTCACAGAAAGGAAGAGAGGTGGAGATAGGAGGGAGTGGGCATGGTGAGAAAAGCCATGGGGCAGCCCATAGGAAGTCACCAGAAGTGACTCTAGGGTTTAGGCTCACATGGCTGTTTTGGGGTCTGAGTGAGCACAGCTTCAGAGGAGGGTAGGGGGTAAGCTGCAGATGGCACAGAAAATGTCATCAAGTTTGATTGTGAATGGAAGGGAGAGATGGGGCTGTGTTCAGAGTCATACACAGGACAGAAGACAGCAGAGCGAAAGAGACAGATCTGGGGAGGGGAATGGAAAGGTGAATGATGGAGGGGACACTCAATGGGGCAAGTGCAAGGGTGAGGGCATCAGATCTGAGACATCACAGGAAGAACACGGCATTTTCTTTTTTGGCTATAGAGAGGAGGTTTTTAAAGGATGGGAATGACTGCAAGTAGTCTGTAGGTGTAAAGTCAGGAAGTAAAGGAAGATGGTCCCCTGCACCACCTATTTTCTCTGTGAAGTGGAAGATAAGGTTATCTGCGGGGAAGGAGTGGGAAGTGGTGGGTAGGAAGCCTGAGAATCATCAAGTAGATTTTAAATAGCTACGATGGGAAACAAAGTTGACTTGGGAACAGAAGGATTTCTTGGCAGCATCAGGGTTGGAGACCATGAATGTTCTCTGGCAGCATTCTGCACAGTTGTGTGAGAATTTCCCCAGAGGTCCCAGTGAGGCTCAGAGTTGGTGTCATCAAAGCAGAATTAGGGATATCCGGGAATGTACAACAGAAATATAGTAAGGCAGAGAGGAAAGGACATTGACAGAGAAGGTTGACAGGATGGGTCCTAAAGCCCACACAAAGAAAGGAAGGAAAGAAGGAAGGGGGAAGGAAGGAAGGAAGGAAGGAAGGAAGGAAGGAAGGAAGGAAAGAAAGAAGGAAGGAAGAGAGGAAGGAAAGAAGGAAGGAAGGGAGGGAGGGAGGAAAAAAAGAAAGCAGGACAGAGTAGATTTGACAGGAGAGCAGAGGGGTCAGGGTACTGGCAGTTTTGAAGTACACAAGTGTTAGGAGTGAGGGACAGAAATGGACAACCAGAACACAGGAGGCCGTGAGCAAAGATTTATATGCTTAAACTTAACAGTCAGAGGGACAGAAGCTCCAGAAGATGGTGGTATCTAAGAGTGACAAACTGAGGCCCCAAGGAACAAAGAAAATGTCATCTATGTCAGTTTCCCTAGAAGCAGATCCTGAGGCAAGGATTCTTGTGAAAGTGATTCATTGAGTGGGTGCTTCCAGGGGAAGATGAGTGAGGGAAGCAGGGTAAAGCCAAGGAAGAAAGTTAAGCAAGAATGTGGTCCTACCTGGAGGATAGTTTCAACCAAGGGAGCTCTGGGGCACAGACTGCACCCACAGATTGGCCCCAACTTGAGGCAAGGGACCAGCCTTTTGCACTCCAGTGCCAGTCAGCTGTTGGTGACTGGCGTAAGGTGGCCCCATTTGGTCAAGGGCAATCTGTAGAGAATGGAGCAGCTGTGAGCAGTTGGCAGCCCGCATTTACACACATAGGAGTCTGCTGCCCCAGCGTGAACACAAGTCTAGGCAAGGCACCAAAGGCAACCACCACAGAGGCAAACCCATTTCCCAACTCTACATATGGGGTTTCAGGGAGAATCGGCATCTGCCACGAAAGGAACCAGCGGGGGAAGTTGTGTCCTTGAAAGTAATCGACATTTGACACTTTGGGATATAGAATATTTGATGAATCCAAAAGGGCATGGGAAACTGTTCCCCACAGATCAGTCGTTCCAGAAGGCGAAGGGACAAAGTCTTGTAGGAGAAGGAGGGTAGGATGCTGAGAAACACAGAATAGGTGATGTGTTTGAGAGAGGACAGGTGACCCAGAGGCTCTGAGCGTAGATAAGGAACATAGAGACAGAAGGGTCTGTGGGTTCCACTGGTACAAGGTCTCTAGCCGGCTGGGTGGGAGAAGAGCCAGGCCTCGGGGGAGCTACCAGCTCCATCTCACTTTGGTCATGTCCTCAAGTCAATGAACTGGCTCTAGGACCACCATCCATGATTTTTCCTTTGTAAGAGCCACTCTAGAGTCTAAAACTCCCACCTGGGCCTCCATCCGTCTTCCTGCAAGGAGAAAGATCCTTTGGAGGGACGCATCAATGGCTCAGGCCACAGAAAGAAAACTATCACTCCATCTCCGCCTGACCGGCTTTCTAGCTCATCTTAAGATTGAGCTCAGGTACAGCCTGTCCTTCCGAGGTCAGTCTAGGCAGCTGACAATCTGTGTGCTAGTCTTGGCCATAAGAGGCAGCAAGAAGTTGGCCTGGGGATCCATCTCACAGTGCACCGAATGACAAGAGTGTCATCGGGTATGCCCATCCGGTGAGCTTTCCCCTCCTGGAGCCCAGCCAGGCACGTGGAGAGGACCAGACGTGGGTTAACTACAGGTGTTTGAAGGTTGGTTATAATTTTTCCTTTTTGCAGTATGTGAGCCTGTCTCTAGGATTTGTGAGTGGGCAATGTTCTTGACCACTGAACATTAGGGTACTCTAGCATGTCTCTTCTATTTGAAACTTACTAAGTGCCTTTGGACAAATTCCTCACCTTCTCTAAACACCATTTTCCTCATCTACGTGGTGGGGGATGTTACTGCCAACCTTCCAAGGCTTTGGCATTAGATCAGAGACAACCAAGAAAACTTCCTAGCATAGCTCCTAGCTATGCCAGCGCTCAGGTAGTTTTCCTTCTCAGGACCGTGGCCCCAAGAGGACTGTCCCAAAGACCTGGACATTTTGTGTCACTAACTCAATGGCCAGAGGCAGCAGAGCCTGCAGTAGAAAAGGAGCATTCTGTTCTCCTTCTGCAAGCAGGACTGTAGACTTGGTCTTCACTGAACTTTCCACTACAGGCCCCAGGTTGGCCTGGTCTCCAAGAACAGGCTTGGGAGACACCACTGCCATTACCTACCCCCTGCCTCACGATCAGCTGCCTGGGAATGCACGGTGCCTTTCCACAAAGTTTCATTCCCTTTAAAAGGGAAATCTTCAGACCTAGAAAGAACTCGTTAGAGAGAGCTCATGAAAAAATTTTTTTTTTAATTTTCATATCTTGCCCCCTTTTTTGGTATATTTGAGGCCAGTAGACAATTGCCTAGATGGATGAATGGGAATCCTGTACTGGCCATCATGGTGATGGAGGGGCTCTGCAGTTCCTCTGTCTCTGGACATTGTGGACAGGCATGAAGACCCCAGGAAAAGCACTGTCAGAATCGTTGAGCAAGCCAAGAAGGGCTCTGGGTTGCCACTGGTTTTGGTCAGGCTTGGTGGTCCCATTTGCCCCGAATGACCATGGCCCAGGCAGCTTCCTAACTCCCCTCCAAGTGGACTGGCCTTGACACTGACTTCTAGTTCTGAGACCCCGGAGAAATAGCATGGACCCCTATGTGTCTGAACCCAAGGTGGCAGAACGGCCAAGCTCTCAGACCCACGAGGCAGGTGCATCAAGTCGACTGTGGTAGCACTGATTCAAGAGTAAGCTGGGGAGGTCATGGAAAACAGCAAAATCTTCATGTCCCTTCTCAGTCTCGAGAAATAAAACCTTTGCAGGGGCCTGTGGAGGGGCCCTCACCTCTTCAGGCCAATGATACGTGCCGCTGATGTCCCGAGATAATCCCAGCCAGCATCTTGGTTTGCTAGGGCTGCTCTAACAAAGTAGTACAGACGGGGTGGCTTAAAAACAGAAAATTTCTCACAGTTCTGAAGACAAGAAGTCTGAGGTGAAGGTATCCCCAGGGTTGGTTTCTCCGGAGGGCTTTCTCCTTGGCTTGTGGATGGCCGCCATCCCCTGTCTTCACATGGCCTTTTCTCTGAGTGTGTCTGTATCTCAATCTCCCTTTCGTGTAAGGACGCCAGCCTTGATGGATTAGGACCCACCCATATGACCTCATTTTACCCTCATTACCACTTTAAAGACCCTGTCTCCGGAACACAGTCACATTCTGAGGTCCTGAGGGTTAGGACTTCAACATACAAATTTTGGAGAGACACAATTCAGCCCATAACACCCTGTAACTAGTTTATTGAACCAGCTGTCACAGTAGGGGGCAAACAGGAAGCCACTCCATTCTTTCTCCTCATTCCTCATTAAATACTCTCCACAGACACCCCTCCCACACCAGTCCTGGGCGAGGTCTCAGGCTCCTCTCTGCTTTTTCACTTGCCCTCAATAAATAAAACAAGTATGTCTATTTCAGCCTAGCGTGAAAACTCCCCGGCTCTGTCCAATCTCAGCTTCTCTCCTTCTCTGCCATCTCTTCCTAGTATTTCCAGAATTCACCGTCTTTCTCACCCCACCCCCAGGCTGTGGCATTCAGGACCCCCACTCCAAATCAGGCCCACGTTCCTGTGTTTCTGCAAATTCCAGAGGGTCACAGGCCAACCTTTCTGAGTCGGTTTATCGCCGGTCCTGCCTGGGCGCTAGGTGGTTGGTGGGCAGGGCACACACCCCTCTCTCCCGTGAGCTGGAGGTGATAGTCAGCAAACTGAAACTCTCCGAAGAAATCTGCCTTGTACATTCTTCCACCTTCTTTTCGACTAAGGACCGAAAAACCAATCTTGCCATTTATTCACGTGCCCTGTGTAATAGTTTAGCATCTATTTTATTGGTGCCAGCCTTTGGGGTCTCAGCAGAAAGTCTCAGTTTAACACCCTATATGATTTTTTTCCCCACATGATTTCAAAGTCAACGGTGCTTTTAGGGAATCTTGGAGATAGAAACTAAGTCCCTAGAAGAAGGGACTGGTCCAAGGGTGTCCAGGGGGTGAATAACAGAACCAGGCTTACCTGCAGTGGCTCCTCTCCTGGGTTGTGATATTCCCCGCACACCACAGTTACATTGGACCTGAATCGACACGGTTTCAGACCTGCATTTTCCAAATTGAATAAATGCATCGTTAAAAATATATCAGATATGTCTTAAAAATGCCTCCAATTCCTCATGTTACAGAAACCTTTGTCTCCATTTCCCTAGGAATGCTATTGTGTAGAAGGGTCTGATTGCAAAGGGAAGAGATGGGAATAAATCATTATTGAGGTCAAGGAGAAGAGTTTGGCTGGACAACAAAAATTCACGCCTTCTGGTTTGTCCCCAGCATAGTGGGCCTTTCCTGGGTTGAGAATAGTGTGACTTCTCCCTCCCCCTTGGCTCTCTCCCCTCCCTCCCTCATTCCCCACACCTCCCCCAACAGGAGGGTGTTTACATTCTGGAAGTGGAGCTCCCCATCTGCTCTCCTCTCCTCCTATCACCATGGTTACTGGGCCCAGAGTGGTCTCTGTGGAGACAGAGGCAGAACAGTAACCAGGGACAACTCCATAGCGAAAGGCTATAAAAGTGAGCATTATTTTTTAACCCCCGGTTAAGCTGGCCTGCCCATACTCCTGTGATTTCGTTTTTGGAAGTGGCATGTCAGATTTTAAAGGCCTTTGATGCCGAACAAAAAATAAAATACAATATGCTTGGTAATTCTCTACAAGCATATTTAAAAAATTCAGTCTTCAGGCTGTGCTGCATCTGAAGCACTGGGGTGAATGGCGTGAGAGGGTAGGAGGGGGAGTCTCAGCCCAGCTCAGCTCACGCCCTGTGCCCAGTGCAGGGTCCGGGAGGTCAGGGAGCAGGGAGTGCTGGGGGTGGGTTACTCGACCTAAATCTAATGCAAAGAACAATGGAAAAAGCTGATGATGCTTCCAATTCCCGACCCCGCGTGATTTGATCGGGGCCCCCAGAATAGCCTCGGTGACATCGCAGGTTCTGTGCTCAAGTAACTGCCTTTGTTTTTTCCCAACCAGTTGGGGTTTTCATTCTCTGAGCTCTGCGCTCGTGTGCCACGGAAGAGGGGGAATGCAGACGTCTGGAGTGGTTTGGGAGAACTTTCTGCTTAGTGGAGAGAGAATAAGCTTTGGGATCAGAGGGCCTTAGCTTACAGACTGGGCTTGTACTATTTGGGGCTTTCAAAGTCCTCTCTCTTTCCGTCAGATGAGTGGGGCAGCAGGGTGCCGGGGCAGAGCAGAGCATCTCATCCTGGGTGCACACTGGCATCACCTGCAAGTGTGTTAACAACACCAGAGTCCCAGCCCAACCCCTGGACGTTTGGTCGGAGTCCCTGAGAGTAGGGTGCAATGGAGTTTTCAAGACTTCGCGGATGATATTAGTAGGCGGTCAGTTTAAAGCCCCTGGCCCAGAGGGGCTTCAATGTGCCTTCCAGCGATATGCTTGGGCAGGAGGAAATGCCAGGATGGGCCACACCCACAGGTGAGGCCTCCTGTCTGCCAGCAGCTCTGCACCCCGGCGTGGGCACGGCTGGGGCTGGTGAGCCGGGAGGCACAGCTCTGCGGTCAGCTCGTGGGGTCAGCGCGAGGAGACCGGGTGCTGGCCTGCAGGCCGTAAACCAGCCGTATGGTCTTCAATCCTTTTCTAACAAGACTACAACTTTTCTGTAGCTAAAACGAGGGAGGCAGTATTGTGAAAGTGTTAACATGCAGACTCTGGAGTCCGTGTAACCTCAGTCACTGGCGATGAACTAAACAGCTGTGTGACTTGATCAAGTGGCTTAACCTCTCTGGGCTTCCATTTCCTTACCCGTAACATGGGAAGAATAATAGTTTGCAGCTCAAAATACTGAGGGATCCACTGAGCTGATTCAGGTAAAATGCTTAGCCGTGCCTGTCTTTAGTAAGTACACGGTAGATGTTGGAACTTACACATCAACAGTGCGCCATCGCAAATCAGAGGTCAGACTAGGGGCTCCCTGAGGGCTTTTCTCTACACTGATGTGGGGCCCCGAGGAACAGAGAGTGACTGTGGCAGATAGTGAGGGAGCAACGGTTACAGATAGAGAGGAGAGAGGCAAGGGAGGTGGGGGGATCCTGCACGTGCGATACAGTAAATGGGACGCACAGGCTTTGGGGAGCAGGGGCTGGAGCTAAAAGAGATACGGTTTTACCATCAGATGAGAGAATAGGGAGATGTCATAAAGGCCCTTAAATATCAGAGTGCAGAGTCTGAGCTTTTCACATACATCAGTGATCCAAACGTTTTTCACTGGGGGATTTCAACCTCAAACAAAATCTTATAAGGAATCCAATGGTATACAACCAATAAAAGTAGAGGACATTGAGTTTCAGCCAGGATGGGGCTAGAATCCCTCCTCTCCTTGGCCTTCTTGTACCATGGCTGGCCCCTCAGCACCCTTTCTGGTGCCCCAGGATTCTGTGGAGCACAGTTAATTGCCACCACTATAAGGAATAACCATACTAGGATACAGGGACTCACCTTTGATTTTGAACACCCCATGCACTATGCTAAGTGCAATCTGTAGCCATGAATCCTTGAGATCCCTCCAAAGTCACACACAGGATCTTGAACTGTAGAACCTTTGAACCTGAGCAATTAATATATTTTCAGGCTGATTTCTGTCATGTGCCCTATCCCCTTAGAGCTGTTAAGAAGCTTACCTACATTTGCTTACGACTGGGGACAAAGGAGTATTATTCAAATACTGCCATAATGACACTGGTAACACGGGTAACACACAATCCCAATAATCTCACGGACTTATTAAAACAAATAGTTATGTCAATGCACAGGTGGACACGTGTCTACTGTGACATTGTAGACATCTGCTAGGTTTGGCTCAAGTCTGTCGGGATTGGCTGAGCTTGGCCCTGACATTGGGTTGAGTTTAGTTGAGTTTACACCTGCTCCACATGACTGTTCATTCTGGGGCCAGCAACTACCTGGGTGTTTTTTTTTTTTTCTCATGGTGAAGTAGAGGGATTAAAGGAGACTGGTGCAGCCTTGCCATGACTCTTAAAGCTTTGAATCAAGACAGGCACCTATCACTTCCACCCACATCCATTAGGCAGTGCTCGCCATATGGCCAAGGTCAAGGTCAGTGGGACAGACAACATTCTGGCCACAGGGGAGCCTTGGCAAGAGAAGGAGGGAAAGAAAAAACGGTCAACAAATATTGCCTACCATAGTTGAGGATGGCAGAATAGCTGAACAGGCCCTAACCCAGAAGATTATCAACTCCTCTCATGCTCCAAGCCCATGTCCTACCTCTTCCAGCCAGACTTCTGGGCCACCCAAGGTGAAAGGGATCTCTGCTTCTCTGAGCATTACTAAGCTTGGCTTTTGTCCCTCTGTTAACTGTCTCCCGAGTGAGAATGCAGGTGGTTCAAACACTGGGTTTCCCTTTCTGCCCTGCCCACATGGGCACACCGTTCCTCGGTCAATATACATGACTTGCTAGGCAGATGAAGGAAGGCTCCAGGAAACTTCTCTGGGAAGGAGAAGCAGGATGAGAAGCTCTGGGGTCAGCCCACTCTCTTTTTCAACCACCAAGAGCTGCCTTTAAATGTGGCAATGGATGGGAAGAACAAAGGCCTTGGAGTCAGAGAGAAGCAGGTTCAAATTATAGTTCTATCATTCACTGGGTCTGTGACCTTGGACAAGTTGCTTTGTTCACAATGCCTGTGATTTCTTATCTGTAAAATGGGAATGATAGTAATTACTTCACAGGATGATTGTTGTTTTTCAAATACACTACACATAATCCCGACTCAAGGACTTCACATTTGCAGTCCCCTCTCCCTGAGCCCTTGTTTCTGTTTATCTGCATGATTCATTTCATCATCTCAGCCAGGCCTCTGTCAAAATACCATCTTGTCGGAGACATTCTTTCATAATTCTCTATAAAATAGCACACACCCTGCTATGATGCTCTATCTCCCTGCCCTGTTTGCTTTCCTGACATAACATTCATTTGTTTTTTTGCTTGTTTCTATGCTTAATTATTGCCTGTATACCTTCCCAAACATGATGTAGACTCAGTGGAAAATTGGGATGCTCCCAATCTTAATAATCCCTGTGTCTTCATTGTCCATTATGATGCCTGGAAGCTGTTTATTAAACGTTTGTTGAACGAATGAACGATGAGGATCAAATGAGATCATGTCTGTAGAATCCTCACACGGTGCCTGGCACCACGCATACTCAATAAATGGTAGCAGTGCACTCTTAGCCTGTCCCAGGCTCAGAGCCCAGCCCGGATCTTTCTGCTCCGGGTCCAGAGGACACAGCTAGCCAGACGAGAGCACTGAGCCTCCGGGACACCAGCAGACATGCAGACTTGGGCACATACGTAGGAATTTACAAGCCATTAGCTCTCTTCCTCCATCCTTCGTAAACAGAAGAGCCTTGATCTTGAGGGGGCCCAGAATATACCCCATCATCTTTATTTCCTCTGAGGGCCCTGGACACATACATCATCATCCAGATTTACCATGTGAATTACATGCATTCAGCTCATTCCTAAATGCCTTCCTCTGTGTAAAGCAGAAAAATCAAGCCAGAAAACTGAACTCTAATTAAACACATGCATGATTCCATTTTGTTCTATTAGAAAAGCCACTATAGTAGAATGCATTGAGATGAATTGTAAGCCTGAAAGTATTTTAACCAAAAAAAAAAAGTCTCTGTAGTATGAGACTTACAATTTTGAAGAAGTGAGTTAATGCCCTACAAATGAAGGATTAAAGCATGGGCAGTTTTGTAAAAGGAACTTCAGTACAACTCAAAATTTAAAAACCTATATCTGGAATATTTTTCATATCTGGGGTAATTTGCCTAAAATGAAGAGAAATGAGCATCAAAGTTTCATGATTAAAAGGTGTATTGATTCAAGGTTAGCCCAGCTCCTGTGTGCTGGGCAGTGGCCCATATCCTGAAACAGAGTCCCTGAGCCTCGGGGACCCATCCTGCTTGTGGCCACCAACCACATTCATAAGTGAGGGTACCCAGTGCCTTGCCACAGCCCAGAGGAGGGAAGAAGCATGGTGGGCCAGGGATTGGGGGGCAGGGTTGAGGAGGGAGGGCCAGGGGAACCTTCGTAGGAGGCACTTGAGCCCCACATCTTAGAGACAGCAGGTGTTCAGCAAACAAGCCAAAAGGGGAAGGTGTGTTGGCAAAGGACCAGTCTGCACAGAGGCACGTGGGGGCCGTGGGGGGCGGAGCCAGTTCAGGGAACCATGGGTCCAGGGCTGACCTTGCCATTAAGCTCGGTAGGCGGGGGAAAGCTGGGGGCTCCCACACGTGGTTGTTCTCTTCCTGTCTCTGTGGAGGACCACGCCAAATGTCATCACATGTGATATCGCAAGAAAAACCTTTTTTAACTGCATATTTTTCATAAGAGTTTTGAGAGACCGGATTGTGCCACTTCTGCCGCTAAAACTGACTCTGTCAGAGGCCGGGCTGTTCAGCCCAGTGGAACATGAGGGAAAGAAAGTCTACTGGCCTTCAGACAGGCCCCCGGGGAGCGGAATACCCCTCTAGCTTCTCCCGGGTGAGTGCACATGTGCATATACACACAGACACACACACACAGAGGCACATACAGACACACATACAGATGCACAGACACACAGACACGCACATGCACACACAGACACACATACAGATACACCCATGCACACAATTACACACAGACACGCACAGATACACACACAGGTATATTCACACACGCCCACGCCCACAGATGCGTGCCATGCACACACACGGGCACACATTTAAACACATACAGAGGCTCACACCTCACTTTCCTTCCTAGTTCCGCTTTTGCATGTATTTCCCAGTGTTTGGGCTCTGGAATCTGGTCATGCTATTCTCATTTGGAAATCCCTCTCCGCCCCTAGATGTTCACTCAGGACAAAGTTTGTGCGGCTAAAGTGACTGCGGGTTGTGTCCCCATCTGGACGCCTCTGCCTCTCCAGCCCCGTCTCTGCCCACCCCTGCTCGGTGCTTGCTGCTCCAACATCAGACAGGTTCTGTCCGTCTGTACACACGGCCCCATTCCTTCCGTCTTCGTCTCTCATGTCAGCTGCTCTTTCCCGAAGACCTTCCCGTCGTTCTTTGCCTGGTCAGTTCCCGCTCAGCCTCAACACTCGGCTCAGGCTTCACATCTAACCGTCTTGCTCTGAGTTAGGAGACCCCGGGCTTCCCACTGCGCCGCCTGGGCCCACTTGCCTGCCTTCTGCTGCTTACACAAGCCGGCACACCTCACCCATGGCTGACTTGCCCGGTTAGGCGTGGTGCCTAGGGCCCGCGATGTATTTAAGGGAGGAAAATGGAACATGATGATGATGAACGTGGAATAGTGGATCCAGCCCATATTGTATTCACCTTCACACCAATGCGGTCATAAAACATAAGTAAAAAAGAGTCTTGGGGCGCCTGGGTGGCTCAGTCGATTGAGCACCCGACTTTAGCTCTCAGGTCATGATCTCGTGGTTCGTGAGTTTGAGCCCTGCATTGGGCTCTGTGCTGTCAGTGTGGAGCCTGCTTGGGATTCTCCATCCCCCTCTCTGTCTGCCCCTCCCCTGCTCATGTTGTCTCTCTCTCTGAAAAATAAATAAACATTTAAAAAAAAACTCTAGGAGCTCCTGGGTGGCTCAGTTGGTTAAGCACCTGACTTCAGCTCAGGTCATGATCTTGAGGTTTGCGAGTTCAAGCCCCGCGTCGGGTTGTGTGCTGACAGCTCAGAGCCTGGAGGCTGCTTCGGATTCTGTGTTCCCCTCTCTCTCTGCCCCTCCCCCACTCACACTGTCTCTCTCTCTCTCTCAAAAATAAATAAACATCAAAAAAAAAAAAAAAAAAACTACACAACTCTAACGGGGGAAGGGCCCATCATAAGCAAAAGTGCCAAAGGCCTTGGAGGTCCTAAGGCAGTCCCACCCCTCCCCGGTCCCACCCCCGCCCCCCATGCTCCAAGGCTATGGGTCCTTGTTGGTGCAGCTCCCCCTGCCCCATCCTGCACCAGCACCTGGGCACAGCCTCCCTAAGTTGCGGTGAAGAAACTGGGCCACCTGGGGGCAGGTGTGGGGTGGAGGGAGGATGGAAAACTGCTGTCACCTGTCTCTGAGAGAGTGGGGTCACTGAGTCCTGGGATATCAGTCTGTGTGACCCTAAAACTCTACTTTCAAGAGCTGAAGAAAGAGAACTGAAGCCAATCTGAAATATTGGTGGCGGGGGGGGGGGGGATCTAAATGCAACAGACACCCAGGCCTAGTCTGTTCCTGGGCTGACAATCAATGAAATGGTTCTATATTGTGATTGCATGGAAGAATTAGTTCTAGCTGGCTCTCCAAAAGTAATCATGTGAAAGTGCAGGATTCCTAAGGCAAGACCAAAGGAACTAGACAAGCTTCATAAACCCTCAGGAAAAATGAGTAATGGGTAATGCATTTTCATTTTGATGTGATTTTTTTTCAAAGATCTGGCTCCTGGAATAATAATCACTGGTAATGAAAGTTCTCCTCGTGTCTATGGGCGCACTACTTAATAACAGACTCAAAAGATGCACCTACATTATTTGTAGTGGGGGACTGGGGATCTGAATGCCTTCCTGGAAACTATTTTTTGTCAGTGTCCAAAGTAGGACACGAATCGTGGCCTACAATAAAGTCAGGAGGCAAAATGTTTTCGGTCACAGAATTCTGGCTTGGAAAGCTAGGAAGCCCCCTATAGAACATTCTGTGCCTCGAGGTGCCTGGCTCCTGGTCTCCCAAGGAAGTACCCAGCAGTCTTTCCATGAGGATAAGAGAAGAAATCATGCAAATATTCAGTGATGGGACTAAGAGTGAACCTCCCCCTCAAAGCAACAAAGTGACATGTAGATATCTCAGGGAGTGGGATTTTTTTTTTTTTTTTTTGAAGACTGAAAGCAAGATCTCCGTATGAAGTAGACATCAGTATACGCAGGCCCAGAGGCCGTTTGGAACACGGACGATGGAAAAATACAAGTCATTGTGTGTCTGAAGTGGGGATCATGTTGGGGGAGCTGGGGGAGGTGAAGCTGGAAAACGAGGAAGGCTCCAGAGCCCGTTTGGAGCCTTGCTCGTGCTCCTGTGTCAGGAGCAGGAAGGCATTTAGCAGACTTGGAATTTCCTCTCGGTGATGACCTGAGATGCCATATTTTATGTGGGTGACAGGGACAAGATTAATTCTAAGTGAAGGACAAATATATCTTTATTCTGAACAGCCTTGCAACAGTCTCTTGCTGGAAGATAGGATGTGAAACTCAACTCAGAGGGGAAGGGAGAAGGTCCCTTGAGTAGGAAGGAGACTAATGTCTCAATAGACGCAGGTTGTCAACATTTCAGTGAAAACAAACATATGAAACTTTTTTCCCTGTGGCTGGGAAATCATTATGATGTATTCTTCACTTGAGCTTTGCTTTCTGCTTTCAAGTACAGCACCAAATAAGATGCCTGAAAATTCAGATGGAGAAATCGTGGTAAAGAGAGAAGGCCATTGCCAAGAAACACAATGAGTGAGTGCCAGGGCAGTGATTAGAACTCAGGACTCCTAGAAGCTCTAAGAAGAGATGATGAACCTGGTGAAGTCCACCTTATAGAGTAACTTCAGAGGAGGGAAGAGATTGGGCTCCAACAAGATTGGAGGTTTGGGAGAGGTCTGGCCTGGTTCAGAGTCTTTCTAAGTGGAAAATGTCTGAATGCCAAGTCCTTAAAGGGTTAGGGAACCAACAGATCTGAGATCACTGTAGGGAATATGGACACCAGCATCTGCAAAAGCACACCCCTCCAGTTTGCAAGTTTTGCCAACCCATGGTCATCTCTCATCTGATAGCTTAGTAACGGATGAGTGTATTTCGGTGTTGCATGCCCCTTCACTCTATAGGCAAAAGAAAATGCAATGCCTGTCTAGTTTCTTTTAGACATTTTGTTCAGGGATCACATTCACTTTCATTCAAATGAAGGATGCCCTGAGCTAAAGTTCCCTCCCCTACTTGGGCCATAGGTGGTCTCAGAACTATTCTGGCTTTGAGATTTATAGTTTATTATGTTATGAGAAAGGTGGCTACCTGTGTAAAGCAGATACTGCTTGTGATGTTTTAGGACATCATTTACTGTTGGATCATTCTGGTCCTCGGATTACTGACCCTTAAGATAGAGACTCCACTCAAAGTAACACCCTGGGAAGACAAGGAGGATGCAAGGGACCCCAGACAACTATCAGAGCTCTGTATGCAGAAGCAGCTGCCCCACAAGACACAAACGCACAGCAAACAGGCCCCTCTATTACCTCTAACGTTGCGAGATCATAACGGGAAAGAGCCCGCTTCTGAATTTTAAGGGAAAAAAGTTTAATGAAACACAGTTTAATGAACAAAAGCTGAGCTCTTATGGAAAAGTTCGCTTGATGCTCGAAGAAAAGCTTTGCAGCTTTCTTACTTATAAGGGGTGAAGCTCCAGGAATTGTGTGTTTTTTGTTTTGGTTGTTTTATTTTCCCCGTCCCATAAGGGAGAGTGATCAAAAGAGGACAGAACACTCTGACAAGGGGAACCACAGGTAGCTGAGCTGTGGACGTGCCCCCCAAGTGCGCGGGTAAGGATGGAGGTGCACATCTTGGAGTCTTATGCTGCTTAATCCTAGGGATTTTGTCACCGGGGCAGCCTCAGGATACATAAGGATTTCAGAGATGGCTGAGAATCTGAACCTTTTCACACCAAGTCTTTTGTTTTATAAATTTAATTATTTGCATTACCTTGAAGATCAATTTAGTGTTGAAATTATTCCCCAAGAAGAATATGGTATGCAAAACATTGCTGCTCCTATAAAGTACACATTGAGTCCCCTCCTAGCATTCATTTGTTATAGCTCTTGTGCTTTTAAATTATTGAGCAGGATTTCCTTGTCCATAATATCCTTATCTCAATTATACTAATCATATATGGTTACTCTGTTGCATCTCCTGCCTCTAGAGAGAGTGAGGGAGAGAGAGAGAGGGGAAGATATATATATATATATATATATATATATATATATATATACACACACACATAAACACACACACACACACACACACACGGCCCACAGTCTTTCCTTGGACAAAACCTCTACCTTCTGGGTATTGTTTGTCCCCAGTCCAGCAATCCTTTGTACTAATATTTTGGTTTTCTGGTAGTTTGTAGCCTTTCCCTTGGCAATGTTGATATGGAACAATTCCAAAATAAGCAAATCCTATTTGGGGAAATCCTCTATTTCCCCAGAAATCAGCATGATATATTCAATAAGCTGTGTGCAGCTTTGCACGTCCCAAAGCCCAGCTAACAATTTTCATTGCCCTCTGCCCTCTTGGAAATTTGAAGGTTGCCCTAAATGATAGGTAACTTTCCTTATGTCTTTCAATGAGTTTGAAGAACTCTTGGCTCCCAGTTACTGCCACACAGTGGCACTAAGATCATGGGTATTTGACAAGGTATTTGTTGCGTATTTGACTAGAGCATTTTGACTCAGGGTCCTCTGGTCATGTCCGACCCTGCTATTAAATGATCCGCTCTCTGGTCTGGGTTTTTGTTACTCATGGCTCCCTTCTCTCTCTTGCTGCCAGTAACTCGATGTCCTCCATTCAGAACAAATTCCACCTGTGCACTCGAGTGTGCAAACACACACACAGACATGCATACACATACACGCACGGCACCCCCTTTGCCTCTATTGTTTTCCTTCTCAGGCATCAAGGAAAGCATCAGACAGATGATCAAGGCTTCTTGGTGTCCCTTTCCTGCAGTTAATTGCTTTCCACTTGCTCTCTGGCATTCAAGTGCTTTATTGAACTCAACCAATATTTTCTAGAAACTGTACTGGGTGTCGAGAATGCAGATTTGAACAAGATATTATCCCTGCCTTCTGGTTGTTCACTGTCTGATAAAGGAGGCGATTGTGTAAATTATTGAGAATGCAGCAAGATCAACAAGAGAACTGAAATATATGGCTTCTCTGAAGTCACAAAGCCAATGACTAAGACAAGACGCCTGGAATTCAGGTTTCTTGTGTTCTAGCCAGAGACTTTACCAGAAGGAAAAAAACCAAACAAACATGTGCTTAAGTTTTCGATATGATAAAGCAAAGGATGGCTTAGTAAATACAATTAATTACCCGTACTTGTGAGGAGCTTTAAAATGCCTCAAGGAATAGACATGCAAGGAGGAAGAGGGGGATTGTGGGAGGAGAAAGAAGAAAAACTATTTTAAAAAATAGAACAATGTATATTCTAGCATTCTATTTTAAGAAGATGGAAACCAAATAGCGTTTGCCAATCCATCTCGCTCCATGACTCTAAAGGTGGCTCTAAAGTCCTCTGGACCCACATGACTTCTGGAAGAGAACTGGGAAATGTGAGGAGGCAGAAGTCAGGCATTGGGCATCTCAGAAATAACAGCTCCCTCTGGAATTTCCAGGCAGGGAAAGTGGTGTCTTTCCAAAACCATCAGAAGAGGAAATGATCAGGCATTCAGTGTGGAGTCCCCTACTTGGCTCTGACAGAGGAATATCAGACAAATCCTAAAAGGCACAAGGGAATGAAAATTGATTGAAAAATATCAAATGTGATGAAGTAGAAAACAACAAAATTTCGAGTCAGAGTCCTAACTCCTCCGCCTGCTAAAGTGCAACCTCAGTCACATCCCTCGACTCTCAAGTACCTCAGTTTTCTCGTGCATGACAGCAGAATAATGATGCCTTCCCTCTTAACCTCCCAGGATGGCAGGGAGGTAAAGATAAGATAGAGTACATGATGCCTGGGGAATTTCAAAATGCTTCACACAAATGAGAAGTTCCTGAAAAACCACCACAGTGTGCAACAACTCGTGTGTCATAGAATCTGAACCCCCAGAGCTGGGGAGGCTGTTCTATCTAACCACAGCCTTCATACATTTGTTCGCGCATCTGCTCTGTCATTCGATCTGTAAGCTTTTACTAGGGATTGACCCTGGGCCAAGCACTACGCCAGATATGGACTTCAGAGATGAAGGAAACACGGTGCCTGCTCTCAAGGAGCTCATGGTCTGTGGGGGAGACCAGGTAATCAAATACTGAATGAAAGGCAAGGAAAGCACATTGAAAAGATTCGCTCAGCTGTGTGAGGCAGGGGTGATTGCTTAGATGAAGCAGAACTACAGCTGGTCTTGGAGATGTACAGGGTTGAGACCAGGTTCAGGATTCCAAGGAGGGGGCGGAGCAGAATTCAGTTTCGGTAGAAGGATGAGCCGGTCTGTGCTTGAACTAGGAGACAGTGAGGTCCCTTCTTTCCATTGTGGGGGAGCTGCCTCCTGGAGCTCTACCAGAACCATCTGGAGGGTTTTCTGTTCTCTCCACCCTAGATTCTGACTCAAGCCCTGAAAGATATATAACCTTCCATTCTCCCACTGAAATTGGGAGCAGAGTGATTGACCTTCTATTATTGATCCAAATGTACCATTCCCCTCAGGGCATTAGGATGGCAGAAATATTGGCGGTGGAGGAGGGGGAAGAAATATTAAGCCACTGAGCTTAAGGGCTCTCGAGCAAAACACCTATGAATGCGTTTCTGTACATGCTCTGAATGGCTGCGTATTTATCTACATACAAAATTAAGTAGAGTCATCAGCCAAAAAGAGAGAGAGAGAGTATGGAAACTCTGTGGTCATGTGTCCAAAAGCCAAGCATTAGATTTCACACGAGATTCCGAACACAGGCCATTTTTGTGATTACTTCGATAAAGGAAGAGCTTCTCAAATGGCTTACTTCCATCACTCCAGTGTCCTTATTCAGGGACAGACCTGCAATTTCCATGTTGCATTATTGATGCTCTGAGAAGTCAGTGCGAAGAATGGCTCAAGTAGTATGTCCGAGATCAAGCTGTGCTCAAAGACAGGGGCTGCAAACCCCACCTCTGACTGTTTCTGTCTCCTTCCCTGCTGCAGACCTCCTGTTCTCACAACACGACTCTGTCCCTGCACACACACTCCCCATTCATATGGCTTTAACAATTCTTGCCTCTTTGGGTAAGTTTTTCTTAGCACCTGACACATCCATCACACTTCTTGCCCAGAGCCAAACCTTGAAGTCCTCACCATTATGTCCTTCTTTTCTCTTGCTATTCATATCAATGTTCCATCAAGCATGCGTCTCCTTTTCCCGTCTTCACCTCAAGCCTTGTTCTCCTGAAGGTCATGGTGGGACATTACCCTCTCATCTCCACTCCATCCACCTTCCACACAGCTGCCACATCACCCTTCCTCAATCACAAACATCTTTGTGCCCCCCTGTTTCCTAAGAAGTGACTGGGTTTGGCTTGTCTGATGTCAAATCCCATTGGCTGGCATCCGAGTTCTCCTAGGTCTCCCTTCCAACCATATCTCCTGCTCTACTCCAGCACAGCCTGGAGATTGCTGTAGTCTTGATCTCCCTCTGTGTCATACCTTGCTATATCCGCTGTTGCTCTGTGCAATTGAGGATGTCCTCCCCACATTAGAAATACCGTATCTTGTGACATCTGGGTGGCTCAGTCGATTGAGTGTCCGACTTCACTTCAGGTCATGATCTCGTGGTTCATGGGTTCAAGTCCCGTATCTGGCTCTGAGCCGATAGCTCAGAGCCCAGAGCCTGCTGCGGATTCTGGGTCTCCCTCTTTCTCTTCCCATCCCCCACTCATGCTCTGTTTCTCTCTCTCTCAAAAATAAATAAACATTAAAAAAAAAAAGAAATACCATATCTTATTCTTCCTTCAAGACTCAGCCAGAGCTTCATGTCCTTGAAACGTTGACCCATCCCATGGTGAACGACCCCATGGTATGAGCTCCTGTTGGCTTGCCAAGTGACTGGAATAATTTGAGTTATTTCCTGGGCTTCTATGTCAGCTTCTTTGCAGGATAATAAATTTTTCAAGGACAAGAATAATAAATTCTAGGTGTGTCCCACTAGGACTGGCACATAAAAGACATTTAGCAAGTGCTTTTGGATCAAGGAATTTTTATGACAACCAACTTGAAATAGATTCAAAAAACAAAACAGAAGAAAAAAAAGCGTATGTATTATCCTATGAATTCTCTAATTCGGCAAGTAACATAATAGAAATTACAACAGGTTAAAAAATAGTAGGCTTTAAGGCTCATTATTATGAATGCCAGAATCAAATCCTTGTCTCAGGATCTGCTCTGGAGACAACCAAAGCTAAGACAACTCCGAAAGCCATACTGGAATTTAGACTTTACCTGTGGAGGTAGGAAACCAATGTAGTATTTTAACCACAGATGTCACATGGTTCTTTCTCTCTCTCTCTCTCTCTCTCTCTCTCTCTCACACACACACACACACACATTCATATATGTGTGTGTGTGTATGTGTGTGAATATATATATATATATACATTCATTAAAAAAATAATTATCACTGTGATGACTGGGAGGAGGAGGGGTTGTAGAAGCAAATGAGAAGAAGAAGAAATTCCAATTGAGAATTTTTGGCCAAAGTCGGGGCAGGTTCAAGGTGGTTATGACATAAAACACTAAGTTCCTGGCGTCCTCTGGCCCCAGCCTCTGTAGCTACAGCTGGTCAACTTTGCCTATTGGACGTGATTTATATTTCCAAGAAGGTGCCCACCCACTTTACTGGAAGCTCTAATTGTGGATTACACCCATGTTTTCCAGGGAGAAAATGCCACCTCCCCACTGACTCATGTTCATTTATTGAATAAGTTCTGATCCTAGGCAGAACAAGACCTATTTGAGCATTTTTTCCACTGTTCTCATCCCCAAATTTATCTTGGGCCTCTCACTGAGCACACCATTTGAAACATCTTCATTTATTAGGAAGATATATTATCCAGGGTTAGAATTGTTTATCCCTAATCCTTGCTCTGCCTCTAACTACTCTCGCCTGAGCCTCAGTCTCCCCACCAGGAAAATTCTGGCAGAGCTGCTATGTGGATGAAAGGAAGTATCTAGTTATTCTAGATGGTTGCTGTTGGCATGGCCTCGATTCAAATGTGACTTTCCACATCTGGAGCTCGGCAACGAGCTAGTCAGGCCTGGTGGGGGCTTGTTTGCTAGATCCTGGAGAGCTAGAGTCAAGCTTGCTTATCTCTGATTTCCCCACTGTGCCCACCTGGGGTCTGAAATGTGCCCATCCTTCTTGGATGAACAGGGAACAAAGGGCCTGAGTAAAGGTTGAAGGAGCCTCATGCTGAGGCTGTGGCCTCATTAGGGGTCCTGGGGAGAAGAGAACGGAGAAGCGAGGTGTCCGGGTGCCATGACCTGGCTCAGCTGCACGTCTCAGGGGAACAGCACATGCGTGCCTCCAGGAGTGAGGGGGCCGCGAGGGGCAGGAGACAGCTCCGAAAGGGGTGCTGAGCCCCCACGATGTGCCTAACTGGTGTTAAGCTGGATAGTTCTGAGGACAGGACATGGAAAGAAGCATCTCTGGCCACTCAGGGACTTGTCACAGGGCTGGGGGACAGGACTCACATATATGAGAAAGCCAATGATTCCTCGGGCTGCGAGGTGTCCAAGAAGAAGTTCTGGGATGGAAGCGGGGTTTCCGGCAAAGGTCTTCTTCACAAGCCGCTTACAGATGCCTCTGCCTCTCCTGCCTGCTCATGTTCCCAATGTTCCCAAGGGCCTATGCTTCAGGTTCTAGCTTCTGTCCTGGTAGTTGTCATCTGGGTGCTATTCTTATCCCTCCTTGCCAGCTGTGAGTGTCTGGCCCCATGAGCGTCCTCAGGCCTTTGCTCAGCCCAGGGCATGCGTAAAATAGCTTGACGCCCAATGTTCTCCTGCGATGTTTACAACAACCCCCGAGGTTGGTAAGACACGTGTTTTCACAAGCTCCAATTCACAGGTGACATAGACACACAGGGAGGTCTAAAAAGCCCACCCACGGTTACACAGCTTCTATGTGGGGGGAGTTTGGACTTGAACTCCTGACTCTACTTTTTATCAAGGGGTTTTCGAGTTGTTGACAGTTTCAACACGAGATAAGATGTGAGCAAGCGCACTGGCCGCTCTGCAGACTTCAGGTGGTAAATGTGGCGGCCGGATGCCCCCTTGGCAGGGAGGCCGGGGACAACAGCTCTGCTCCAAGTGGGCGGAGGGAGCTGTGACTTCAGAGCATCGTGGTCTGTGGTCTACTGGTTGCATGAGCTCAGAGCTACCAGCTCCGTTTAGCTCATGGGAATCCTGAGTCCAGGATGCTCAGAAGGCAGCTTCTGCGTCCCCACCACCTGGTAGCACCTCGCACTGCTGTGGAGTTTTACACCCAAAGGTCTACGAGCCCCCCTCCGTAGCCCCCAGACATCCCTGCAGGATCTGTGCTGAGTATTCTTGGCTCTGTGCGTAGTTGGGGACACCAGGGTGCCGTGCTAAGTGACTTGTCTAGCAGGGAGCCAACAGCCTCTCAGGGCCCCCACCCTCCACTCCAGAGAATTATCTTTAAAAAAAATTAAATAGAAAATACACACACACACACACACACACACGCACACACACACCCCATCCTCCAAGGAGCATACTTGCTGTGTGACAGACGGATTCTATTTCTGTCCCCGAGAACACGTGGCGCAGTCAGCAAGAGCACGCCGAGAGGCAGCCGTGCCAGGAAGGCGGGTCTGCTTAGCCTCCCCTGTGTTCGAAATACAGAGTGGGTTTTGGGGATGAGCTTGGAACACCCCCCCACACACACACACCGATTTCCAGTCATTTCTGAGCAGCTGACACTTCACAAATGCTATTTCTTTCTGACTCGGGGAAGTTTGTGTAGCTACAGATGTTATGAAGGCAAGCTCTGAGTGTAGGAGTAACTGTGATTTCTATTAAAAAGAGATCCATAGAGGGTCAGAATGGAAAGGCACCTTTCAGTTTGTGAATTTATAAAGGGAGACCTGGAGAGGACAAGGCACCTGTCCAGGGACGCATGGCGCACTCAACCAAGCCGCTGGCTGTAGCCAGGACCCTCTCCTGAGGTTACAGCCACCTCTCAGTTTTCTTTGTGAAAGATAAGTGAGTGCCTCTGTCGAGGAATGAAAACCACTCTAGGCCATGCCCTTCCTTGATCCTGTCCTGTGAGGTTTCTGACAGCAGACGTGGAAACTAAAGAACTCTGTACAACGAAATTGTCTTTTATTTTCAAAGAACGTGACATCTTCACGTTTTTCTTTTGTACGTTTTCTTTGCTGTGGTCTTCCTCTTTTTCTTTATAACTTTCAAAGCAGCTTTCTTTCTCAGTTCTTGCTTCTGGAATCACCTGCTTATCTATTCAGTGATGAGGGCTTTGGCATATGGCTCAGTCCCTGGGGGGTGACCCCCAACAATTTTGAGTGCTGCTCTCTTCCACCGAGATCTCCCAGAGCAGAACAAGACTGGGGCAAAGGCTATCTGTTGGAGTCCTAACCCGTTGCACAAGCCCCGTCTCAGACACCACCTGCTCTGGAAAGCTTCATTTGACTGCAAGCAAGGTGATCCATTTGCAAATGAGCATCCAAATTGTATTTCTGAGCCAGCTTCCTCCTAAGGCACCTGGGGACACAGAGCATTGCTGTGGGCATGAGGTGACACACAGCCCATGGGCCCCCAGGTCTTTCTGAGAAGTCGTGTTCGTATGTTCTCTGTTGGACCTTCCCAAGGTCATGTGTCTGCCAGAGGAGACAGTCTCAATGCTAGGAAGCACCGGTTTTGGTGATGTTCCCACCTTCAAATAGCCTTCTTTATTCCAGGCTCCCATGCCGCCCTCACTCCTTTCCAGCCCCCACAGCACATCGCTCCCAGGAAGGGCCTCATCTCTAAGCTGGGCCCCCAAAATTGAAGATCAGACATCGCACCCTCTATCTACTCCCCTACCATGTTCTTTATGAAAAATGCTGTCATCTGCTAAAAGGGAATTCTAGTATCATTTGGCAGGGGTTTCATGGCAAAGGCAGAGGCTCTTCCTAGAGACCCTGAAATGGCCCAAGGAAGAAGCCCTCTCCTCCCTCCTTACCCTCTCAGCTTAGAAGGCAGCTCACAGTGGCTGGATTCCAGACTTGCAGTCTAGACAGATCATCGAGTCTGACCCCCCACTGAAAAATGTGAAGTGCGAGCTGTGGGCAAGGATGAACTCCTGGGGGAGGAGAGACCTTTCACACCAGGCCCTCTGCGTGACCTCGGGAACATGGGAGCAATCTGTGCAGTGGTGCAACTGTCTGGGGAGGGGTCGTGCCCCATGGCCTAGTTAATCACGTTCCACAGAGTCTGAATTCAGGGGCTCAGAAACATCCCTAGTGAACTTGCCGCAGCGTGACCGCTGACCCTCTGTGGAGAATGGAGCCACTGTTCCAGAACTGGCCTCGGCCTTTCGGCATCTGTCCTCACCCCTCGCTGCCAAAGCAGCAGTCCACCCTCCCGGCTGGGGTCCTCCCCTGTTAGAGGGGCCAGAGGGGCCCAGGAGGCTGCAGACCTACCCAACCTGGAGACACTCACCCAGGGGCTGCAGACTCTGCTCCTGCAGTGTCAGGGCCGTTCCCCAAGGTCACAAGTTTGGGGCCCGGAGCTGCCCTGAGCATAGAAACAGAGCAATGCCGGGGCTCAGATGCCGCCATTACAATCCCAATTTTACATGGCAGCCAGGGCAGCCAGGAAATATTGAGTTCTCTGCCTGAGAAACCAACACAGAAATGAGCCTTAGTAGATACGGGTGAGAAGCACACACACACATATGCGCGCACACACTGAGGCAACACGCTGAAACGGATCCCAGGAGGAGAGCGGCAGAGAAGCAGCAGTGTTTAAAGATCTAGGGCACCCAGTGCCAGGACATACCAAACATGCGCCGGGAGGGCTCGCTGGTAAGAGAGCAGGGAAGTATGTTGTGGAGATGTTGTGGAGAAACACTCATTTGTCTCCTCACTGTTCTATGGTGCATCACCCTGATGGCCCCAAAAGGCTGAGTCACTCACTCCCCCAACTTCCGAGAGTCTTGGTAGCAGATGGCCCTCAGTTGAGCTCCTCTCTCCGAATCCCTGAATTGTACTTCCTTAAAGGTAAACACTTCACCCAAGGTCACGCCCATCCTGGAGGCGGCCAACGATGTCCAAAGAGGGTCCAGAGGCCCAGACTTCTTCCTTCTATTTAAAACAACCCAGGGGACATCCCCACTCCAGAGCTGTCCGGAGCATCAGCCGAGGCCTGTCTTGTGACTACACTGCAGGGAAACGTCTCTGCCCAATCTGAATGCTGCCGTTCCCCATAGGTATCGACCCTGACGGGCCACCTCAGCGAGCTTCCTGCACATTGATCTCAATTTCGGAGGCTGGTTGCTAGAGAATCCATCCTACACACCAGGTGAGGCCCCACACTCACTGATGAGGAGGCACCAGGAGAAGCCCCCGCCCTGAGTAACTCCTAGTTTCCGGAGCAAGTGAGCATGTGAAACACTAAGCATGTTCAAGTCAGAAGACCGGGATTCAAGCCTTCCGCTCTGGTGTTGCCTTGTACGATCCTGCTCTGGATACTTCACTTTCTCCATTTTTACAATAGTTCTAATGACCCATCTCATATGCACTGTGAGAAGATCACCCAAGAGTAAGCACCGGGCGAAGTGCCTCCTGAGCTATAAGGAGCTGTGTGATGTGTTGTGCAAGTAACTCCAAGTGCTCCAGGAGTACACGGGGTAGACCAGGAGCCTGGAGTCTTCTGGGAAAAAGAAAGATCAGGGAATGCATTAATCAGGGTTTTCTGGAGAAACAGAATCCATAGAAAAATACAGGTATGGATATTTATTATGAGAAACTGATTCATCGGATCCTGGAACCCTAGAAGTCCCACAATCTGTCATATGCAAGCTGGAGACCCAGGAAAGCTGGTGGTATGATTTCAGTCCAAGTTCCAAGGCCTGAGAACCAGGGAGCCCACGGTGTAAATCACAGGCCGAATGCAGGAGGAGACTGATATATCCCAGCTCCAGCTGGCAGCCAGGAAGCAAAGGTGAATTCTTCCTTCCTCTACATTTTGTTCTATTCAGTCCCTCAAGGGATTGGATGATTCCCACCCACACTTGAGAGGGCAATCTACTTTACTGAGTCTACCAATTAAAATGCTAATCTCATCCAGGAACATCCTTACAGGCAGGGCCAAAGAAATAATGCTTCATCTGGGCACCCTGTGGCCCAGTCAAGTTGACACATAAAGCTAACCATCACAGGGAGTGGGATTTTGAAAGATTTTGAAACGGGAGACCTGAGTCTCCCATAAAAGTTCACCGCTGAGAACCATAGGCAGGCATGTCTTCCTTCTGGAATGTGCTGCTCTCCTTTCTCCTGTCCAGAAAGAAATATGAAGGTATCATCTGAGCCTAATGTTCTAATACAAGTGAAAATAATGAGCTTTCTTTCTGTTCTCTAGAACACTCAAATACACTACTTTGACAATGATTGGTTTACTACCAATCTTCCTAACCAAGGTCCTTAATTATAAACACTCAATAGGAAGTGAGTTAGACTCTCTCTTAAGCCCCTATAGACATCCTAGGGCCTATGTTGTGGGGAATGAAAACTGAACCGACTGGCCAGGGACATGGCATCTCCAACTGCACCAGAAAGAGCACACCAGGCCAGTGCCCCTCCTAACTAGAGAAGAGTCCCATCTGCAGAAAGGGAGATGGCCATGTAAAGAAGGAAAATGGGTGGAAGGCAGGAAAGGAAACACAGAACCCTCTACAATTTAATGTGTATGACCTTGGAGATCATTAAGGGGGTTCACTGTGACCCAGAGCTGCCACCTGGGCCTTCATGGACAGAGGATTTCGCCACAGCGCTGCTCAAAGCACATAAGTGAAGCCAGCATTTCTCCATCTCTGTTTGGCATGATTCTTCTATCGACGGAACCAGTGACCTCACAGACTCCAGGTCTGGCTTGCTCATCTACTATGTGAATATTTTTTGAATAAACAAATGAATGATGCCTAATCGTCAGCCGCTCCCTTCCTCCTACATAACAACAAACATAGACAAACTATGTACACGTGTAAATTTACTTACACATACATGTGCAGACACATCATATGAACTCACAGACTTCCATACATGCCCACAAACCCTAATCCACAAAGTCACGTGCACCCATTCATGAGCATAGCCACAAATGCAGGCACATAGACCCATCCATGTTCGTACTCAGACACACAGTCATACGCATGGAGGTACTTAACACACACATTTCTTTGTCCTAATCCATCGTTTATCCATGGATTTATGACCCTATCTGTTACCCTATGACCTGGTGAGTTGTGATGGCAATTTGACAATGTCATCATTGTCTATTTGACAGTATAATTACTCATGTAATCACTTATTCCAGCACACAATAGATAAACAAGATTAAAGACCATCGTGGCTACTGAAGACCAGTGAAGACCACAATGACAGCAGGTGAAAATGAGTAGGGTAGCTAGGGTAGCTTCAGCTCTTCAAATAGGATTGGCAAAGCCCCCTGTTATTCAGGTTTTTGTTGTTCCACTTTTGGTGAAAAATGGGAATTTCTCATTTTTCCACATAAATAAACAATTCCACATATGCCCATCTTCTTTTCTTTTCTTTCTTTTCTTTTCTTTTCTTTTCTTTTCTTTTCTTTTCTTTTAATGTTTATTCATTTTTGAGAGAGAGGGAGAGAGAAAGCGTGAGTGGTGGAGGAGCAAAGAGAGAGGGAGACAGAATCTGAAGCAGGCTCCAGGCTCTGAGCTGTCAGCACAGAGGCCGACACGGGGCTCTAACCCACGGACCCTGAGATCATGACCTGAGCCGAAGTCGGACGCTCAACCAACTGGGCCACTCAGGTGCCCCACGTATCCCCATCTTTAAATTGCTCAAACACAGTGACGCAAACCAAGTGTTAACTACAGAAGGTGGAGGGAATCAGTTTTTGGGGAGACCAATCTCCTCCAACTCATTCCCATAACCTAAAAGAAACGATGGTTCTTATTCAGCATCAGAACTTTTATGTGCCAGGCATCATGGCAGCCACGATGGAGGGTAGTGAGTTGTAAAAGCATGCCCTTGAACTGATGACCATCTTACCTGCCTAAAAATCACTTTCAAGTATTAAATGTTAGTGAATATTCACGACATCGCGAGGGAGGAAAATTGCCCAATTCATGATTGCCTCTATTTCCCAGAAGATACCATGGTTCACAGATGGCAGGGAACTGCTCTCACGTTGGAAAAAATGTAGACCCGTGTTTAATTATCTGTTGAAATGTGAAACCTAAGCTCTTTACACAATAGACAGCTTCCTCCATATTTTAGATCGTTTATAACAGGAGTGACAGCTAAATGTGACTTAAAAAAGTGAACAAGAGAAATCAGTGCTCTAGAATAATTCCAGTTTGGATCATACTGATTCATGCTGGTGATAGGAAATCAGAATCCTACTGGGCTGGCAAAGGACTTGGAGGCCTCAGACACATGAATTGGTCACGTTGAATTCTGTCATCAGATTCCCGGCATATCAGTGCTGCTTCATTTGCATTAAATGAAAAGGAGTCCAAAAATACACACTGTTGCTAAGGTTACATCTTGCTGGATGCAAATGAAGATGTGTTTGTGCAGACCAGTTAAAAATATCTTGGCCTTAACTTATTTCCCCATTGGCATAAAGGGATTTATCAGTAGCCTATTAAAATGAGAGGTTCAGTTTACCTTACTCAGCATTAGAGGTCTGGAAAGAGCATTATTTCTGAGTAATATTTCTGGAACTTGCCGAAACTACTCTTTTTTTTTATTAATTCAAGTCATAAATCTGGTTTCAGTAGGGTTTTTTAATATATAAATATCACCTAATAACAAGACCTACTATTGCATATATATCCATATTTCCCCAGGTTCTGAAAGAGCTATCTGCATTGATAGTTTTTGAATCTGGGAGGAAATTAGGATCAAGTAGGCGGAGAGAGATTGGTAGTCCAGTGGGATAGGCAGAGAAGAAAAGCATAATTCTCATCTTGCTGAGTCTCTTTATGTACATTGTTTTACTTAATTCTCACAATAAACCTGCATATCAAGTGTTATTATTTCTTTTTATTTTAATTGGGGAAACTGAGACTCAGAGACATTCTGCCACTCTGTAGTAAGTGGAGGGGCCAAAGGTTGAATTTAGAATTAACTCTGAATTCATGGTCTTCTCTCTATATCATTCTGCCTCTACCACTGAAAATCAATTATCAAAGAAAACTTTAAAATCTGAATAGGACATACAAGCCCAGAAAAGCAGTTGAAGTTTTGGCATTTGGGGAAAAAAAAGGCATTATTGAAAATTTAAGTGGTTTTGACTTTGTAGCCCAAATTCATAGCTCTGCCTGAACGTGTTTCAGCTTTCTGTGGGTAAGAACAAAACTTCTGCTTTCCTTCCATCTCTGGACACAACCCACCCCTCAAATTATTGTCTCACTGTCATCAAATCCAAAAATGTCAGAGCCAGAAAGGACCTCAGAAGCTATCCCACACCTCCTTCTTGAGGCATGAATCTCTGCTAGGGAGAGATTCCTAGGAGGGAGGTCATTCGCCTATGTGCCTGAAAACCCAAACATAGATGGTAGCTCACATTTATTGAATACATACTCAGTATGGAACACTTGTTCTCTTCCAAGTACTTTACACATTTTAACTCCTTATAGCAACCCTATGAAATAGGTGCCATTACCCCCCCCCCTTTTTTTTTACAAATGGGGAAAGAGACACATAGAAAATTTAAGTAACTTGTCCAAGTTCACAGAGCCTCTCAGTGGTGGAAATGGAATTAAGTCCCATGTACCATGACTCAAAAAACTGGTTTCTTCAAAACTGCACTTGGCTTTCTTAGAGTACCTCCTTCACAAAGTACCTCCATGTCAGTGTGTTCTTAGAAGGGTAGTGCCTACATGGGTGATAGCTTCTCTTTGCTCTAGAAATCTGTGAGATCTGGAAAACTGGCCAGGCATGGGAAGAGGAAGACAAAGGAGGGGAAAAAAGGAAAGGACGAAAGAGAGTGACAGCTTAGAAAGTCTTGGGTTCCAAAAGAATATGGGGCTGATGGTCAACTCTTTCTAGGGCTATACTATGTGAAAGGGGACCAACCTAATAATTGAGTCAACTTATTGAGCACATATTACAGGTCAGGTGTATGATGGGCGCTGTTACTAAGCTTCACCACAACCTGTAAATGTCACTTGAAATATAACTAACAAATTAAAAGTCCTCTGAGTCTCATATTCCCTTAAAACACCCTGCCTTCCATCCTATTCCTCCCCAAGCACCATCGTTTCCATCTGTGTCAATGGCCCTGCAGTCCACCCCGTTGTCCAAAGCCAAGACCTACGCGTGCTCCTGGATTTCACTCTTTCCCTTGGTCCCCACATATGAACTCTTAGTAAGTCCTATGAGTTGCACTCTTGAAATACATCCTGACTCCACTCTTGAAATACATCCTGACTTCACTCTTCATTTTCCCTACTGACACCGTGGCTCAAATCATGACAACGAGTTACCCAGATAACTCTGCATTCCATCATTGTTCTTGCACTCCTTACTCTTGTTTTTCAGAGCAAGTGGAGTGACTTTTCTGAGTGTGAATCAGATAACTTACATCTCTACCTTAAAGAAATTACAGTAGCTTCCAACTGAATTTACGACAAAATCTAAACTGATCTTAGGATTTCTCCCTTGTCTTTCTCTTTAACCTAATTTTGTACCACTTTCTATGTCACCTGCCATTCTTCAGTCACACTGACTTCTGTTTCTTCCTGGCGCACTCCAAACATAATTTTAGTTGCTGTTCCTTCTGTCAGCAGAGACTTCCCCTCTTCTGTTCATGTACAAGGTTATTCCTTATCTCTTAAGTCTCAAAAGCCTAATGTCCCCTCCTGAGGTAAGTCTGTCTGTATCACTCAACCTATAGGAATATTTTCTATAACATTCTGTCATATTTTACCTCTATCATAATATTTGTCTTTATGTAAAACTATATTTTGGGGCGCCTGTGTGGCTCAGTTGGTTGAGTATCTGACTCTTGGTTTCAGTTCAGGTCATGGTCTCATGGTTCATGTGATCGAGCCCGTGTCAGGCTCCACACTGACAGTAAGGAGCCTGCTTGAGATTATCTACCTCTCTTTCTGCCTCTCTCCTGCTCTCTCTCTCTCTCTCTCTGTCTTTCAAAAAAAGAAACCTATATTTTTGTTTACTATTCATTATTGTGATGGACTGAATATTTGCGTCCCTGCCTCAAAGTTCATAGATTGAATTCCTCATCCCCGAGGTGATGGTATTTGGAGATAGAGTCTTTGGGAGGTAGTTAGGTCTAGATGAGATCATGAGTGTGGGCCCTGTGATAGTAGTGCCCTTACAAAAGGAAGAGACTCCAGAGTTCTTTCTCTCTCCAGGAGCGTGTATCCAGGAAAGACCACGGGAACACACACCAAGAAGGTGGAGTCTATGAGCCAGGCAGCAGACCCTCATCAGACACCAAATCTGTCGGCACCTTAATCTTGGTCTTCTAGACTTCAAACCTTGAGAACATAACCTTCTGTTGTTTAAGCCACCCAGTCTGTGATATTTTATTATGGCAGCCATAGAAAACTAATACGAATAGTATTCCAGAGAAAAACACAATTGCACAAAGCAGTATATATGTCCTGTGAAGCAATTTTTTTTTTTTTTTTTTGGAGAGTAGACATTTGGAAACAGACTTAATTACTCAAAAGAGAATTATTTAAATAAACTGTGGGTGATACCTCCATATCAGGGAATAAAAGTAGCATTTAAAAAATATGTAGAATATCCATTTGTGCTAACATTAAACAAATCAACTTGTCAAATCAAAAAAGCAAGTTACAAAACATGGCATGTGGAATAACCACACTTACATGTGTTTTAATACGACCACATCTGTATATGTAGATGTATTTGTATGCAAATGCATGACAAAAGTTCTGGAAGGATAACACAGCCAGCTAAGTGTGGTTATCTCTGGGCAATATGTAGGTTGTGTGCATCTATGAGTGTGTGTTGACCTTTTCCTTTTAACTCTACCAAATCTATGGTGTGGAAATGTTTACATTGGCTACACGTTCTCATACTAATAATGCAGAAATATGATTCCTTAAGTAACTCACTATATCTGAATTAACCCATAATGCTAATTTCCTGTCCATTCTGGCCTGGTCTGTTCTGCCCAGCCTCACAACGAGCTCCAATGCAGTCTCTAATACCCCTCAGCTCTGTGGGTACCGACTCTGGTCTTGTAAGTCTCAGTATGAGTAAAAATGCTGGGACAGCAGAAACATGATGGAAATTTCATTAGTGAACTGTATTACCAGGACTAAGACTGTTAGGTTTGGAAACGTCCACGCTTCTGCCTGGGAACATGGGGTGTAAGGTTGCTGCGGTGGCTTGAATGGTTGTTTCCATTTTCGATGTCTTTAAAGCCAAAGGGAAAATAAAAGAAAAAAAAAAGAAAGAAAAAAAGTCATGAAGATTAAGTTATTTGACTTTGAGAATTATTGTTTACCGAGCACCTACTGTGTGCCAGAACCGACACTACAAAATGGGCAGACCCAAGTGACAACTGTTGATGTGAGTGGGGAGTCGTGGGGGGAGGGCCAGTTCCTTCTTCCAGGTGAGGTTTCCGGAGGCATCCCTCCCCCTCACCACTCTCCAGCCTCCCTCTCTTGGCACTGATGCAGGAGAGGGAAGCCCTGGGAGGCAGTCAAGAGGGAAGCCCGGGGCGCTTACCTGCCAGAGAATGTCAGCCAAGCGGGTGTCAGAAACAGAGGTTTGGTTCAGAACGAGAAAGGAAGAAGCTGGGATGAGGTATGAGGGCCCAGGGCAGGGGGGAGCTAAGGGAGGGCGGAATCAGAAGTAGGGGTGTTGGTGCATTAACTATATTCCTTATTTTCTATATTCTTGATGCATCTGGAGGCTCACTGACCAAGGAGAGATGCCCGTCCCAGGGCCAGCTAATTCTCTGAGATAGCAAAAGTCTTGCTTGCTAGTGCACCTGTCGTGTGCACAGTTCACAAACCCAGAGCCCACACTCCCAACCACCCCCTCTCTCTGGCTCTTACACTCTTGGAGGTAATGTTCCTCTGCCTTATTCATCCCAAAGCCAGGTCTCAGACAGCGAGGGACAGCCTCTCTGCTCAAGAGCCTACTGAAATTATTCAAACAAATCAATGCTAAGTCTGTTTATCTTGCCTTACCTCGCCTTTCCTTCAGAAGCCACAAGAAAGCCCATGTTTTCCCTCTTGTTCCTTCTGCCGCCTGACTGACCATGATGCTTCCCCATGTGGCCCTGTGTGGGTGGGCCTCCTGTTTCTAGGGAACCTTGAGTAAAAACGTCTTCCTTGGTGCCAATCACTTCTGTGTCTGTATGTCTTACTGTATCTGATTAAAAACAAATCCAGAGTAGATTTTTAAATAGTTTGTCAGAACAGGAAGTAAATATCAAGATGCTTAAAATGCTTGCTAGTATAAGCCACCTGGGACTGTGAGGAATGGCCTATGATTGCTGCACCCTGCCCAGAAGTAGTGCCACTTATAAGTCAGAGCTCTAGGACCCTCCTCGCTTCCCCTTTATCAAAACTGGCTTTCTGGGAAGCATCTCTATCGGTTATGTATTACTCTCTGATCTTGCCAGACTGTTCTAGGAAGGTAGAAACTCTTTTCTTCTGGGAGAGAGTATGGAGACCTTAGTGTGGAGTATACAGGATCTGGAAAACCCAGAACCCACACCTCCTGACACAACCAATATCAACACAAGACTGTTGTTGATTTTAACCTGGTCTCCTTGGGCTAGGAGGGAGGCCACGGTTGGGGGTGCTCTTCTTTCTTATGGTAAGTGGTGGGAAGAGGTGACTGACAGTTGAAGAAAGACAGCAAAGAATCTCCCAGCTGCCATTTTCCTTATTACACACACAAAGGAGGATCTAAGTACTCAGGAGGCAATGCTCCTTTCTTTTCTTTCAGAGCAACCAAGCCTGGATGTTGATCCCTGGGACAGGTAGCTCTTTCACTTCTCCCTCAGTTTCCCCATCTACATCATGAGACTAATAAGCAAGTTGGTCTCTAAGTCATTTCCAGTTTGAAGAGTCCATGATGTCCAACTAAAGCCTTTTGAGGCAGGCTGAGCCTTGAGTGTACCAGAGTCCCAGTGGGACCAGAAAGCTCTAACTTTATTGTAGATGCCAACTTTCTTAATGGTACAAGACTCCTGGGCATTTTGCACACATGTACACACATGTACATACGAGGAAGAAAAAACCCGGTTTACTTATTGACTCTGGTTTCTCCACATTACAAGTCAGTTCTTCAGAGTCCAGACAGCCCTTCCTGGGTTGTAGGCCATCTGGATGGCTCCCCAAACTCTGATCTGACCCACTAATTACAAGTAAGGCATGCATCCAATTCTAAATAATGCAGGAAGCACACGCGTATTCCATGGAGAACAAAGATCTTGGGCCCGGGATTTTTGAACAAATGCAGGTGCAAAATGCATTTCAGAAGGAGGAGCTAAGTGAAGAAAAACTCTTTTTATTTCTTCACTTTATGGAACTTTCTCGGGGCATTTGATTTTAAATATCCAGAGCCAAACAAAGTCACCATTAAATTCACTTCAAAGGCCTTTTCTATGAGCTCTAATGGGACTTAGGAAGGCATTGATGGTCATGAATTTGCTTTTATTCCTTTTAACATTGTGCATCTGATGTGCTAAATGCACTAAGTACCTAATAAGCTATAAATTGAATTGAGAACAACTTCATTATCTTGTTCAGGGAGTGAGCTAACCATCCATTAGTTAATTCATCCATTTCAAAATAAACAATAGACGTATTTCACAAACAGGAGAAAGATATGGATTTAAAAAAAAATAGTATTTATTAATTCCTACTCCTGACATTCAGGCAAGATGGTAAGCTGAGAATGAGCCCCATTGCGCTCCTCTGCTTCTCCTACGATAAGAAAAAAGAAAGAAGAAAGCAAAGAGAAAGAGAAAAAAAGAGAGAATTCAAATGCTCAGAGATAAGTGAGAGTATAAATCAAAGTAAATTCCTATATTTGTATTGTCTCAGGAGCTAAGGGTTAACACCTGTGGCAAAAATGAAGCGACACTGCCATGCATTTGGAGGGGTCTAGAACCAGAATCACTGTATGAATGAAGCCCAGAGCTGTGGACTGAGCCTGGAAATATTCCAACCAGTGGATAAGAAGCAGGATGACCTAACCAAGGAGGGGATAGAAGCAGAGTTGCCACAGAGAAATTAAAGCTCTAAGGCTAGAAAGGGCACCCTCATGTGACCCTACTAAACACTTTTTAGAAGTTGTAAAACTGCTGAATTGGGAAACTAAAAAGTGACCTAGCTCCGGTAAATCCTGTAGGTCTCCACACGGCTGCCTCTACAAGTCAGTCCACAGCCGAACGCCCACAAAAAGGAATTCCATTGAGTATGAGAAACCACGTGTAAAACTGCCGTGTGACATCAGCAGCAGCTGCAAGGAGAAGGGAATTTGGTAAAGGAGAGACTTCAATAAGCATTGTTTAAAATGTCCAAAGAAACAAATTGAGGAAGGGAAAATATAAACAAATAGGATAGAATGAAAACATAATGGGTAAATTTCAAAAAGAAAATATAAACTCTTAAAAAGAACAATAAAGGGGCCAAAATCGGAATGGGAGAGAAACTCAATGCCTTAATAATTGATTAAACAAAACCAAGAAAAAGACACATCTAAAATGCAGAAGCAACAGAATCTAAGAGAAATGGAAGCTAGAATATGAAATTCTAATATGCAACAAGCAGGTGTTCAAAAGGATAGCCCTATATTTACTATCTTGAACCAGCCGTGACCAAATTTTGATTTAAAGGTTCTAATGACCTCACAAAAAGCGATGGTCAGTTTTACTTCTTTCTCTATTTTCTTCAGTATTTTCTATACATTAGGGGTTAACTGTCCCTTCCTTGACAGTTGGTAAAATGTCTTTCTTTAGCCAAATGAGCATGGGGAACATACAGAGTGGTTGGTGGTTTGGCTTTTCAACCATGAATCAAAGTTTTTTGATGGATGGTAATTTCTTAAGGTTTTCATTTCTCTTTCTTGTGAGGTTTTTTCTTTGAGATATAATCGACATCCCAACATACATCATGCTTTGGTATTTATATACACTATTACAAAATGATCACCAGAATAAGTTTTGTTAATTTTTTTCTTGTGGTAAAAACTTTTAAGGTTGACTCCTTCGCAAATCTCAAATACAGTGCAGTATTATTAACTATAGTCATCATGCTATACATTATTTCTCCATGACTTACTTATTTTATAACTGAAAGTCTTTACCATTTGGCTCCCTTTATATCTTCTTGAATCAATTTTCATATTTACATTTTGCTTTAAAATTTTAATATTTCAGTTAACGGCAGAAAATGAATTCATTCTTAAATGTGAACTTGATAAAAATCTAATACTCATTAATGATATATATTCTTAAATGTTTATTTATTTTTGAGAGAGTGAAAGTGCATCTGCAGGAGAGGGGCAGAGAGAAAGGGAGAGAGAATCTCAAGTAGGATCTACACTGTCAATGCAGAGCCTGATGCAAGGTTCCACTTCACAAACCATGAGGTCACGACCTGAGCCAAAACCAGGAGTCAGACGCTTAACCGACTGAGCCACCCAGGTACCCCCTCATTAATGATATTTTTTAAATGTAAGAATCTACTGGGGAGCCTGGGTGGCTCAGTCGGTTAAGCGTCCGACTTCGGCTCAGGTCATGATCTCGTGGTCCGTGAGCTCGAGCCCCGCGTCAGGCTCTGTGACAGCTCGGAGCCTGGAGCCTGTTTTGGATTCTGTGTCTCCCTCTCTCTCTGACCCTCCCCCGTTCATGTTCTGTCTCTCTCTGTCTCAAAAATAAGCGTTTAAAAAATAAAAAAAATAATTAAAAAAAATGTAAGAATCTGCTTCATTTTGATAAAGGTATTCAACTAAAACACACTAACAAGCTTCATATTTAATTTATTTAATGTCACGGAGTTCCTGACCAATGGCTTTAGGTAAGAAAAATAAATAAACAATAAAACCTTTGAAACACATAAAATTTTTATTATTATTTTATTATTAATATGTTGTTATTTTTTATTATTGTAACATGATTCTATAGATAAAAAATCATCAAAAAGTCTACATAAAAGCTAGTAGATTTAGGAAATTATTTTAGCGAGGTATTTCTCTGGATAGGTCAATAAACAAAAATTGTCTTTTCATATACCAACGACAAAAAATTTGAAAATGAATTTAAAAGTGAATTCCATTATAAGAACATAAGGAGGGTCACTTGGGTGGCTCAGTCGATTGAGCGTTTGACTCTTGATTTTGGCTCAGGACGTGATCCCATGGTTTGTGAATTTGAGCCCCATGTCAGGCTCCATGCTGACAGTGCAGAGCCTGCTTGGGATTCTCTCTCCCTCTCTCTCTGTCTCCTCCCCCTTCGCTTGCTTTCTCGCTTTCAAAATAAATAAATTTTAAAAAAGAACATAAAGAAATTATAAAACACTTAAGGATATCTCTAACAAAGGATACATGAACACTCTATACAAAAATGTGTAAAATATTGCTGCAATAAATTACAAAAAACATAAATTCAGGAATATAGGCTGTCATAGATTGGAAGACCCAATATCATGAAGATGTCAATTCCCTCCAATTTTATTTAAGAATTGCTTGTAAACAAAATATTAATACCAGCAGATGGACTTTGTTTCTTTCATTTATGTTGATTGTTTGTCAGGGAAAATTAATAAATTGATACTAAAATTAAAGTGAAATGCCAAGGACCACATAAGCTATGATCATCACCAAGAATAAAACGATATCGGAGAAATTACACTATCATATATCAAGATTTATTAGAAAGCCGCAGTAATTAAGAGCGTATGACTTCGGCTTAAAGACAAAGAAATTAGTGGAGGATAACAGCAGATTCAGAAAGAGATTCACATACATATGGGCAATTTATTTATGAAAAAATGGCTTTACAAAGCCATGGTGAAAGGACAAGCTTTTTAATCATTTTTTTCTAGTTCCAACAGACTTTCATATTGGAAATCATAAATCTTGACCCTTACTTTAAATCATATACATCACACAAAAACATCAGATTGTTGGTCTAAATGTGAAAGGTAAAACAATACGGTTTCTAAATGATTAACGTATACTAAAGGATATAGTTCATCAAAAAGAAAAGGCGAGAAGAAAAGCAACAGTGAGTTGATAAAAAAAACTTTAGTAATTATAAATTTTATTGATTATAAATATTAACATATAAACTAAATGTACAATGTATATAAAGCTGGATACTACTAACTCATTTTTAGATAATTCATGATTAAATAGGAAAAAAGGAATCAGTATTTGAAAATGAGCAGAATATACTATACCTTAAAATTAGGACTTAGAAACATGAAGCCAATTGTCTCAATTAGAAAACAATAAAAATTGGGGCATCTGGGCCTAGGTGGCTCAGTCGGTTAAGCCTCGACTTTGGCTTAGGTCATGATCTCGCAATTCACAACAAGTTCAAGCCCTGTGTCAGGCTCTGTGCTGACAGCTTGGAGCCTAGAGTCTGCTTCAGATTCCTTGTCTCCCTCTCTCTCTGCTCTCTCTCTGCCCCTCCTCTGTTCACGCTATGTCTCTCTATATAAATCAAAAATTAAACAAAACATTAAAGAAATAAAACAATAAAAATTGAAAACAATGGAGGAAGAGCAAAATGACACAAAAATCAAAGTGAGAAGAACGTTAAATAAACAAATACAATAGTAATAGAAAATAAGTAAACAAAATATCAGGAATGGTTTTCTCTTCAAAAGCCTAATAAAATATGAAAAACTCATCAAGCAAAAATAAAATTGAAGGCTAAAAATAATGTTCCAAAAAATAGAGACATACTTTGGATTCGGTAGAGATTTTTTTTAAGTTTATTTATTTATTTTTGATGGGGGGAAGGGGCAGAGAGAGAGAGAGAGAGAGGGAGACAGAGAATCCCAAATAGGCTCCACGCTGTCAGCACAGAGCCCAACACGGGGCTGGATCTCTTGAACCCTGAGATCATGACCTGAGCCAAAATGAAGTCAGATGCTTCACCAACTGAGCCCCCAGATGCCCCAATTCTGTGGAGATTTTTAATTAAAGGAGAGTAGGAATAACTATGTGCCAGTAAATTTGAACTAAAATAAAATGGAAAACTTTTTAAAAACTGATAGAGTCAGTAAGAATATTTCCAAGGTCACTGTCTATGTTTACATGCACTACTGATTTGGGCTTGCTAGTGTTGTATTTGGGGATTTTACACCTGTGACTTAAAAGTGAGAAAGATGTGTGGTTTCATTATTTGTATGTTAGTTTTCTTCTTGTTCTGATAGAAGAGTAGATTCTTATTTCATTTATTCCTCTTAGTAGTTAATCCCATGAATTTGTCGCACAGTACATTTTAGCAAAGACTATTCTGAAATGTACTTGTCATAAGATAATGACCTTCCATAGTTAACATTTATGAGGACCTTTCTCATAAAAACTTGCATGATTCGTTCTTGCATCCTTTTCTCTCACTGGTTGGTTTATTTTAATCACTCTAGATAAGCTGATGTGCAGGTAGGTTGTAGAAACACCGCCAGCTACAGCATGATCTCTTTCCAGTCCCTTCCATGCACGCCTCCCCCAGCCCTGCCCCCACCCAACTAGAAATCTCACAAGTTAATTCTTCCCTAGCCTAACACCATGCCTGACACAGAATAGGAATTTTATGACAGTCTGTGGAACTGAGTAAAATTGAATAATTATTATCGTATATTTTATTAATTACATCTTACAGTATGTTTCATGTTCTACACATTTTGCCTTTTTCTAAGAGAAGGGCAGGATGATGCTGTTAAATCAAGTTCCAGGTCTGGGGTTACTCACAGACAAATCTGATTACTAGGTTGTGTGGATATTGAATTCCACTAAGTCCCAGGCATCTTCTTATCCTTTTTAAAATCTTTTTAGAATAAAAACTTTCCAACGTTTACAGAAGTAGATACAATATTATATTTAACTCGTGTGAACCCATTATCTGGCTGCAACAATAATCAGGTAATAGCCTATCACATTTCATCTGTTCTCCTTCTTATTCTTCTTCTCCGTAACATTCGTTATGTAAGTTTTAATTTACTTTTATTTTACCTAGCTTTACTGAGATATAATTGAGATATATCATTGGGAAAGTTTAATGTGGATCTGATATATATACACATATATATACATATATACATATGTATATATATACACATATATATACATATATACATATGTATATATGTATATATGTATACGTATATATGTATATATATGTGTATATATATCACAAAATGATTACCATGTAAGGTTAATTAACACATTCATAATATAATACAATTCATAACATACTAATCACTACTTTTGTGTATGTGGTGAGAACATTTAAAGTCCACTCTCTCAGCAACTTTCAAGTATATAATATAATATAGTTAACCATAGGCCCTATACTGTATGTTAGATCCTCAGAACTTACTCAGTTTATAACTGGACATTTGTACTCTTTGACCAACATCTCCCCATTATCCCCACCTCCCCCGGCTCTGGCAGCCACAATTCTGTTCTGTTTCTATGAGTTTGACATTTTCAGGTTTAACATATAAGTGAGATCATGCAGTACTTGTCTTTCTTTGTCTGACTTATTTCACTTAGCATAATTCCCTCATGGTCTATCCACATTGCTGCAAAGGGCAAGATTGCTTTTTTTTTTTTTGGAAGCTGAATAATATTCCATTGTATATCTATACACCACATTGTCTTTATCCATTCATGCATCAATGGCCACTTAGGTTATTCCCATGTCTTGACTATTGTGAATAATCTGTGATGAACATAGGAATACAGATATCTTTTTGAGATAGTTACTTCATTTCCTTTGGATAAATACCAAGAAGTGGGATTGCTGGATCCTAAAACTTTTATGGAATCACAAAAAACCCCAAATAGCCAAAACAATCCAAAAGCAAAATAATAATAATTAATAATAATAATAATAATAATAGGCGCCTGGGTGACTCGGTTAAGCGTCTGACTTCGGCTCAGGTCATGATCTCACGGTCTGTGGGTTCGAGCCCTGCGTCAGGCTCTGTGCTGACAGCTCAGAGCCTGGAGCCTGCTTCAGATTCTGTGTCTCCCTCTCTCTCTGCCCCTCCCACGTTTGCACTCTGTCTCTGTCTCTCAATTATAAATAAATATTAAAACATTTTTTTAAATAATAATAAGATGGATGCATCACACTTCCTAATTTCAAACTATATTACAAAGCTATAGTAATCAAAGCTGTATGGTACTGGAATAAAAACAGACACATAGACCAATGGAACAGAACTAAAAGCCTGGAAATAAATTCATGCATATCCAGTCAACTAATATTTGACAATGGAGACAAGAATACTCAATGCAGGAAAGATATTGTCCTCAATAGATGGTATTGGCAGGAGTTGATAGTGAAAGAATGAATCTAGACCCCCTATCTCATTCCTCACAAAAACAAATTCATAATGGATTAAAGAATTAAATGTAAGAATTGAACCCATAAAACCCCCAGAATAAAACATAGGGAAAAAATGTCTTGACATTAGTCTTGGCAAGAATATGGCGTCAGAAGCTCAAACCCACAGAACGGTTATTATTAAAAAGATTAAGAGACAAGTGTTGGTGCAGATGTGGAGAAAAAAGGAACCTTTGTGCACCATTGGTAAGAAGTAAACTGGCACAGCCACTATGGAAAATGGTAGGGAGGTTCCTCAAAAAAAGTTTTTTTAAATAATATTTTCTAATTAAAAAACGTCAGGCATCTTCAAAAGTGAGTTTGTCAAGTCCATGCAAAGTCTAGACCAAAGTGTCTACGCGGTGAGTGTTTCCTTAGGAACATTTTTGCTTTTTGCAACAACAGGAAAACTCCATGTGAAAGTGACAGTAGCAGGTGGCCATCAGGAGTCCCCAAATAACCTTCCGGAAGGAAAGACCCAGTGTGAGCATTTTCTGCGCTTGATCCAGCACCGACCGGTCACAGAAACGTGAGCCCTGGTCCCTTGCTGAAATGATCACACTTGCCTCCGCTTATAGAAAAGGGAGATCCCTCAATGTGGGCCAAGTATACGCACTGAGAGACTGAATGATACTCTGGGAAGCAGTGGCTTCAGAAATTACAATCAAAACAATGTCTGAAGCAGACACTATTGGGGCTCCACCCAGATCCCCGCAGGTCCTTGTAGTGTTTAAGGTACCCGTTTCTCCCTCTTTGCTTTGTAAGGCCTCCCCTGAGACTCTTCCTTGGGCTTCTAGAGATGCTTTGCCTGAAAGCACAGGGAGCCAGAAGACCTGGGGATTTACATTCTTCCTCATCTCCCCACCACCCCTAGTCCCCGAAGCGTAGAGTATGAGACTCCGTGAGACTCAAGGGGAGACCCACTCTGAGGCATGATTTACACTCCAGAGCTCCCCTTGGAATCAGGTTGACCTGGAGCTTTGCTTGTAATTTCATCCTTCCTTGGCTTCTTCCTCCTTCCCCTTTTCTGTTCTACTTCCGTCACTCCCTTACTGGTTTAGCCTGGCAGCACGTTTTACATAAATCATTTGCACATGAATTTCCTCTCACAGTCTGCTTCTGGGAAACCGGCTAAGAAAGTATCTAACCCCCAAAGAAGCTTACAACTGTACAAAAAAGGATATGAATACAACGGTGTTAACTCAATATTCAGTCATCCAGGAGTAACAGTGAAAGCCCCTGTGCGTGTGTTGTAGAAATGTAATGCTGAACCGTTCCCTCAAGGAACTTCTAGACTAGTAAAGAACACAAGACAGGAATACAAATAATTATACCATAAAGCACCGAGGACGTCCAGGGTCTTGATGGCCCATATATTTAATTCCTTCCGCATCTCCACTCCCCTTTCCAACTTTCCGCTGAAGTACATCAGCCAGGGAACAAGAGAACAACTACACAACAATACTGGAAAACAGTGAAGCTTCACACGATGTGCCTGACACAGACGAGAGTGGACAGAGCAGCCATTTAGCACCTAAAGGGTGACGCCCTCCCAGGCAGTAAGCAAATGAAGCCAATCCTACTGCCATCCCTCCTAGCTTCTGGCCAATATCATAACGTCTCCTGTACAATTGTCCAGGATGGAGAGCAAGGATGAAAGAAGAATAAAGTCACGTGTCAGAACTCAAGAGTCCTTTCACATTGCTTTAAACACACATGTACAGGCAGCCAGGGACACGGGATGACTTTAGATTGACAGGATGGGCGTGAAGAAGAATCTGTTCGTAGAAGGAATTGCAAGATTCCCCCTACAGCCTCTGTGGGGGCCCATCTCAGTTATAAGTTCGGCCTCCAACCTGGGAGATGGTTAGATGGACCGGTACCACTGGGTATATGAACATTTTCAGGAGTCTACAAAAGTGAGCTCTGTGCTCAGCACTCAGAGCAAAGGGGACACAGGGAGATAGAATCTCGGGAGAAAAAGTAGAATGCACTTAAAAACTGAACAGAACAAACAAAAGCCTCCAGCGCTCTGAAGCCTCCACCTACCATCTTGCTTGGATTACAGCTGGTAATATGTACATTCTGCTCCATTCTTGACATTGATAGAGACACAGGTGTATTTTTTAATGTAAAGTAATCATGAGAAGACATGAATTAAGATTAATAACTTCCAAAGCAATACAGTTTACCAGAGGGAAAATAATAAGAAAGCAACACTAACAGAAAGCGTCAAATAACAGCAGGAATGAGGTCAGTGCATCCATTGTCTATAATAAATGGAAATGAGTTACGAAAATAAAAGATGTCGAAAGTTTAAAATAAAACAACCAACTAAAATATACCGGGAAAAAAATGCAAACACAGAATCCAACTTGCAGTGGCCACATTATAATAACGAAGTGGAATTCAAGAAAAAAAAAAAAAACAATACTGGGGCGCCTGGGTGGCTCAGTCGGCTAAGCCTCCGACTTCGGCTCAGGTCACGATCTCACTGTCCGTGGGTTCGAGCCCCGCGTCGGGCTCTGTGCTGACGGCTCAGAGCCTGGAGCCTGTTTCAGATTCTGTGTCTCCCTCTCTCTGACCCTCCCCTGTTCATGCTCTGTCTCTCTCTGTCTCAAAAATAAATAAACGTTAAAAAAAAAAAATTAAATAAAGAAAAAAAACAATAAATGGCACATTATAGATTACTGAAACGGCTACTTCACAATGGACATAGAATACTTGGACATGAACACAAATGGACATGAATGCTTGGAAAGCTTTTTTTTTTTTTAATTTTTTAATTTTTTTAAATTTTTTTTAATGTTTTTTATTTATTTTTGAGACAGAGAGAGACAGAGCATGAACGGGGGAGGGGCAGAGAGAGAGGGAGACACAGAATCTGAAACAGGCTCCAGGCTCTGAGCCGTCAGCCCAGAGCCCAAAGCGGGGCTCGAACTCACGGACCGCGAGATCGTGACCTGAGCTGAAGTCGGACGCTTAACGGACTGAGCCACCCAGGCACCCCTTGGAAAGCTTTTTAACAAAGCTTCCTCAGGATTTGCTATAACAAGTAGACAATAAACAATAACACGATAGGCTAAAGTATACTGTTTTTCTGAACGTACACAGAATATTGGTCATGTAAAACTCAAAAAAGAAAAAATTCCCAAAATAAAGATTTACAGGCCATATTCACTAACCACATTTCAACAACAGAGGAAATTTCTAGTAAAACAAAACAAAACAAAAACAAGATTTAAAAAAACTAAAACCACTCTTTTAAATAGCTTTTGTTTCAAAAAACCCCGTCAAATTTGACGTCATAAATTATTAATAAATTAATAACTAATTCCAACAAAAACACAGCATAGCGAGACCTATCCATTTATATACCTAAAGGAAATTCATACGTTTAAATTTTTTTTATTACTAAATACAAAAGACAGAGAAGCTCAGGCTCAAAAAGTTAAGTGAAAGTAAATAAAATAAACCAAGAATAATTTCCTAAAAGCATAAAAACTATAATTTATTGTGAATTAGAAAACAAAAAAAAATTAAATTAAATTTAAAAAATGGAATTGAGGGAAGAAACCAATAAAATGGTAATTCTGTAGTAAATTTTATCATGGAAAGGAAGAGATAAAGCAGAATTAAAAAGCAACAAAATGTAGGGGTGCCTGGGTGGCTCAGTCAGTTAAGCGTCCAACTTCAGCTCAGCTCATGATTTCCTGGTTCACGAGTTCAAGGCCCTCACTGGGCTCTGTGCTGACAATTCAGAGCCTGGAGCCTGTTTCAGATGCTGTGTCTCTCTCTCTCTCTCTCTGTCCTTCCCTTCCTGTGCTATGTCTCTCTATCTCTCTCAAAAATAAATAAACATTAAGAAAAAAAATTTTTTTAAACAAAAAAAAAATGTGAACCTTTAGAGGAAAATTTAAAATTGTAAGAAAATTCTGTGTATAACAGAATGCTAATGAATTTGAAAACCCTTTATGAAAATACATACTCCCAAAACTAGCTCGCGAACAAAACCAAAATCTGATGGATTAATAGCTTTGAAAGATACTTAAAACTCAGTCACTTAAAACCAGCCCCTTAAAATGGTAGTAATGCAAAATATTTTTAAAAGTAGACATTGAAAGATTCAATAATTCTCATGTTTTTACGCTTTGAGAGCACAGAAAGAAATGGAATGTTTCCCAATTATTTTCATAGCTGAATTCTAATACCAAAACATTACATCGACACTTAAAAAGAAAACCACAGACCTAATAACATCTGAAAAGAAAATGTATATATGTAAATACATTACATCTTAGCGAATCACACTGTATATATCAAACGATATAAAAATAAGCCTGCTCTGTAAGGTTATTCAGGGCATGGTGGATGTCATTTAGCAATTTCAGCAAATGGAAAGAATAGGATTCCTTTTCTATTTGTCAAAGTAATTCATCTTTAGGAAATCTATTAAAGCAGTTTAGAATATTAACAAGATGTAAAAGAAAACTCTGATAATATCTGTAGAGAGCAAGCTGACATTTGAGAAAATTAATATTTTTTCCGATTAAAACGAAATAAAATTTCAAATCGGAGTCAGAAGGATACTTCTAAATGCCATCTACTTGGGAAGCACAGGTAAGAGGTCTTCAGGCAGAGGGGCCCCCAGCATGCACACTATTGCCTCCAAGAGAGTGCACAGTGATTATCTCCCAGACCCAGGGAATGAGAAGCCCCTTTGCAGAGGCACCAAGCCAGTGTCTGCAGGGGCAGGGCGCGGAGTGCAGGGGACAGGTAAGGTAAGGTGGAGAAATAAAAAATAACCAGAGTGGAAAGCTTGGGAGGGAGGAGATTTCACTCGAAATGTAAAGTTTGGACTTTTCACGTAGTATCTTGGACCTCAAATTCTACTTTCTGGATTGAGATTGTTTGGAATTTAAGTAACCATAGAACTATCTGCTGTCTGAGAATGAGGAGGAAAATCGTCTGCTGGAGTTTTCATCGAAAGACAGAGAAAAACTGCCTCCTCTGAACATATTTTAAAGGGATTTAAGTTTCAATTAAATCATCAGTTCCTAGTTAGCCAATTGTATCGGTTACAATGGGTTACAATTACTTTCAATTGATTATAATTGGTTACAATTATTTTCAATTCCACATAAATATTTGAATCCCTTAAGTTTTGTTTTAGAAATCTTGTGGTCATCCAGATAGGGTTGTATTGAATCTATAAACTGACATGTGGTGAAGTGATATTTTTATAATATTAGGTCGTTTCTATTCAGGTGTTCTTTTCATACCCTTCAATGGTTTCCTAATTCGCTTCCCAAAGGCTGTGCCTATTTTTGTTAGCCTTTCTCTGGGTATTTTTAATTCATTTTGTAGCCATAGGAAGTACATGTTTTCCTCGCAATTTCCAAGAAGTAGTTATTATATATTGGAATCTATTCAGATTTCACGTTCATCTTCCATCTAGCCGCCTAACAAAATTTGTTATTCTCATGTGTTCATTTTATCATTGAATAATTAAATGGTCTGCAAATACTGGTTTTGTTTCCTAGTATTTGTGCCTCTTACTCTTTGATTTCCTTGAGGGAATTGTGTAACTATAGATTCACTTTATGGGAGTGAGGATGTTTCCATTTATTGTTCACTCACTGAGGAGTGTGTGTGTGTGTGTGTGTGTGTGTGTGTGTGTTATCAAGAATGTCTCTGAGGGACACCTGGGTGGCTCAGTCAGTTAAGCGTCTGACTTCAGCTCAGGTCATGATCTCAGGGTTTGTGAGTTCGAGCCCTGCGTCCAGCTGTGTGCTGACAGCTCAGAGCCTGGAGCTTGCTTCAGATTCTGTGTTACCCTCTCTCTCTGCCCCTCCTCTGCTCGTCCTCTGTCTCTGTCTCTGTCTCTCAAAAATAAATAAACGTTAAAAAAAATGAAAACAAAAAAAGAATGTCTCTGATATCTATTAAGATGATTCCATGGCTCTTGTCCTTCTATCTGCTAAATAGTGAATTTTATTGTTTTTCTGATGGAGAACCATTATTACATGACAAGCGTTGGGAGAAACCTTGGATGTAATAATGCAAGAGTCTTTGAATTCCACTGCAAACCTGAATATTGTAAGTGCTTCTAGAACAGCTAATACAATACAGGAATTATCTCACTCATAAAAGCTACCTGGAGAAAATCTTTTAGAAGGCTGGATCTTGGCTACTTTCCCCCTGCACTCCCTCTGCCCCCCTTCTCTCATGTTAATAGATAGGTATATTAACCTCTGTTGATTCAATTTTGCTAAATTGTATGTCACCAGAAAAATCACCCATGATTTTTAGTTCTTCAATTTTCATTAAGAAAAAGAATGCATTATTTTTATTATTTTTTATCATTTTCATTTACTATCTCTACATTTGTTCCTTTCTATTTTTTTTACTATTTTTTTCTGTTTTAGATTAATTTCTCAGAGATTTTTCTACTTTATTGATGTTTTCAAGGAATTATCACTTCATTTAACTGTTCAAGACTTTTGGCACTTTTTAAAATTTCCGTAATTTTGCTTTTCTCTTTGTCAAAAATCCTATCTTATTTTAATGCATGTTGATGTTTTTCCTACTTTTTTAAATTGTATGCTTACTTCTTTTATTCTCAATCTTTTTTTTCCCATATATGCAAGTAAGACTATGTATTTTCCTATAAAGACCTACTAAACTGACATGCTACACCTTTTAAAATGTAACTTATTTCTAAATAGATATATTCTCTCTTAATTCAAAGCTTATTTAAAATCTTATTATAGCCTTTCTGTTGAAATATAATATACATACAGAAATGTGCAGAAAAACAGGTATCAGGCTAATGTGTAAAATTTTGTTTTTAATTTGAAATCAGTAGCTTTTTACATCCTTGTGATGTATTTTCTAATTATATTACGATATTGCCAGAGAATAAGCTCTATATGAACGTTTTGTCTTTTTTATATTTTATTAAGATTTTCTTTGAGATGCAACACAGTCAACTTTTTGTTTTATTTACACTTCTGAAAAAATATGTGTTCTTTGTCTTTATTGGTACAAAGTTTCATAGAAACTATATGCAAATACATATGATACAAATACATGTGAGCTATCATACACGTCCCATCACATCATGTTCCAGATTTCATTTAATCACCCACAGTCATTCCCATATTTGCTCAGGTCAGAGCACAGCTCACAGAAGAATTTATTTGGAGGCCACCTTCAGAAAATGAACAGAGCTGCCTGAAGCGCGAGGTACTTGGTCCAAGGCTGTGGCTGCCTCAGGTCCCATTAGGCCACTCCATGGCCACGTGGATCAGTATCTCGGCACTTGTGTGACCCATCTGCAGCCCAACACTGTGGGGAAGAGTCGAGGAGCTCAGCTTTCAATCTTTTTTCATTGTTTACTTAATCTGCTGATTTCAGAAAAATGCATATTAACACGTCACCCATGAATGTGGATTTGTCTGTTTTCCTTAGAACGTGTCAGGTTTTCTTTGCATATTTTGAAACAAGATTCTTAGAGGCCTCAAAAACCCCACGGGTCGTAGCTTAAGGCTCTAAATTGTATCAAATATTTTATCTCTCTGTTGTGTTGCTTGGAAGTCCTCACTTTCATTTCTTTCTTGCCTAAACCGAATATTGCTGCTTGAGCATTTGTTCGACAGCCGTGGGCCTGGCGTAGATAAGATAGTTGCTTTCATTGGTGCCCTTTCTGTTTCCTTTTGGTTTAGGTGTGCTACTCGACTTGTGGACAGTTCAGAGCTGGCACCCTACCTGAGGCTCTCTTTCATTCGGATTCATCGTGGTTATGTCTGTTAGACATAGTTTTGCACTGTATTTTCTATTTAGCCCACTTTCTTTCTTTTTTTTTTTTTTTAAACGTTTATTTATTTTTGAGACAGAGAGAGAGACAGAGCATGAACAGAGGAGGGGCAGAGAGAGAGAGGGAGACACAGAATCTGAAACAGGCTCCGGGCTCTGAGCGGTCAGCACAGAGCCCGACGCGGGGCTCGAACTCACGGACCGCGAGATCATGACCCGAGCCGAAGTCGGCCGCTTAACCGACTGAGCCACCCAGGCGCCCCGCCCCAGTTTAGCCCACTTTCTTGGTGTTTCTTTTGATTTCCTTGTTAGTTTCAAAATAATTTTATCTCCTAACTTTGAAAAAGCATGTTCCTTTTTTTTAGCTTCCAACATTGCCAAAGACAAGTTAAGCGATAATCTAATCTTCAAGCCTCCGACAGTCCCCTGGTTACTGTTGTATCTCTGAAAGTTTGAGAGGATTTCTCTTCTCCTTTCTTCTGAGCCTTTACCAGAAGGGGGAGGAATGTCCATCATTTGTTTGTTTGTTTGTTTGTTTGTTTGTTTTAATTCATCCCAAGCAGCACTTTCTGAGTTTTTAGATTTGAAGATTCTATCCTTTCTTTAGCTTCCGGAATGTAAGTTGTGAACTGTCTTTTCTGAAAAGAGAGATGTTCTTGCTATCAATTGCCCGAAGAGGGGGAAGTTTCTCAGGTAGGACAAGGTGCGAGTCTGCAGACCAGAAGAGTGCCTGGGGTCTCTGCTCTCCCACCGCCAGAGGCCTCATTAACCTCTCCTCACATACCCAGGCTCTGTCCCAGGCACTGGAGTATGGAGGCGTGATTCCCAAATGATGGGGCAGTTTTTATCCAAAGAGAGATTGAATCATATCTCAAGAGATGATTCGAATTTTAAGACCAGAATAAGCCTTACACCAGGTTGAAATTTGGGTCTGGATAGTATTTGTTCCGTTCCGTACGTGTTTGGCATGTGCGTGTGCTTTGTTTTATTCTGGCTCACCAATATGTAGGCATCTGGGGGCAAGTCCACTTAACTGCATGCGAATTAAAAAAAATAATAATTGCCATTTTCTCCGAAAGTCCAAGTTGTTATGAGAGTTCACTTGTGACCTCTTCCAGCAGCAGCAGCCTTTTGATAAATTGTGTGGAGAAGGAAGGTGTGTAGGGAGAAGAGAAAATGAGTAAACTCATAGGAAATCACTTATTGTGACATTTCACTGACTTTATGATCTGTGCCAGCGCACCTTCAAATATATTTTCTCATTTCTTCCTTTCGTCTACCCAACCCCTTTCCAAGGATAATTTCTTCCAAAATTAGAGTCTCTCAGAAGACGTACTATAGCTTCATAACGAGAAAATTGCTCTTTTATTTGAAGCAGGGCCTCCTCCTTCCATCTGTCCCCAGTGCCTCTCCCAAGCCGGCTTGCCTCCCTTCTGTTCTGAGTTCTTAGACTCTGAGTATCAAATGCTGAGCCTCAGTGGGCACAAAGAAAGGGAACTGCAAGTGGAGAGGAGGAGAATCTGAAACACCAACCTGGCAAAGACGTGGGGTCAAATAAGAACCAGCGAGCGGAAACAAAAAGAAGGGACCCTCTACAAGTGGCACAGAAATGGCCTTTGTGTAGACCAGATGCTGCTGGGAGCTGAGCGAGGAGCCTGGTCAGGCTCTTGTCGAGAATTCCAGAACATCCTATCAGCGGCCTCCGACTTCATTTGCTTTTTAGCTTTCTTATCTGCGGGTGTCAGGCTCCAGGCTAGCATGGGCCGGGGTCTCAGCGACAGTGCCTACGAAGAGGAGGAGACACCCGGTAATAAAGCAAGTTTTACTGTGAGACTAGCTCGAGGGGAGCCTGGATGGCTCAGTCAGTTAAGCATCCGACTCTTTACTTCGGCTCAGGTCATGATCTCGAGGTTCGTGAGTTCGAGCCTCACATCGGGCTCTGTGCTGAGAGTGCGGAGCCTGCTTGGGATTCTCTCTCTCCGTCGCTCTCTGACCCTCCCCTGTTTTCTCTCTCTCTCTCCCTCTCTCTCAAAATAAATAAATAAACTAAAAAAACAAAGGCATTATCTGGAGAAACCTCCAGCGAGTGTCGGCTGCTGTGTGTCTGGCACTGTCCTAGGAGAGTCAGCTGCAAGGACCTATCATCAGAGGTCACCCAGGCCTATGGGACAGAGTGCATTTATGTGTACAGATCATAATAAATTGCCAGTGGAATGGGTGCCACTGTTAGCACAGAAAATTCCTGCCCTCCTGATGAGTTCCCACAAACCCTCTTGTGAATTATTATTAAAATAAGCCTTCCTGGGCTAATGCTGTGCTCCATCCACCCTCTTCTGCTTCCAGCCCTGTCTCTTTCCTCTGTGCTCCCCCGCCCCCCCCCAAACTGTGTTCCCCACCTCTACTGGCTCTGTGGCATTTTGTCCAGATGATTACAAGGCAATTCTTGAGATTCTTGAGAATATGAACGCGTTGGCTTTAACACTGCTACCTTGAGAACCATCAAAATTTAAGTTGTCTTCCTTAGCAAGTAATGGCGGAACATTTTCACCTCACCCTCCAGCTTCGTCTGTTCCTGATGGGCACCCACCCATCCCCGGGCCTCCGGGGAAAGTCTCAGGGTCCGCATCAGGATCGGCATGCGCGTTTTCAGGCCTCCACAAGTTCACTGCTCAGTCTGGGCCTGTCCGGTGACGGCCGTGGTTCTGGCTCTGGGCAAAAGCAGGCCGTCTCTGCCTGGAGGGCTGAGCTCTGTGCGCCTGGACGGGGCGGGCTGCCTCTGTGCCTGCGTGGTGATGCCCTGAGCAGCTCTGACAGCCTCTGCAAGGATGCATGGAATTGAATCATAAATTGGAGCTTCCATCCCACTGCCCAGCAGTGAACTTGGCAGACACAGATGCATTCGTTCATCTTCCTGGGCGCGTGTTCGCCCACAGAGTCTTTCCTTCCATTCCGGGAACAGCCCTGTCATCTTCTCCCTTTCCCTCTCTGTGTGAGTTCTCGGCCAGCTGGCTCTGTCTTTCCGTCATAGCCTCCGGAGAATCTGCCTTCCTCCACCCCTCGACCTTGCGAGCTGGGGCCGCTGCAGCCCTCTCTCGGACGCCTTTGGCCTCGTGGATCTGCAGCCTGCTGCCAACAGTGTGTTTCCAGACCTGCATTCAAGGTGACCCAACCCCTCTCCCTGACCCAGGGTCAAAGTTATCCCCTCCAGCAGCCTTGCGCATAGCCAATGACAAGGGAGTCCCTGTCACACTATATTCCTCTCTGATTTGTGCAACTCCAACAGAAAGTTCTTCCTCAAAGTCACAGCGAAGGAAAAAGGGTCTTAGAAGGTCCCTGGAGCACACATCTGTTGTAGCGCATGTGCAAAAAGGGGCCAGAAAGCTACACGACCCGCCCTGTCCCAGGGGAAGTCCGTGCGACTCTGGGCTAGGACAGCCACACTGCCTTCCTCCCTCTGAGTGGCCTCTTAGGTGTGGCTGAGCTCTGCCTCCCTGTAATGTCACCTTTACCCATACTGCTGTCCTCAGGTGTCACAGGGGACCCAGTTTCCTTCTCTCCCAGGCACCAGCCGATCTTGCACCACCGTTCTTTATGGAAATTATTTTCATGGGTTCCTGGCGCCTTCTCTTCCCCGGGCTCAGTGCTCAGTGTTGGGTCTGTAGGTTGGTAACAGTTCCACCCAGGCTTTTACTTAGGCCTTCACCCAACCTGGATTTCTTTTTTTTTTTAATGGTACATATACAGTCCTTCTTCCTAAATATGCATTTCCCGGTACCTCCCTCTGAAATCCATACCTGATAATCTACCTTTTCTGACTCGGGCTTCATTCTACAGCAGTTCAGGAACACTGGCCAGAAATTCTTCCATTATTGCCATAGTCGTGGCCATGGCACTTGGGGCTTTTTGCTTTTCTTGAATACATCGAGCTTCTTGGAGGCAGAGACTCGTGTTTTATTGACCATATGTCAAGAAACCGAGTGTGACTTTTTCATCAATAACCATTGTCTGACTTTCTAATTTTGTCCACCTTCACGTGAGGAAAGCGGGGCCCAAGGACGTTGTTGGGTGATTCCCAGCTTCCCTCAGCCAAATGCTATCAAAGCCCAGACTAACATCCAGGCCTCCCCTCTTCCATTCCAGTGCATTTTCCCAACACATCCCCTTGGCCTATAGAGAGTTTCAATACGCCAGTTCTTTATGTAATAGTCTTACCTATTCAGGTATTTGTACCCCTCTGTGTAAGATAGTCACCCCTTTAATAATGTCTGCAAGTGCCTACACCATCTCCCGTTGAACCTTGGTATATTTCCAGCCTTTATAAAGAACAAAGCACAGAAGGTCACTTAAGAAATACTTTTTCGATGACAATAGTGATTTTTACCAAAAGCCTTCGTTTAGGCTAAGCGTGCAATTCTAGGTCACAGGGCTAGAGTTCTTACCTTCCCACCTTCACTATAAGCACCTTCGAAGAGGTTCTGCAGTTGGAACACTACCACTGGACTGCAGCTGAAGCTCTCACCACTCATTTCTCTGCAACCACACTCGAATTGTCAATTCCCGAAATAGAAAATGAACTGAATAGATATTAACAAAGCAATCTCTCCACTTCTTTGAAAATTGCAAACTGGCTGAATTTTTCTCTTATGGTTGATAATAACCATGAAGAAACCAATCATAATTCTTTCTCCTAAGCCTCTGAAATCCATCATTTGGAAAAGCTTTCCTTATTGGGAAATGAAATGAGGAGAAAAATCACATTAGAGACTAATGAACTCACGTAGCATTATTTTCATTACATCGTAACCTCAGGGTGTGGATAATTTTCTGTAACTAAAATTTTTAAATGTGGACTAAGGGACACATTGCCTTAACAGCCTGAAGTCATCAAACAACAGTGGTAAGTTTTTTTTTTTTCAAGTTTATGAATTTTGAGACAGACAAAATGGTCTTTTTTACATCTTTGGGTATCTTTAAACGCAATTACATGGTCTAGCTAAAGTCACTTAGCCTAGGGATTGACCCAGACTGAGAAAAAGGGGACATCCGTTCTAAAGGCATGAATGTCTGTGACAACAACCGCAGCTGTAGCTCAGGTGCCGGTGTCCTGTTTTCCTGTAGGGATGGACAGAGGACTTCACGTGGGGCCTAAGTACACACTAGAGGTGGAGGTGTCTCCCGGGGATCCAGCTGGGCACCACTCAGAGCAGACATTAGCTCTGCAGGTCCTGGAGAGTCAGGCACAGTCTTCAGGGACTTCAGAAGCCAAAGGAAGGTGTGGTGGAAGGGGTTAGCTGTGTAATGGGCAGGGTTGCCTCTTTGCCAAAGAGGTGGTTTGATTTGAGGTCAAGAATAAGCCAGCTTCAGCCCGGTGTTTCCTTTGTACCTACCGAGTGTGTGCCAGCCCACAGGGGAGTCTTTCTTCCTTTCAGAATATATGTGTCCCCTGTACTCTGAAAAGTAAGAGCTGACTTGTCTTACTCAACACAGGATAGAATTGCTGGCTTAAAAACAGAAAAACAAATCAGCTAACAATCATGAATTCATAGCCTAACTTGAGACCAAGAAGAGAAAACCCCAAATTGAAAAAAAAAAAAATGAGAGGGAATCTCAAAAATGGGAAGTGAGAGTTAAAACTGAAAAGCGTTACAGGAGAATTGGAACCTGTTATAAGCCTTAACAGCTGGGACTAAGGATTATGCCCACACAGAAAAAGAAATTTAGCCAGCAGCTTCATGTGGGTGGGCAGCTGGAACTGAGTGGTCTGAATTTATTCTGCAGCCCCTAGCATCACGATTGGTAGGAAAATCACTGCCCACCTAATGCAAGAAAGCTATAATGGAGTTTCCTATTCACCTAGACCCATGGACAAAAATAGACACACCTGCAGGTAATCAGGACACGATGAGAGATCCAAATTTAAGCCACCTGAATAGTTCAGGACCCCAAATAAATGAACATAAACACGAGTCCAGTATGGTTAAATCCATAAAGCCCCAGCAGATGCAAATAAGAAACGGTCACCTAAAGCACGTTACATGTGTTTTTCATGGAAAATATCTTCACTGCCAACGAGATCATAGCCAAAATTATAAAGCCTATGAGAAAATGAATGATCAGGAAGACGAAGCAAGAGGAAAAACAAATAATCCTAGGGATAATAGAATCATATTTAAGAGACTGTAAAATAAGTATTTTTAAATGTTTGCAGAAATAGAAGACTAAAATAGAAATCACAACGTAAGAAATGGATAATATAAGAATAATAAATCCTCGAAACATAAGTCAACTAAAAACAAACTGAAACCTATGACACTCCAAACATGGAGACTATGCCATCTTTTCAAGAACACAAGAACCATTTCTAAAAACTAAATATGTATTAGGACACAAGTGACTGAAATGTAAGTAAAACTAAACAAGAACTTTTTTTTTTTAATTCAGATGTGGAGACTTTCATTTCAACATGCCCAGAACTTGGAAAAAACGGGTGGCTCAGTCAGTTGAGTGTCCAACTCTTGATTTTGGCTCAGATCATGATCCTAGGGTTGTGGAATCAGGCCTCCTGTCAGGCTCTGCATTGAGCATGGAGCCTGCTTGAGATTCTCTCTCTCCCTCTGCCCCTCTTGCCCACTCATGCATACTATCTCTCTCTCTTTCTAAAACAAAAATAAATAAATAAGAAGAAATGAAAAAAATATATATATAAAGAACTTGGAAATTTTCGCTCCCATGCTCACAACAAGAAAAAGCTGAAAAACTGAACTGAAATTCAACAAACTTTTGTATATCAGAGAACTGAGCTCACAGAAGCAGAAGCTGCAACCGTGGGTAGATCCTGGTAAGAACACTTAAAGTTGAATTGACTAATACCTGGAAATGAAGTGAGGGCTAGTTTGAGAGATTAAAAATTTCTGGGTCCTAGCCTTAAGAGGGCCCCTTGACTTACAGGAGTAAGACTTAATCATAGGACTGTACAATTCTCCTTTCCCAACATCTTAGTACAACATCAACCAAGCTCTTCTTTAACAAGAGGTGATTAAAACCAGAAGAAATGTAAACCTTAACCCCATTTAAAAAGGGAACCACAAAGATAACAGGAGAGACAAAACAAGGACACTAGAGGACATTTCAGCCTCTGGCACCAAAACTACAGGAAACAATAACACAGCTTAACTGCTAGCCAGATAAATACAAAACCTCACACCTCAGTTTCTTTTACCTGATAGATATATCCTGTAGGCTTTCAATAACAAATTACAAAGATGTTAAAAGGCAAAATATGAAGAAGAAGAAGAAGAAGAAGAAGAAGAAGAAGAAGAAGAAGAAGAAGAAAGTGGAGGAGGAAGGGGAGGAAGAGGAGAAGGGGAAGGAGGAGGAGATGGGAAGAGAAGGAGGTGGGAGGAAGAGGAGGAGAAGGAGAAGAAGAATAGGGGCCCCTGGCTGGCTCAGTTGGTTAAGCATCCAACTTTGGCTCAGGTCATGATCTTACAGTCCGTGAGTTTGAGCCCCACATCTGGCTCCATGATAAGGGCTCTGTGCTGACATCTTGGAGCCTGGAGCCTGCTTCAGATTCTGTGTCTCCCTCTCTCTCTCTACCCATCCCCCACTCACGCTGTCTCTCTCTGTTTCAAAAATAAATAAACATTTAAAAAAATTAAGAAGAACAACAACAACAAAGAGGAGGAGGGGAGAAGGAAGGAAAGGCAAGGAAGGAGGAAGGGAAAAGAAGGAGGAAAAATAATTCTAAAATCACTGTATGAAGAGACAAGGCAAAACATCAAAGCCAAACTCACATATGGTATAGATCTTGGAATTATCAGACCTGGAATTGAAAGTAACTATTATTAATATGCTAAAGGTTATAATGTAAAAAGTGGACAGCATGTAAGAACACCTTGGAAACCCTGAGAAAGAATCAAAAGGAAATGCTAGAAATCAAAAACATTGCAACAGAAACAAAGAATATCTTCCATGGTTCACCAGTAGATTGTACAGGTCTGAGGAAAGAATCAGTGAGCTTGAAGATATGTTGATAGAAACTTCCTAAACTGAAAATTTTTAAACCTAAAAAATATACTCCTAACAACTGTAAAAGAAGGCCAAATAGAAGTTATATATAGTGCTTAATAACAAAAAAAGCTTTGCACAGTATAACATTTAGGTTACTCATGTATCACAATTTCTGGGAGATAGCTAAAGTAGCAATTAGATGATAATTTGTGGTGTTAAATTCATTTACTCACAAATGAAAAGGTATAGAATAAAAGTGAGTTCAGTCTTCTATTTAAGAAATTAAAAAAAGCAAAAACATAATACACCTCAAAAAGTCAAAAATAAGAGGTCATAAAGATGAGAGTTAAAATGGAATATAGGAATTATAAAGTATGATATGATTAACTCAATTCTTAATATCTGAGATAAAATAAACAAAAAAAATACAGAAATTCATTCATAATAATCACTAAAAACCAAAAGTTTACATACTAACAGTCTAACAAAATATACAAACCCCTAGCATGATTTTTTAAATGAGAGAAAATGAATAATGTCAATTATATTAAAAATAAAAGGTTCCTATGCTGAGTTCTATAATTACTAAAACAGTAAAAATATTAAAAATGCATAACAGTGTGTTGCAAAACTTTATGTTAGTAAATTTAAAATTTAGATATAGACATTTTCTTGAGAAATATGTATTACCAAATTGACTCAAGGAAAATAAAAATCCTGAACAAAACAATCTCATTCAGAAAACCGAATAGGGAATTAAAATGTGCACGTTCTTCAGGGAACATCACATTTTAAAATTTTCACAAATGAGTTATGGTTTCAAAAAACAGATAATCATTGTTTATTTTAAACACACACATACTCACACACACACCCAACTATTTCTGAGAACAAAGAGAGCTACCTGAATGATTTTCTAAGGCTATTGTAAATTTGATACCCAAACAAACAAGGGAAGTAAAAAATAAATAAACACTTTACCAATTTCATTTGTGAACACAAATGCAAAAATCCAAATAAAATACAATTGTTTCAACTCAGAAGTTTAAGTAGAATTTCTCATAAAATTTCAAAAATAGTTTCACAACAGAAGATCCACCAATAACATTTTATCACATTAAATACATTAAAAAGAAAACCTATATGAGCTGTAGAAAAATAATTAGATAGAATTTAGCATCATCTATGATAAAGACCCTTGTCAAATTATAACTAGAAGAAAATATTCCTAATTTTATAAAAACAGCTACCAATAACTTATTGAATTATTATAATTAATTTTAAAATTCTGAAAGTATTCTCAATAAACTCAGAAATGAGACAAGGTTGACCTATTTATGCAGCATTATTTAACCTTGCACTAAATTCTTAGCCCATGCAATAAGATAAGAAAAATAAATTAATAAATAAAGATTTGAAAGACCTAGTCATAGCTACCCTTGTCTGTAACTGATAGACTATCCCTATCAAGGGTTGACAGCTTTTATCTGTAAAGGACCAGATAATAAATACTTTGGACATTTTGGGCCATATGGTCTCTGTTGAAACTACTCAACTCAGCCATTGAAGCATAAAAACAGCTATAGAGAATACATAAACAAATGAATGTGATTGTATGTCAATAATACTTTGTCTACAAAAACTTGGGGTGGACCAGATTTAATCCATATGCTATAGTTTCCAACCCTTATCCAAGTTAAAAAAAATAAGACAAATACTTAAAATTAATTAAAAAATTAATCAAGGTATATATTCTAAAGTCCATATCAAAGAGAAAATACAAAGGCAGCCAAAAAATTTCTTTAAGAATCAGGGAAAAAGTAGACACATTATCTACCAGCTACCAAGATGCACCATAAGAATAGATTAATCACAACAGTGTATTATGTATTGAGAATATAATTTTTAACTCTTACAAGTAAATAATAAAATAATAGACAAACATTATAAATGGCACAACAGAATTGCAAAGGATATGAACAGATATTTTACAGAAGAGAAAATCTGAAAAGTCAATAAATATATGAAAAAATGCTCAATCTCATTACTAAACAAGACAATGTCAATGAAACCAATAAAATTACATTTCACAAATAAAAAAGATAGAAACTGACAATAGAAATGTTGGGAAATATACACAGAGAGTTAAGCACATATATATAGATACTATGAGTATTAAAATAGTAAAACCATTTTGAAGAGGAATTTGTCAGTATCTGATAAAACTAAACATGTACATAATCTACATAATTATATACTTATCATGATGGATAGTCCTAAAAATCCATACTGTTAAATAAAGAAAGGTGAGAACCAGAGGCAGCTGGGTGGCTCAGTTGGCTGAGTGTCTGGCTCTTGATTTTGGCTCAGGTCATGATCTCATGGTCATGGGGTCGAGGCTCTGTGATGAGCAGGGAACTTGCTTGGGATTCTCTCCCTCCCTCTCCTTCTGCCCCTTCCCTGCCTGCACTCTCAATCTCTCTCTCTAAAAAAAAAAAAAAAAAAAAAAAAAAAGGTGAGAACCAGAATACCATATGATGGCCTTTATGAAGACTTTAAGGCCATACACTATAATAGCATATATTAAGTGTACATAATTTATTTAGGAAACTTTTAGAAAATATAAATGGAAATATTCCCAATGACTTCATAATAGTGGTTGTCTCTGGGTAAAGATTGGGATTGGGGCTGGAAGATGTGTCAGTTGGGTTAGATAAGGTTATGCTGTCGTTACAAACAACTCCAAAATCTCAGTCTCAGTGGCTTAAACGATAGGATGTACTTATGTCTTACGCTAAATGCTCATCATGCATTTGTGGTAGAGGTGGGGTAGCTTCTAAATGTGATCCTTTCTCCAAGCCCTAGGATGATAAACATTGCATTTTGCAACAGGAGGGATAAAAGTTTTTGTTGTCTCACATTGGCAGTTGGCTGTCCCAACCCAGAAGGGACTTACTTACACCTGCCCACAAACCATTGGCCAGAACTAGTGACAAGATCCTGCAAAAAGAAGACAGGAAAGTGTAGTCTCCCGAGCAACCAGAAGGAGAGCAGAACCAGAATTGATTTAGCATTAGAAGTTTCTATTACCTACGGGAACATTTAATCATTAATCATGAACCTCCCATTGTTAATCATTAATGTCCTATTATGAAACATTCATATCCTATTATTTAATAGAAAAAAAATAAAGCACAAATTACAAGATGTTAGTCTAGGTGATGGGAACATGGTTATTTGTTACGTTATCCTTTGTATGCATATTCCCCAGCAAAGATAGGAAAGATAGGAAAAAAGATAGGAAATGGATGCATGCTGAAATTAAACTTGAGCTACTGAAGATTCCCACTCACTTTCAACTAATGTTAGCTTCTGAGGGTATCAGAAAGTCCCTCTGTAATAAACACTGTCTAAATCTATTCTCTCTTCAGTCATATCTGTTTAACCAAAGAATTCATAATGTTCCAGGTAAATCAACATTGCAGTTCATCTGTTGTTATTTCTAACTTTTCCTTTTTCTCCCCCTACACCAGTCCTTTTCAGCCTGTCACAACTTTTCCTGGAAACACTTTTCACAACTAGGTCGAATTCCTGTCCCAAAATTCCTTAAAATGCTTCTCATATTCTGATTTCTAATATATTTTCCTGTCTATTTCCCACCTGGGCAGTGAATTCACGAGAGCATCCTTCCTTATGTCCCTAGCACCTATCAGAGTGTCTGGCATACAGTAAATACTAAGTAAATTCTTAAATATGCTAAAATCTGAAATGTGTCCCAAACTCCAGTGATGTCTGGTAGGAGAAAAGTAAGGGACAAGGAAAACCTGATCACCTGCAGGAAATTAGCATCACACTACCATGCCTGCCATTTTGGCAATAAACAAAAGCAAAATAGGCTGCTGTGTTTCTGCTGCTACATGAAATAATGATTTTCTTTTTGTTTGGCTTTTCACATCTGTCATTTTATTTGATACTCCCAACACTTCTCTAGGGAAGGTAGGGCAGGTATTTATTATCCACGGTGAACAAATAAAAGCATTGAAACAAGGTAAGTTTACTGACCTGCCGTAAATCATAGAACAAATCAAGCAGATTTGTTCCTAGAACCCAGGATTAAGGACAAGTTCTACCCCCCCCCCCCCCCCCCCCCCCCCCCCCCCGCCAAGATCACGATGCCTGTTTAGAATGGCTGTTTCCAGTTCTTGTCTCCAGAACTGGCCTGGGACTTTCACTACCTAGGCTCATCCCTCTCAGGGACAAGACGCAATACTGTCCAGTAAAATAGTTTGGGGATTTATAAGAAATTGTGGGGGTAACTTGAGAATTTATGTGCAGAAGATTAGTATCCTAAATATGCAACAAGCTGAAATCTTTAGGGCTCAAATCAGAAGGGGGTGGTGGTGAAGATTTGTTCAGCATCAGGGAGAGAAAAAAACACTAGCCTGGAACCACCACACCATGTTTTCAATCCCAGCTCTTCCATTTACTTACCATATGACCTTGGGAAATCACCTTCTCGTTCTGGGCCTCAGTTTTTCTATCTGTCAAATGAACAAATTGAATTAGATTATTTCTAAAGCCCCTTCTGCTCTGAGATTCTTTTAAGACCTTGAAATGCCTAAATGTGTGTAATAAAAGATAATGTTCTTTTTATCTCTAAAAAAAGCCCCATATTAAATAGATTCATGAAAGCCTTGGGTATACAGGAAATGTGGAAATCAGAAAACCAATTGCATTTATGGACAACAACATAAAAATCATCTTTTTTCTGAAATCTCCCATTTCCTCCCCATTAACAGATGGGAAGCAGTTTGATGGAGTTTATTGGATGAAGGAGCTGCCATCTGAGCAATCACGCCACATGAGTGATGCTAATGAGATGGGTGAAATATTCAAGAGCCCAAGACTGTCCCCAAGAAACCACTGCAGCCCTTCCAAGGCTGTGCTGGGCATGCTCATGGATTATTCTTCAGCTCCAAGAATAGACTCTGTAAATAGTATTTCTTATAATGATGATGATTATTATTTATAGCTTGCCCCAGCCTCCCAGGCAAATGTCCCAGCAAGAACAAAAAGACGCTTAGTATAATTAAAACAAAGAAAATGTAGAGGTGTTGGCATATGAGGAGAGGAAGCGTTTCAACATCAGAAGCCGAGAACTATTTGTTGGATTTGGTTAATAATCACTAATGTGGATTTTATTTTAAGATCACACAGCTAGAAAAGCACATTGTAGAATTTTTGTTTTATTTTTCAAAAAAAAAGCACTTTAAAAAAGCATTCTTCTGTTAAAAAGATCCGATGTTGCTCTTTCAAGCTTGGTTATACTTTACTTTTCCAGAGCTAACTTGAAAGGACAGGTTTTCTAATCTCTGGATCTTGAGGGATTCAGTTGAACTCAGATCAACCAGATGGATATTTATCAAGTGGACATTAGATGTCAAGCACTGAGAACACAGATGTTATACATATGTATTTATATGTATATATGTATAAAATATGTATATATGTATGCCAGTGGGGTATATTTATATTTTTACATGTTTATATGCATATATGTATATGCATGCATACATATGAGATATATACATATATGTATGTACATGTACATATGCATACATTTTCTAAATTTCAGGAGCCAAAGAAATGATGCACAGAAATAAAATACCATGAGATAAGGTGCGTGTAAGTCAGTTGGCTGGGCAGGCTGAAGGTCAAGATTCAGAAAAGATTTTATTAAAAGGTATTGTTCTCTCACCTGCAAGGATAACTTGGAGATCGTCTATTTGACAACAGACACGGGGCATTCCAAGGAGAGGAAATAACAGGCATGGAGAGAAGAGTGATCTAATATTCTGAGTTAAAGAGTGGAAAGAAATGCATCATGAAGAACAAGCTAAAGGGAGACTATAAACAGCCATGTGAGTTCTGCCAAGATGTATGACCGTGTCCTGGGGCTGCCACCATCATGTACGTCTCCCAGAGAGGATGCTGGAGCTTCAGATGGACAGCGGACGGGGTGGACTGAATATGAAGGCACAGGACCAAACAGAAAGTTGTCCAAGTAACTCAAGCCAGAGCTGATAAGGGGTTGAGCTGAGCAGTGGCTCAAGGGAGAATAAAAAAAAAATTATGAGTTCTAAACATATCAAGTGTCACTACTTTAAGGCACTTTTCAAGTGATTAAGGAGTCAAAACACAAATACAATGGAGTGAAAATCATTACCACGGCTATTTATGGGAATGTCACATGTAGTACTCACGTGCATATAAACATGAAACATTCGTACATTATTAGCAGGGCTATCAAAGCAGTTCAGTGCTGTAAACTATTCTGTTTGCTGAGAATTTTAACATCATCTTAGTACCCGGTTCTGTTTTCAGCTCCCCAAATTGGACACAATTTCTGAGACCGAGAGAGAGAATCCAGGCTTACGTCCAAATTAACCTGTCTGCTTGCTCGTTGATAAGCTTCCTGAAAAGCCAAGAAACTATTTGTAAGGAAAAGGAAGACGATCTGGTTGTCCAAGGAATTCAATGCTCGGTTCTAAATTTCAAACCATGACACCCGTGTTTTATTTTCTTAGTTTGTGGCTAGGACTCAACTGACAACTTGAATGAGTTACATCAAGCCTTAGTTTCCCTGGTTATAAAATGGGTATAGTCAGAAGTGAACCCCACTTACCTGTTTGCGATGCTGCATAAATGACTAGGCAATGCCTATAAAATGCTCTCAGCCTTCACTCAAAGGTCCCCATGTATGTGTCATTACTTTGTTGATGGTGATTTTGGAGTTGGTGTGAGCTTTGTGGGTGGTGAGGCAGAGTCCCCTAGAGGGTCTGACTCACTTTTGTCAAAGCTGCCAAAAATTGATGCAATCAGCAATTTCTGGATTTACCTGGCTAGCCGAATATTGAGATCAACTGACTACGAAAAACTGTGAGACGGGTTGGACTCAGAAGAGACTAGACGTCTGACATTGAAACCTTGCAAATTAGAGAAAGAAGGAGAGAGAAGAGAGAGAGAATGGAAGCAGAAATACCTTAGTGGTGGAACTAATAAAAATCACTTTTTAAATTTGGTAGCTGAGTGGGGCGCCTGGGTGGCTCAGTCGGGTACGCGGCCGACGTCAGCTCAGGTCATGATCTTGTGGTCTGTGAGCTCGAGCCCGGCGTCAGGCTCTGTGCTGGCAGCTCAGAGCCTGGAGCCTGCTTCCAGTTGCGTGTCTCCCTCTCTCTCTGCCCTCCCCTGCTTGCTCTCTGTCTGTCTGTCTGTCTGTCTCTCTCAAAAAAAATAAAATAAAATAAACATTAAAAAAATTTAAATTTGGTAGCTAAGTTACATCAAGCACTGTGTTGGGTACTAATTAATTATCTGCATATTTGTTACCTCGTTCACATTTCTGTCTGGTGCACAGTGGCATCGATAAATGTCAGCTGCATAAACAACCTTGTGTGGTTATATAAGTCCTATCCCCCTGCTTCATATGTATGTGATTACCAAGGAAGCAAGAAGTTGAGAAACCTGCCCAGAGTCACGCTGCTCTAAGCGGGGGAGGGGAGCCCAGACTGAAATCTTTTCTTTTTTTATTTTTTATTTTATTTTATTTTATTTTTTTTTTGCCCAGACTGAAATCTTGACCTCTCTGCAAAACTCCTGCATGGTTCCCATGACTTTCCTGCTTCCAGTCATCTACTTTCCTTTCTTCTCACCACTCCATATTTTACTGCCAGTGTTCCCTTTCAGTTCCTGGGCTTTGTAATCTTTCTCCGTTGTTGGCCATCATGTGACTCTGGTTTTCCAGATCCTAGGAATTCATTGCTCCTTCTTCTCTTTGGGGAGGGGAATATGAGTGGATGTTGCCGTTTATCATGTTTTTACCCACCTTGGAAGATTTTTCACATGAGAAGGATCTTCCAAATATAAGGCTCCTTGCTCTCAAAGGTAGGGCTCTTCTTGAATAGCCACAAGGAACCAAACATGGGAGAAAGCCCAGAGACATTTTGCCGCTTTATTAATGTAAATTTATAAATTGTTGGGAAAAGTGCTAAAGAAATGCAAGACAGGATTGAATGGCTCACTCATCAGATGTCATTAATGGAGTGCCAGGTTTGTATCTTCAAGGTGCTGGAAAGGTACACAGGGAGATAAAAGTCAGATACTGGCTGCAAGGAGTTCACAGTCTAGGCAGGAGGCACATAGAGTCTATGCTCATTATTTGCAGATTTTGTGTTTGTGAATTTGCCCACTCACTGAAGTGGATTTGTAACCTCAAAATCAATACTCTTGGTGCTTTTCCAATGTGTCATTTTCCAATGTGCACCAAGCACTGAGAAACCCAAGTCGCCAACACACGTTTCTAGCTGAGGTTGACTGAGGCGAAATTCTGTCTTCTAGTTTCAGCTGTAAACAAGTGCCCTTTCCATGGTCTACTTGGTGCCATGTTTTTCATGTTTGTGTGCTTTATGTTGGTGATTTCACTGTTTCAGATGGCCCCCAAGCGTCGTGCTGAAGTGCTGTCTGTGCTGCAAAGTGTGCAAAGGCTGTGGTGTGTCTTACGAGAAAACACATGTTAGACAAGCTCCGTTCAAGCGTGCGTTACAGTGTCATTGGCTGTGAGTTCAATGGTAATGAATGAAACCACATAAGGTACACATTAAATAAGGTGTTTTAAACAGAAACACATGTAAGACACAGCCTGGTGAATGCTACGGTAAAGGTGTGAATGCCACACTGCGGGCACACGCAGGAAGGAACAATGGACTCCACCCAGGAGAGCCGCAGGAGGCATTATAGAGGGGTTGCTTATGAGCTGGGATTAAAAACAAAAAACAAACAAACAAACAAAACAACTAAGTAAAAAACGCAAGGAATGGACCAGGATGGAAGGTCGTTCAAGGCAGATCGGAACCACGTGCAAAGGAAGGCAGATCTGAAAGAGCCTGACACGCTCAGTGATTTAAAAAGTGATTAAAGTCAGATATTTTAAGTCACAAGCTCCAATTCATCCACATGCAGAATTTTCAGCCTTTACCAAGTTTCTCTACAGTTTGGACTGTGATTTTTTTGCAACAAGGAAGTGTGCGGTATGTCAGCTGTGAAAATTGGCTCAATATTCATAATCAGATCTATTATGCTCCCTCTGAAGCCTGGGCCATGTTTCCGTAGAAACCCCTAGTTACATAAAGGAACCCCGGTCTGTAATTGGCAAGAACATCCACCACCTTTGGAAGCCATTATAGTAACGCCAGAGGGAAAGCAAGTGCCGTGTAATTCCTGCTGGAGAAAAGTAAACGCGGAGGGCAAAGAGAAAGAGTCCTTTCCCGAAGAGAAAGAGTCTTCCCGCAAGCAGAGAGCACTGTAGCGCTTCAGAACACGGGATCATTCAGCCTCTGCTTCCCATCCTCATCTATGAATCAACCCAATAACCAGCTCATCTGCAGTGAACATTTACTGTATGCCCAGCATTATTCAAGGGACAAGGAAGCAACATACACACACACGCACGCGCACACACACACACACAATTGTTCTTTCCTTCACTGCTACAAAGCAGTTTACATTAGCCTTTACATCAACCTCCTGAGGTAGGTTTTATTACTTCCATTTTATAGAAGAGAAAACCAAAACTCCAAAGGCTTCAGTAACTTAAGTTCATACGGCCAGTGAGTGGCAGGATCGGGACTTATGCTCACCTTTGATTTCAAATCAAGTGGAGGTTTTATCCGTGTCTCGGAAAAGGTCCTTGTCCTCAAGACACTTGTGTATGTGATGAATCAGAAGTGGCTCAGCTTGTTAGTTTCAGAGGAATTCAGAATAAAGAAGCATGGACACAACAGTGCCACCACCGCCCTCCAGACATCATGAGCGTCAGAACATGCAGTCTTTGGTAACCGGCGATGGAGAGGAAGTCACCCGAGATATACAGAGAAGCAAAGGTTTGGAAGCAGAAGTCTTTTGGGTGAATGAGGGGAGAAAGCAAGACAGAATTTGTCCAGGGATTAGAGGGAATGTTCTACCAGCCCTAGAATGGATGGATCTCGGTGGATGGTGAGGAGCTCTAAGTGGGATCAGCCCTTGTGACTTTGCCTCCAGAGAGGATGTCCATCTTCCGTGACCCTGCCATTCATTCAGTAAATATGAGCAGGCACTGAGTTTGTGCCAAGCATTGTTCTCAGCAGTGAGGATTTTTTAGAGAATGTGTTTTCAAATGTGAGAGAGCAGAACCTGGTCCGTGGGGGTCAGCCTCACAGGCCCCCAGTGATGATGGAAGATCTCAGTGACCATTCTCACTGCGGCCTCTTCTTTCTCTGCCCCAGTCCCCAAGCAACTTCACCTGTCCTCAGCCTCTTTATTTGACACTCCAGTCAAGGCCACCCAGTTCCCTGGAGCTCCCAGGGTCAAAGGCAGCCTTCTTAGGCTCATGTTCTGGTTCTTCACTCTCAGCCCACTTTGTACTGTCCCTTAGGTACTGCAGCCACACGGAACCCCTTCCCACCAGGGCGTCCCTTTGGTTCCTCTCCTTGGAGAGTCCTTGACCCCATTTCCTGTCTACTGAAGACTAACTCATCCCTCAGGGTTCAGCTCAAAAGAATCTGCTTCTGGAGTGCCTGGGTGGCTCAGCTGGTTAAATTTCTGACTTCGGCTCAGGTCATGATCTCACGGTTTGTCAGTTCGAGCCCCTCATCAGGCTCTATGCTGACAGCTCAGAGCCTGGAGCCTGCTTCAGATTCTGTGTCTCCCTCTGTCTCATGCTCATGCTCTCTCTCTCTCTCTCTCTCTCTGAAATAAACATTAAAAAAAAAAAAAAAAAAGAATCTGCTTCCAATTTCCCCCAATCTCATTGAATTCCTTCTTGTCTTGGGCCCATACAGCAAATACCTCTATTCTAGTCTGCTTTCTATTCTGCCTTGTCATAAACCAGGCTGAGTACTCTTTAGGGCCGGGGATACGCACCTTTATGCCATCATTTAGCACAGTACCTAGCCCTTTGTCAAAGCTTGAGAAATCTCTTTTAAGAAATAAATACACGAAGAGGATGCCCCTGAAACTAGAACAGTTCGGTTTAAAGTTAATTTAATTAAGACATTATGGTTCATTTTAGCAAACTTATATTGTGAATGAAAACCGTCTGAAATTTAATCTTAACCTAGCTGCCCCTTCAATGACAGTTTAATTTCACTATAATCTTTATTATAGTAACTTCTAAACCTGTTATTAGTATTACTAATGAAGTTGAAAGACCATTTCATCTGATTATTGTGTCTTAGGAAACATTTAATTATTAAATTCCACACTGATAATTAGAAACCCTATTATTTCATAATGGGCTAGGCAATACCATACAGGTATCCCTCAATTACTGAAACAGAAGCTGTCTTTTAAGTGTGTGGAAGTGAAATCTCATACATCAAATAGTCTCTTCTCACCAACCTAAGCTATATTATTAGGGACAGACAGGTGTAAAGTAAGGAGTATCCCCATGCCCTGAAATGGTAGCATTTTATGGGGTGAATGGCATCTGTGGGTGGGTCGTCCTTGTCCTTCCCAGGTCCAAGATGGAGAGAATAAGCCAGAAGTTTCGGTGTGTGTATGTATGGGGGTGGAGTAAGAAGGCTCTTCGAATAGAGCTACCCAAAGAGGAAATGGGTTATCTTTGCAGGGATTGACAACAGGGGTTGGGCCAGGCATGCAGGCATGGGGGGGGAGGGGGCTTGGCCACCAAAAGAAGGGGAACATGTTCATTCTAAGGACACTTCCAAGTGGGATACTATTTTATTCTAACTAGATTGTGCTCTCCTGGGCCTTGTCTGAATTCTTACCAAAATTCAGAGTGGGTGGCATGCTAGGCAGCTCAAGGAAGCTTCCTGGAGTCTGAAAGAGGCTGGGACGGCATCACGTTCCTTGTGGAGACACTGGAACTCAGAAAGAAGACAGGTTGACCAAAGTCTCCGGAAGCTCCCCACCTCTGGGATCTGGGCTCCTTGTGCTCCCAGACTGCCCCCCCCCAGCACCCCTCCCCCCTCCCTGGGGAAACCGACATGGCTGCAAGCACATGGCTAGGCCCATTGAAGGGGGTTAATAAATGTTTCATGATGCTCTGGCTGACTGACTGGGAAAGGAAGCAGGAGAAGCCTGCCCTCCCACCCCCAAGAGGAGCTCTGACTCACAACCTGTTTGGCACTGTGCACCTCTCTGGTTTCCTGAACCTCTCTCTCTAATGCATAAAGCCTCCGTGGCAGATGTTTTAAAACAATGATCATGACAATGACACTGTAATCCCTTACATTCCCTTTGCATCATAGAAATTTTCAGAGTGTTTTTGCAGGCTTACTCTTTAGGGTAGTTACGTTATTTGGACTGAGAATCTGCAAGACTTTTTTGGTGGTCCCATCAGATAACCGCAGCCCCAGGGCTGGGAATCTGTTCATAGTATGAGCAAGGAGGGACAGGGAGGAAGGCTGGTTCAGAACCCAAAGTAATTTGAGAGTGTGGGTAGAGGTTAGGGTGGTCTGGTGGGGGGGCGTGGGCACTAAATTGAGGGTGGGCGTGCCCATCTATCTAGGGATTGATTGCAGGGCCTTTTTTTTTTTTTTTTTTTTTTTTTTTGGTTTTCTTGGAAGGAATTATGGGTATGGAGGAATTCAGTGTGTAGAAGCAATAAGGGCTGGTCCGGGCTTCCTCCTGGGGGGCAAAGCCAAACGGCCAAGGCCGAAAGAAGGGCAGGGGCTGCCTTGTGTGGAGAGGGCCGGCACCGGCCCCAGGACGTGGAAGGGGTGGCCGCGCTAGCGTGGGGCGAGGCGGGTGCCGGC